>NW_028318235.1:3915714-4230357 GCF_062004578.1 Staurois parvus
TTTGATATATGAGAGCAGCCAGTTTGCATTACTTGGATTCTGAACCTATTATGTTTGTGTACTCAAGTTCACAGAAACCTGCTGCTGTATAATACTTGCTTTATATCTGATGTATTGAACTCATTAATGGCATCTTATTTGTACTTAAATATGTATGAAAACCTGAATGCAAAGAGCGACCAATTTATCTTGGGTATAGGTATGGATCTTCTGTGCAGTTTATCCTTTTAGATGTTTCAATATTCCCTGCCAAAATGGAAGTAAGTAAGAAAGACTTTGATGTCTTGCAAGAGTTCCTGAGGCCAGAGTATGAAATTGGATCATATACTGGCCTATGGGCATACCTTCTGATGAAGTTGAGGGAGTGTGCCAGCAGCAGAAGTTCAGTATTTACTAAGGAAATAGGCAGAGAGAAGTGAAATTATATAGAATACCTTGGAATGGTCATTAGGGAAGTTGTGGACCAAAAGCTGGAAGTGAATGGAGCACTGATTAATGAACCTATGCCATAGGGTCGCTAGAAAAACAAGGTGGTGGAGGCAGGTGAGGACTAGAGGTGTTGGCTGCTGTAGATAGTGCAGTAGCTGCTGGGGATGGAGCTGGAGATGAAGGAGAAGGGGTAATAACAGCTTGCAGATGGTTGAAGTGGGTGGAAGTGTCCTGTACAAACTGCATCATATGCTCTTGATTGGATTGCTGAGAGTTGAACCTCTGAGCTATTAATTGCATATAACTGTCGGCTGGAGACAGAGTCTCCAACAAGTCATGGTAATGAGCAATCTGTCACAAGGATGGATAAAGTGAATGAAATATGAGCAGCCGATGTTGGATCCCTCAGGGAGCAGAGTCTATCCGTCAGTGTTTCACCAGGCACCCCCTAATGAAGGGTGGGACTTAGCTGATTGCTGATTCCAGGTTGTGACCCCTCGGTTCACCCTGCTCTAATTTGTAGAGATTAACCTACAACCCGCACTTGCAGAAGCAGATGACCACAATGACAGCAGTGAAGAAAGCAGTGTACTGGATGAACAGAAGACCAAACCAGGCAGCTGGACTGTGAACCTCACCAGAACAGTCTGAAACATAGCAGAGATAAATGCTTGAGGTGATTGTAGCCGTATTAGTGCACTTGCAACAGAAACAATTGAGTACTGATGTGATACATTTTTATTTGCACTAACATACAATTTTGAGGACAAGCTTTCGGGGAAGGTCCCCTTCTTCAAGGTCCAGGCAGTACTACTTCACAAAGTTTTAGCAGAATGTTGAAAGAGATGTTGAAAGGGGGAGAAAAAACCCCCCAGAAAGAAACACACACAAATGTACACAACAATGGTTATAAAAGTAGGAATAGACTAGAAATAAGACACAGCAAAAGCAAAGACTTGGGGGGGGGGGACAACACTCACAGAGGGGGTTGTAAAACTGTTGGATAATGAGTGAGGAATCCCATGTCCAAATTAAGGCCATTATCTCTTGTGTCAAATAGAAATATCATTCTTAGTTCAAAAGTTTTCCTTTCCTGAATGGATTTGAAATTTCCTTTAAGAACTAAAATATTGAGGTCTTCCATAGTGTGGTCTGGTTGTGCGAAATGGTGTCCCACAAGTGTGCAGAAGTCATCTTCTTTATGTTCCTTGATGGTATGTCTGTGCAAATTCATCCTTGTTGACAACTTCTGTCCTGTTTTGCCAACGTAAGATCCTTTGATACATTTTCTGCACTGGATAGTGTACACAACATTACTAGAGGTGCAGCTGTATGATCTGGAGATATTGAAGATCCCTTTTGGGTGTCTGACACTTTTTGATTGATTTGGTTGCACAGTTTGCAGCATTTTCTATTGCAGGGTTTGCTTCCTTTATTTGTGACCTTATAATCAGAAGGAAGTTTCCTACTGATTAGTTTATTTCTGAGGTTGGGGGGTTGTCTGAAAGCTAGTATTGGGGGTTGCTGGAATATTTCTTTCAGAGTTCCATCCTCTGTTATGATGGGTTGTAAATCTTTGATTATTTTTCTTATTCCTTCTAGTGCTGGGTTGTATGTGCTTACTAGAAGTACACGGTTGTTTTTTTTTTTCTCTTTGTACTGAAGTAGATTTTCTCTTCGGGTTCTCAAGGCTGTGTTTATGCTGGTGTTGATAGTTTTGTCCTTGTAACCTTTCTTATGGAAGGAGTCTGCTAGTGTCCCGAGATGTTTATCTCTGTTTCTTTGGTCAGAACACATGTCCTCAAAATTGTATGTTAGTTCAGAGATAAATGAAAACCAGAATACAGGTCAAGGGTTAAGGCAGGGGGCAGACAAGCAAATTTAAACAGGCAGCCTTGGTCAGTACTTGAGAGGTCAATCCAAGGACAAAACAGGCTGAAAACAAGTACACAGGAAAGTGTCTTGGGATGCAGGCAGAAGTGATGAATTGAGGTTGGACATATGGACACAGGTCCTTTAAATAGGACCAACCCCAAGGAGACATGTTTCTATGATGACATTACACGCACACCTCCAATGTAACCCGGAAGCACTGTCAACCCAACAATAGAGGGACCCTGACAGCATGGGCGCAAGGGAGGTAAATGACAAAGGATATATATGAAGGGGTGTATTTAGTGAGAAAAAAAACATAAAAGGAAATGAATGGGTATTTTCATAATTTTTGTTGATATAACATGTATAGATTGTTTGTGATTAACACATTTTTCACATTTTACACTTCCCACTTGCACTGTCAAACCTGTGTTAAGAGGACATTTCTAAATGCAATAATTTTTCAGTGGGGTCAATCACACTGTGTATATACCTGTGTTTAGGTGCAGTCCGTTGAGCTGCCTTTAGGGAAAATAGAATTCTGTGTATCCAGCTTACGATTAGACACTATAGATGCAGCTAAACATGTCTAAAAATGCCTAAACACGGCAAAAACTGCTTTAAAGCAGGAACACTAAAACGCAGGAAAAAGTGATCTGGGGGACATAAAAGTTGTATATACTTCTCAGTTGACTTCTCTTGCTTTTATAAAAGAACACTAGTGTGAATAATACCTAAGGGATTTTTATATATACTTTATAAGCACTTTTTTTATTTACACAATTATCACACTATACACACACGTCAGCAAATAAACAATGAAACAAAGGCCCTCTAACTGTGGCACAAAGATCATACAACATCATACAACATACAGGTTCCATACAGTAGGCTTTTGCTTGCCTAAACAAATCACAGTCTGGTGTTTGAATTCTCCAAGTGCTCTCTGTTATCCATCACATTTTAAAAGTCCTCTTTCACAGCTCCTTCCTGTGAGCCTTCCTAGTTCTTTTAACAAGCCAGGTATCCTGGTAGGTGGGCTTGTACACCAAGGCAGCCAGGCTGAGGTGCTACCCAGTTTCTTCTGCCCCCCAAACTCCAAGCCCAATAAAGGAATTTTACTGCTTCTTAAAAGTTTACCTTTTTTCCTCACCAGGTTTCCCTGGACCACCTCAAACTACCTTCATGGTGACTATACATATGCAGGGCTTTTTTTCTCAAAGAATAGGTGCAGGAACTCCCCTTTTCTCAGTCAACCATTGTCTCCACCACCTAACCACCTCTGAGCACCGTTCCTTGGTTTTATCCCCTACCCACCTCCCAGTACTATTCTTTTAGAGAATACAGAACCATGTATAATTTTGTGATGCTAAGTAATTTGTATTGAATTTGTTAATGATAACAAGAAAAGCAGTAAAATAGATCCCGTGCAGCCAGCAACAATGTTAGTGCAAATAAAAAAAGTATCATCTTCATGCATCAAAACTTATTTTGCTTGGAAGACTTCCGGCATTGCTGAACAAAAACATTAATCCATTTTTGAATTTCACTTACAGTATATTTTGCATGTCTTTTTTGTAGTACAAATATTACTGTAATTGGCAATGGTTGTTGACATGTTAGTAACAAGGGAATCTCCTTATCAACTTCCATAGACTTCCCTTCACCTTTCCCCATTCCACTCTCCTTTAGTGCCTGATCTCTGTCTCACTTGTCTGCCCCATTATATTCCAATTCTCCCTTCCAACTCATTCTAGTTTAAATAATCCTCCAGCCTTCCCATAAACCTCTCCACTAGCACAGCAGACTTCTTTCCATCTAGGTGCAAGCTATCCTTAGCATGTAGGTTGTACCCCAATGAAAAGCCAGCCAATGCTCTAGAAACCTAAATCCTTCAATCTTACACTGGGTCATGCATTCAGTTCCACAGAATATAACCATGGAGATCCTTCCCTTTAACTTCCAGCTTACTTCTTTAAATTGATTCTTCAGGATCCTCTATCTTCCATGTATTCTGTAATTGGTCCCAACATGGACAAAACAGCTTGGTTATTCCAGGCCCTTCCCAGTAATATTTCCACGCAGTCCACCACATGCCGAACTCTGGCACTAGGGAGACAGCAAACCATTTAGCTTAGGCGATTCTGGAGAAAAATTATTCTATTATTCCTTCTGGTTATACAATCCAAATAACCACCAAATGCCTAGGCCTGCCCCTATAACTCTCATACCCCTATTAGATGGGGTGCTCCTGGTCTTTAGGGGTAACGGTGGCTGACCCAACTTGGCAAATTTGTTTGGGTGCTAAAACACAGGACTGGCCTTCTTTTTCTGTGAGCCCCTACCACTCTCTCTAACTACAGTAACCTATCTTCCTACCTGATCATCCTGACTTACCCCTCCAGCCTCCACATCAACCACATTAACCACCTACTCACTGAGCAGAAGACTTCTTTCAAGGTTGAATAATCCACTCAGTGTTGCAGTTTGTTACTACAGATCTCTATTCTGTATTTGTTCTGGAACTGTTGCTTCATTATTGTATTCAGTAAGTCCCCTACTTTTATGAGTTGTGAACTTTCAAAGATATGAACAACCTTCAAGTTGCAAACTTTCAAAGATGTGAACACGCGTTCACGTGTCAAATCATGAAAGTAGCTCATGTGTCTGCCAGACATTGTCAGCTGTGTATACTCTCTGCCACAAGCTGTCAGAGATGCGGGTGTGACCAGAAGTGTGTGTACTGACACAGGGAAACGCAAACTTCAGATATGGTATAAATAAGACAATTTATTAAGACTAACAATACAAACATAAACGCAGTGCACCAAACCCCAAGCTAACACAAATACATACAACAAGGTGAAACAAACCCAAACCTAAACTGATATAGATGCACAGGTACATACACATATAGAGCACAATGTAGTCAGGCAGGCCGGGTCGATAACTATCGGGCAGGTAGGTACAGGAGGAGCAGGCGGAGAGTAGTCAGGTCACGAGCCAGGTACAGCAACTAACGGACAGGTAGGTACAGGGGGTCAGGCAGAGAATGGTCAGGGTCACAAGCCAGGGATCAAACAGGAGAAGTCAGCAGAGGTCAGGATCAGGCAGGGTCGGCAACAAGTCAGGCAGAAACAGGAACAGGAATGCTAGTTACAAGATACAGGGGCCCATGGAAAAACACACACCAAGGCACAGACTGCAGGTTAAATACACCACCTGCAATCAGCCCCAGGTGATGGCTAATTGCCGAAGTGAACCTCTGGTTGTTGAGAGTACCCGCTGGCCAGCCCTGGTACTGCAGCCCACAAGGCAGGTGAGTCCCACCACTATTGGCAAGTCCATTCCTGACACAAGCAGTTGTACTGCTGTGTACTTTACTGTACAATAAGGGGCAGACTGACAACTCATGGGGCCCCCGGGCAATAGGGGATCATGGGGCCCCTGTGTCCTTGCCCAAACTCAAAAAAGCCTATGACAAAGGTACCAGGGGCATCTCATGGGGCCCCCTACTGACTCCGGGCCCTCGGGCAGTGCCCGAGTTTCCAAATGGTCAGTCCGCCCCTGTGTACAATACAATAGTGTACAGTAGTAGAGTATTGATTTCAGGCCAAGGATGTCTGGAAGCAAGCATAAAAGCAGCGGTCTTGCCTCTTCACTCCATGCCAGTCCCTGTATACCAGCTGTTGCACTTTACCACTCTACATTTCAACATCTTTTCTTTACAGTATTTTTGTGCTTGTTTATTTATGCAATATTTGTGTGAAAAGTATTAGAAATCTCACTTTGTTGGACTTACGAACAAATTGGACTTATGAACGCACTCCCAGAATGGAAATCGTTCCTTAGGGGACTTAATGTACATGTGGCACACTGTACACCGAGGAAAAACTTCGGCGTTGCTGCTACGTGATACAATATTAAAACTTACAGGAAGCTTAAAATGATACTTACAGTTAGATTTAGAAGACTTATTTTGTCTTAACTCCTTTTTTTTTAACTAATTTTTTTTAACTCTCTACTTGATCATATTTCACTTTGTTCACAATCCGAAATGTAAGCAAGCTCATTGTGAGTTGAACAGATCGAATTCATGCCAATGCATCACATGCCTCCAACAGGGATGGTAGAATGTGTGTCAGTACTGCTCTACTTGCCAGGAGATTGAGACCATTAGCACTGCTAATTAACAAATGTCTGTCGGTGAGTATATTATAAATAAGCAAAAGATGTGACAGTTTGTTAGCAGCTGCTATTAGTGAACAGTAAATACTCTCTGATATGCTTATCTAGTGACACTGCAAATCAGAACCTACAAACCAAAGATCCTATATGTCTTTGGAATCTGGTTTTAGGATAAACATTTTGCTCTCCACAAGAGATGAAATGCTGCAATGCACGGTTGATGTATTCAGAAAAATGATGAGTGGAAATGACATGCTCTGAAAGTATGGTGAAGGCTCTGAGCAGCATTGCAGTGCTGAGATGTATTTAATTCTATGTGCACCGAGAAACTGACATTTCTAAAATGCCTTTAACTAGGCTGTGTGTTTGATGACACAGCCACTCTTAATTGGTGACAGGAATTGAAGAGATGGCTCAAGAAAGATCAGGGGGGCATTCAAGGCAGCATTGGGACTTTGTCACATATCACCAAAGTATAGAGGTGGGCATACATTTTGCCACAAACTGGCAAAATGTCTGCAATTTATTCCACCAAACAAGTTTAAATCCCAAAGCCTCAAAAGCATAAAAAAACAATTAACTAATTTCTAAATTGCATACGAAATTATACAAGTAGACTCCAGCTGTTTTACTTTATGCTAATCCTATCTTCCCTTGAAGTTTCTGAATAGGTTTCAGGATAACAAAGAAAACAAGAGCAGCCAATTACAGAAAAAACACAAATACTGTACATATTGAAGAAGAAAGTTGATTTGGGCACATTTTTAAGCCTAATTTTGAGCCCATTCTCTTTTCTATTTGTAGGCTTGCAATATTTTGCAGGTAGTGAATTCTGGAAAATCTTGGAGAATGCTGAATTGTAATTAATGTATAACATAGACCTGTATTTATCGTTAAAAGAATAGGAAAAGAATGTTGGGCTAAGTGTTTGAAAGACACTTGATCCGAGAAACATTTTGGCAAATAATGCATTTTATAAATCCATCATTCTCTGAAGTTGTTATAGAAGAACAAGGGTAAAACATAATTGCCAGTATACTAACATATAATAAACAGTACAATGGCTCCATGTGCAGTTGTTTTTTGGCACAGGGTTTAACCTTGAACTCCAGGAAAACAACTAAGTACAAATTTGAAATACATATAGGTATGGGTGCTGTTTTACCTGTCAGGATTTGTACTTCTGACCAGCTAGCCCAGAGATTCTCATAGCTCTACAAGGCAGAAAGCTTGCTTTGGAATGGCAGGAGGCTAACACCAATTCAAGAAAAATAGATTGTTTTCCATTAACTATAAACTATTAAACATTTAACATGGGTCTAACACTTAGCTTAACCCATAACCTTCAACATTTCATAGAGAAAAAAGGTATTGCTTGCTCTGTGTCTGTGTATCCCCCTCACCACAAACAGTTAGGTGGTCATGTTGCAATGAACAGTAGACATAGCTTAAAACAGTATGCTTAATCACTTAAGCTGCAGAAGATTTACCCCTTTCATTACCAGGCCATTTTTTGCTATTCAGTACTGTGCTACTTTAACTGGCAATTGCTCGGTCATGCAACACTGTACACCATTAAAATTTATATTATTTTTTTCACCAAAATAGTGCTTTCTTTTGGTGGTATTTGATCACTACTGGGTTTTTTTTTATTACTCTCCCTTTTAGATTGTAAGCTCTAACCAGCAGGGCCCTCTGATTCCTACTGTAGTGAATTGTATTGTAACTGTACTGTCTGCCCTCATGTTGTAAAGCGGTGTGCAAACTGTTGGCGCTATATAAATCCTGTATAATTTTAATATAAATATAAAAAAGACGGAACATTTAAAAAAGCAACAACAATATATTCTCCTTTAAAACATATCCAATAAATCTGTTAATCTAAGCCAAAATAAGAAAGTAAGATACCACATAGAGTTTTTCAAAACTTTTTTTTCAATTCTATGCTCTTTTATGAAGTCATGCAGTATTTTAGTATGAAAGCCTGCAGTAATTTAACAAACAGTGTAAATAGCTGGTTGTTAAGGAGCGAGCAGCCGCCAGCATCCTTAACAACCAGTAAACAACATGGTTGTTAAAGAGTGGGCAGCCGCCACATCCTTAGCAACTAATGAGTGATCAGATGTCAGCAGGGTCCTTTGCTGACATCTGAATTTAAAGAAAAGAATTGCCGGCATTTAAAATTTGCTGAAAATAATGGTGTGCACCCCCCAGTCCCCCCAAACATTTATAACTAAGGCCTCTGTAAGAGGCTGAAATGTGTCAATATGTACTGGCATGGATTCCTCTTTTATGTGGTAGATTAAATTAATTTGTATTTTTATATTTTTTGAAAAGCTGTGGTGCCAGATTTTCACTTCTACATTGAGTTTCATGGTAAAGATTGTGAAATTTCTTTTCCCAGTACCACGCTTTAAAGTTTAATAAAATGTCAAAACGAAGTCCAAAAATATACTTGAAAACCACAGCTCGACATATCTTACATCCTTGTATCCCCAATTATTCCCCCAAATATTTCAATAGACTTCAGTTATCTGTTTAGGATAAATTGGCCAGCATATGCAAGCACTTGAATAGGCAGCAAGTAGAAATAATTCTGCAGTGTGGGCCTTTTTAACATATCTGCTGCCAACATTACCATTGTTGTTTGCATTCTCTGGCTGCAGAGTATCAGCCATGGTAAAATTAACAGCCATTTGGGTAACAAATGCATGAGAAAATACATGACTCTGCTCCACAGAGCTTGGAAGAAGTAGCACCTCAACAAGACAAGTAGGCAGCAGAAGGTACATCTTCCACATTCCTCAAGGGGTCATAGCAGCCACTTTTTTTTAGAGTGTTGCTAATGATCCTTTTTTCTCCTCTCACTCCTCCCCAGGGGGCATAGCAGTCACTTTGTTTTAGAGTACTGCCAATGTACCATTTTCCTCTTCCTCAAGGGTATATGGCAGCCAAATCTTAGGTAGACTGCAAATAAACCATTTTCTCCTCTTCTGCTAAACTAAAAGAATCTATTTGCCTCATTTCCTGATGGTGCCTGGATCCATCACACTGTAGGCATAGGTGAAGGGGAAAAACTTAATGGCTGGATGCCTTTCCACAAGGTGGCCTTAGTTTGACACTTGCTGATAAAGGTAAGCTGCAGGGGCCACCCTCACACAAGGTGGTTTTGGTTGGACACTTGTTCCTGACACAGTAAAGGCTGTCTTTTTTGGGACAGCACATCACCACATACTTGTGTGCAACACTGGCATGCAAAAAGCACCGCCCTATATTTTTCACGTGTTTGCCATAACGGCTTTAACATTTATTAAATCCTTTTTGATAAAAAACAAGATCAGTCAATTCTAAAAGGTGAACCAGAGGTTCTGTATTCAGATGTAGTAATTTTTAACAGTATTTTGTATTTATTATTTGCAATTTTTTTAAAGGCAACATGTAACATGTTCCAGCTTCTGCCACCAGTTCCCCCTTACCCCCCCCCCCAGTATGATAGTGGGTGGGGGATCTTCTCACTGCATTCACTGGCACAATTTAAAAACGATGTGGCCATGCAGGGTTCCACCCACACAGCTGCATCGTTCATTTATAGTTTCCTGTGAATGAATAAACTGCAACTACCATCAGCCATTGTGCCTGATGGCTTGTAGTTCTGAATGAACTGTGAGGGCACTTATGAGTGCTCTCATAGTTCATTTGCAACTGCTACAACTTTTAGCAGACAAAAACAAGGGATTAATGGAATGAAGTTGATTGTGGAAGAAGAGAAGGTATAACTTCAAGAATTAAATACAGCTATTGAGGAAAGTGTGAATGGTCTTGACTAGAGATGAGCAAAGTATTCAAAAATTCGATTCGGCTGATTCGGCGAATTCGAGGAATAAATTCGATTCGAGGCGAATATATTCGCTGCGAATTTAACTTATAAAAGGGTGTTTCTAGGCTTCAGAGAGCCTTTATATTAGTGCAGAACACTGTACCTTTAATTTAAATGCCCTTGGAGTCTGCTGGGGAAGAGAAATAATACTGTCAGTCAGTATGACATGCAGATGAGTGCCGTCGATCTTAGAATCACCGCACACTTCACTCATTTGGGCAGTCACGGGGCCAAAACCAGAGTGTGGAGCCACAGTGTGGCGGTGGAGGCAGCAGCAATGGGAGGCCATACAGCACCCTATGACAAAAATGGAACCCACCAGCAGTGTGAGGAGACCTGAAAGTGGCACATGGCAGAGTGTGGCGATGGAGACAGCAGCAATGGGAGGCCGTACAGGGACCCATGACACACTCTGTACCTGGCAGCAGCATGAGGAGGCGGTACAGGGGCCCATGGCAGATTACAGGCCTGGCAGCAGCAATGGGAGGCCCGTAATCTGCCAGCACCCTATGACAAAATGGAACACACCAGCAGTGTGAGGAGACCTGAAAGTGGCACATGGCAGAGTGTGGCGATGGAGACAGCAGCAATGGGAGGCCGTACAGGGACCCATGACAGATTACGGGCCTGGCAGCAGCATGAGGAGGCGGTACAGGGGCCCATGGCAGATTACGGGCCTGGCAGCAGCAATGGGAGGCTCGTAATCTGCCAGCACCCTATGACAAAATGGAACCCACCAGCAGTGTGAGGAGACCTGAAAGTGGCACATGTTTGGGGCATGATTCATGGCGGATTTAGTCAGTTGTGTCAGGAACTGGTGGTTTGAAATCCAGACTAATCCACGCCTGATTCATTTTCACAAACGTGAGTCTCTCCACACTTTGGGTGGACAGTCGTGTCCTCCGCGGAGTTACAATACCTCCTGCCGCACTAAACACGCGCTCCGATGCCACGCTACTGGCCGGGCATGACAGCCTTTCAAGGGCAAATTCAGCTAGTTGGGGCCAAAGGTCAAGTTTCGTTGCCCAGTAGTCAAGCGGATTGTCTACCTCGGTTGGCAGGGTGCTGTCCAAGTAGGCCCAAGCCTGTTGTTTGAGGTCCTGCTCCAGGTACACCTGATGCTGCTGCTGCTGCTGCTGCTGCTGCTGCTGCTGCGGCTGGTTAGTAGTTTCCTCACTGTGCTGGTGAAGAAAGCTACTCATCATCGACTGCAGACTGAGGCAGCCGCTGCTGGTGGAGCTGCCACTGCTCCTACCACCCCACCCCTCCCCTGCTGCCATGGCAGCGGAACGCGAGCGCACAGGGCCCACAGTGTCTGAGGATGGACGTTGGCACAGAAAGGCAGAGACCAACTGACTACATAGGTGGTTTTTTTGGCCTCCCTCTCAGCAGGTGTGAAAAAGGCCACCATTTTTGAACGGTAGCGAGGGTCCAACAAGGTGGCCAGCCAAAAGTCATCCCTCTGTCTGATGGTTATTATTCGGCTGTCGCTAAGCAAGCAACCGAGCATGCTATGGGCCATTTGTCCCAAGGAATGCGAGGGACTCCCTGCCTCCATCTCCACAGCATACTGCCACGGTGCGTCTGGGTCCTCTGTCTCCTCCTCCTCCTCTACCAGATGCTCCTGCTCCTCCAATCCTGTCCGTTGAGTGGAAAAACCACCCATTTCACTCAATAATTCCTGAGCACCAATGTCCTCCTCTACCTCCTCCTCTTCTTCCTGTCCTGCCCCCACAGGGGTCATGTGGCGTTGAGATCTGTGCGCCACGTCTACCGCACCCTGACCAGCCATTGTTAACAGCATTTGTTCCAGGACGTGCAACAGAGGAATGACGTCGTTCATCCCATAGTCCTGCCGACTCACGAATAGTGTGGCCTCCTCAAAGGGCCTGAGCAAGTGGCAGGTGTCACGCATGAGCTGCCAATGGCTG
Organism: Staurois parvus; assembly: GCF_062004578.1. Taxonomy (NCBI): domain Eukaryota; kingdom Metazoa; phylum Chordata; class Amphibia; order Anura; family Ranidae; genus Staurois; species Staurois parvus. The sequence goes on from NW_028318235.1 coordinate 3,928,015, forward strand.
ACATCGAAGTTACACAGGGGAGTACCTTTATCCGCTTGTAACATCAGGAAATCGGTGATGGCCTTTCGCTGTTCGTAAAGGCGGTCTAACATGTGTAGGGTTGAATTCCACCTTGTTGCAACGTCGCAGATCAGGCGATGCTGTGGAATTCCGTTCTGCCGCTGCAGCTCAAGGAGGGTGTGCTTTGCGGTGTAGGAATGGCTGAAATGCATGCAAAGTTTACGTGACATTTTAAGGATGTCTTGCAGTGGGATGGTGGATTTTAGGAACCGCTTGACAACCAGATTGAACACATGAGCCATGCATGGCGCATGGCACAACCTTCCTTGACGCAGAGCAGACACCATGTTCTTTCCGTTGTCGGTCAACATGGTTCCGATTTTCAGTTTGCGCGGAGACAGCCATCTGTCGATTTCTCTGTTCATTACACTCAGAAGTTCCTCCCCTGTGTGACTACGTTCGCCAAGGCATACCAGGTGCAGCACAGCGTGACACCGTTGCGCCCTGCACATGTGATATGCCGGTCGGGTAATGGGACTTGGCACGGGGGTGGCGGCTGAGGACACGGCAGAAGAAGAGGTGGTAGAGGCGGACATCTTTGCCGGACCAAGGACGTGCAAACGTGGAGGCAAAAGCGGCGTGACCTGTCCAAGTTGCTGGTGCGGCTGTGCCGGCACAACGTTCACCCAGTGGGCCGTAAATGACATGTACTGTCCCTGACCGTAGTTACAGCTCCACACATCGGCGCTGCCGTGCACTTTGGCAGAGACCGACATGCTCAAAGACTGGCCCACCATCTCTTCTACATGTGAATGCAGGGCTGGCACTGCCTTTTTGGCGAAGAAATGACGGCTTGGCACTCTCCACCGCTGCGCGGCACAAGCCATCATTTCTCGGAAAGGTGCTGAGTCCACCACTTGGAAAGGGAGGGACTGCAGCACCAGCAACTTGGACAGGAGGACGTTCAGCTTCTGCACCGTCGGGTGCGTGCTCGCAAACTGTTGTCTCTTGGAAACGGATTCCAAGAAAGACTGCTGACGGAATCCGTGAAGAGGAGTAGCAGGAGAAGGAGCATCTGAACGAGCGGAAGATGCCAACGATCGACAACTCCCCTCAGCAGAGGTGTTGGAGCCTTGACTGGCTGATAGAGGGCGATTGACGTCGGGTGACGGAGCAAGTAACGGAGCGGGTGATGGAGCGGGGACTGGGGCAGGCAGAACCACCGTATCTTTATCACGGTTTTCCCAGGCCACCAAATGGCGACGCTGCATATGCTGCCGCAACGCTGTAGTCCCAACATGGGCCCCCTGGCCACGCTTGACTTTCTGGCCACATAGTCGACATACGGCTACGTTTACTTCCTCGGGCGGCTTGACGAAAAATTGCCACAACGCCGAGTAGGAAACTTTGCCCCCGCTGCTCCTCACTGGCTGACTGCTACTTCCTCCGTGTACACCGGCACCACTACTGGCCGTGGTGGTAGGCTGCAGTGGAGCTGGTGCTCTACTCCGTGGTCGTTTGCCTCCACTGACACTGCTGCGACCCTGCTGCCTCCTGGGCAACCCACCGACTGTTTTACTCGCTGCCAAGCTGGCACCCTCTTCTCCTGATGATGCGGAAGCAATAGCCTGATGACGACGAGGCTGCCAAGTGAGATCAGCCTCATCATCATCAATTAGGGTCTCCGCCTCACTACTAGCCCCCTCGGCTGCGTGTGGGTCAGGAGACAGACCTGTCTCTACACCGGCTACCGAGCCACTCTCCTCGCCAGTACTTCTTCGCCTGGCTGCTGAAGAGGCGGATGTCTCCCCCCGTTCCTGACCGCCCTCTGTTAGCTCTTCCTCACTGTACAGTGGGGCTGAGCCCACAGCATGCGATACTTTGCTTGGTGAAGGAACACCAAAGGAAAGGGGCAGGTAGAGGACACGTGATTTCAGTGGGCTTGCTCCCGGGCCATGCCAACTAACGGTTGTGTCTGACGTACCCACCGACCGTTGGCTGTAGGTGTCAGAGGTGACCTGGGAAGAGGAAGACGACCGAGCCAACCAATCGATGACGGCAGGGTTGTCGGTGGAGACACGACCACTGGATGACACCGGGAGCACTGGCCTCTGGCTGCGACTAGTGCTGCCTCGACCCCTTCCTCTGCTGCCACGTCTGCTCGCTCCTAAAACATTGCCTCCTCTGACACTCCTCTGCATGTTGTCTGACATACTCTTTAATTCAAAGATTCTGTGTCCCTGAGTAACAATTCTGTGACCTCAGTAACAATTCTGTGTCCCTCAATAACAATTCTGTGTCTGTCCCTGAGTAACAATTCTGTGTCCCTGAGTAACAATTCTGTGTCCCTCAGTAACAATTCTGTGTCCCTCAGTAACAATTCTGTGTCTGTCCCTGAGTAACAATTCTGTGTCCCTGAGTAACAGTTCTGTGTCCCTGAGTAACAATTCTGTGTCCCTGAGTAACAATTCTGTGTCCCTCAGTAACAATTCTGTGTCCCTCAGTAACAATTCTGTGTCTGTCCCTGAGTAACAATTCTGTGTCTGTCCCTGAGTAACAATTCTGTGTCTGTCCCTGAGTAACAATTCTGTGTCCCTCAGTAACAATTCTGTGTCCCTCAGTAACAATTCTGTGTCCCTGAGTAACAATTCTGTGTCCCTCAGTAACAATTCTGTGTCCCTCAGTAACAATTCTGTGTCCCTGAGTAACAATTCTGTGTCCCTCAGTAACAATTCTGTGTCCCTGAGTAACGATTCTGTGTCCCTCAGTAACAATTCTGTGTCCCTCAGTAACAATTCTGTGTCTGTCCCTGAGTAACAATTCTGTGTCCCTCAGTAACAATTCTGTGTCCCTCAGTAACAATTCTGTGTCCCTTAGTAACAATTCTGTGTCTGTCCCTGAGTAACAATTCTGTGTCTGTCCCTGAGTAACAATTCTGTGTCTGTCCCTGAGTAACAATTCTGTGTCCCTCAGTAACAATTCTGTGTCCCTCAGTAACAATTCTGTGTCCCTCAGTAACAATTCTGTGTCCCTGAGTAACAATTCTGTGTCCCTCAGTAACAATTCTGTGTCCCTCAGTAACAATTCTGTGTCCCTCAGTAACAATTCTGTGTCTGTCCCTGAGTAACAATTCTGTGTCCCTGAGTAACAGTTCTGTGTCCCTGAGTAACAATTCTGTGTCCCTGAGTAACAATTCTGTGTCCCTCAGTAACAATTCTGTGTCCCTCAGTAACAATTCTGTGTCTGTCCCTCAGTAACAATTCTGTGTCTGTCCCTGAGTAACAATTCTGTGTCCCTGAGTAACAATTCTGTGTCCCTCAGTAACAATTCTGTGTCCCTCAGTAACAATTCTGTGTCTGTCCCTGAGTAACAATTCTGTGTCTGTCCCTGAGTAACAATTCTGTGTCCCTCAGTAACAATTCTGTGTCCCTCAGTAACAATTCTGTGTCCCTCAGTAACAATTCTGTGTCCCTGAGTAACAATTCTGTGTCCCTCAGTAACAATTCTGTGTCCCTCAGTAACGATTCTGTGTCCCTGAGTAACAATTCTGTGTCCCTCAGTAACAATTCTGTGTCCCTGAGTAACGATTCTGTGTCCCTCAGTAACAATTCTGTGTCCCTCAGTAACAATTCTGTGTCTGTCCCTGAGTAACAATTCTGTGTCCCTCAGTAACAATTCTGTGTCCCTCAGTAACAATTCTGTGTCCCTCAGTAACAATTCTGTGTCTGTCCCTGAGTAACAATTCTGTGTCCCTGAGTAACAGTTCTGTGTCCCTGAGTAACAATTCTGTGTCCCTGAGTAACAATTCTGTGTCCCTCAGTAACAATTCTGTGTCCCTCAGTAACAATTCTGTGTCTGTACCTGAGTAACAATTCTGTGTCCCTGAGTAACAGTTCTGTGTCCCTGAGTAACAATTCTGTGTCCCTGAGTAACAGTTCTGTGTCCCTGAGTAACAATTCTGTGTCCCTGAGTAACAATTCTGTGTCCCTCAGTAACAATTCTGTGTCCCTCAGTAACAATTCTGTGTCCCTCAGTAACAATTCTGTGTCTGTCCCTGAGTAACAATTCTGTGTCCCTCAGTAACAATTCTGTGTCCCTCAGTAACAATTCTGTGTCTGTCCCTGAGTAACAATTCTGTGTCCCTGAGTAACAGTTCTGTGTCCCTGAGTAACAATTCTGTGTCCCTGAGTAACAGTTCTGTGTCCCTGAGTAACAATTCTGTGTCCCTCAGTAACAATTCTGTGTCCCTGAGTAACAATTCTGTGTCCCCAGTAACAATTCTGTGTCCCTCAGTAACAATTCTGTGTCTGTCCCTGAGTAACAATTCTGTGTCCCTCAGTAACAATTCTGTGTCTGTCCCTGAGTAACAATTCTGTGTCCCTGAGTAACAGTTCTGTGTCCCTGAGTAACAATTCTGTGTCCCTGAGTAACAATTCTGTGTCCCTCAGTAACAATTCTGTGTCCCTCAGTAACAATTCTGTGTCTGTCCCTGAGTAACAATTCTATGTCTGTCCCTGAGTAACAATTCTGTGTCTGTCCCTCAGTAACAATTCTGTGTCCCTCAGTAACAATTCTGTGTCCCTCAGTAACAATTCTGTGTCCCTGAGTAACAATTCTGTGTCCCTGAGTAACGATTCTGTGTCCCTCAGTAACAATTCTGTGTCACTCAGTAACAATTCTGTGTCTGTCCCTGAGTAACAATTCTGTGTCCCTCAGTAACAATTCTGTGTCCCTCAGTAACAATTCTGTGTCCCTTAGTAACAATTCTGTGTCTGTCCCTGAGTAACAATTCTGTGTCTGTCCCTGAGTAACAATTCTGTGTCTGTCCCTGAGTAACAATTCTGTGTCTGTCCCTGAGTAACAATTCTGTGTCCCTCAGTAACAATTCTGTGTCCCTGAGTAACAATTCTGTGTCCCTCAGTAACAATTCTGTGTCCCTCAGTAACAATTCTGTGTCCCTCAGTAACAATTCTGTGTCCCTGAGTAACGATTCTGTGTCTCTCAGTAACAATTCTGTGTCTGTCCCTGAGTAACAATTCTGTGTCCCTCAGTAACAATTCTGTGTCCCTCAGTAACAATTCTGTGTCCCTCAGTAACAATTCTGTGTCTGTCCCTGAGTAACAATTCTGTGTCCCTGAGTAACAATTCTGTGTCCCTGAGTAACAGTTCTGTGTCCCTGAGTAACAATTCTGTGTCCCTGAGTAACAATTCTGTGTCCCTCAGTAACAATTCTGTGTCCCTCAGTAACAATTCTGTTTCTGTCCCTGAGTAACAATTCTGTGTCCCTGAGTAACAGTTCTGTGTCCCTGAGTAACAATTCTGTGTCCCTCAGTAACAATTCTGTGTCCCTCAGTAACAATTCTGTGTCTGTCCCTCAGTAACAATTCTGTGTCTGTCCCTGAGTAACAATTCTGTGTCCCTCAGTAACAATTCTGTGTCCCTCAGTAACAATTCTGTGTCCCTCAGTAACAATTCTGTGTCTGTCCCTGAGTAACAATTCTGTGTCTGTCCCTGAGTAACAATTCTGTGTCCCTCAGTAACAATTCTGTGTCCCTCAGTAACAATTCTGTGTCCCTGAGTAACAATTCTGTGTCCCTCAGTAACAATTCTGTGTCCCTCAGTAACGATTCTGTGTCCCTGAGTAACAATTCTGTGTCCCTCAGTAACAATTCTGTGTCCCTGAGTAACGATTCTGTGTCCCTCAGTAACAATTCTGTGTCCCTCAGTAACAATTCTGTGTCTGTCCCTGAGTAACAATTCTGTGTCCCTCAGTAACAATTCTGTGTCCCTCAGTAACAATTCTGTGTCCCTCAGTAACAATTCTGTGTCTGTCCCTGAGTAACAATTCTGTGTCCCTGAGTAACAGTTCTGTGTCCCTGAGTAACAATTCTGTGTCCCTGAGTAACAATTCTGTGTCCCTCAGTAACAATTCTGTGTCCCTCAGTAACAATTCTGTGTCTGTACCTGAGTAACAATTCTGTGTCCCTGAGTAACAGTTCTGTGTCCCTGAGTAACAATTCTGTGTCCCTGAGTAACAGTTCTGTGTCCCTGAGTAACAATTCTGTGTCCCTCAGTAACAATTCTGTGTCCCTCAGTAACAATTCTGTGTCCCTCAGTAACAATTCTGTGTCCCTCAGTAACAATTCTGTGTCTGTCCCTGAGTAACAATTCTGTGTCCCTCAGTAACAATTCTGTGTCCCTCAGTAACAATTCTGTGTCTGTCCCTGAGTAACAATTCTGTGTCCCTGAGTAACAGTTCTGTGTCCCTGAGTAACAATTCTGTGTCCCTGAGTAACAGTTCTGTGTCCCTGAGTAACAATTCTGTGTCCCTCAGTAACAATTCTGTGTCCCTGAGTAACAATTCTGTGTCCCTCAGTAACAATTCTGTGTCCCTCAGTAACAATTCTGTGTCCCTCAGTAACAATTCTGTGTCTGTCCCTGAGTAACAATTCTGTGTCCCTCAGTAACAATTCTGTGTCCCTCAGTAACAATTCTGTGTCTGTCCCTGAGTAACAATTCTGTGTCCCTGAGTAACAATTCTGTGTCCCTGAGTAACAGTTCTGTGTCCCTGAGTAACAATTCTGTGTCCCTGAGTAACAATTCTGTGTCCCTCAGTAACAATTCTGTGTCCCTCAGTAACAATTCTGTGTCTGTCCCTGAGTAACAATTCTGTGTCCCTGAGTAACAATTCTGTGTCCCTGAGTAACAATTCTGTGTCCCTGAGTAACAGTTCTGTGTCCCTGAGTAACAATTCTGTGTCCCTCAGTAACAATTCTGTGTCCCTCAGTAACAATTCTGTGTCTGTCCCTGAGTAACAATTCTGTGTCTGTCCCTGAGTAACAATTCTGTGTCTGTCCCTGAGTAACAATTCTGTGTCTGTCCCTGAGTAACAATTCTGTGTCCCTCAGTAACAATTCTGTGTCCCTCAGTAACAATTCTATGTACCTCAGTAACAATTCTGTGTCCCTCAGTAAAAATTCTGTGTCTGTCCCTCTGTAACAATTCTGTGTCCCTCAGTAAAAATTCTGTGTCTGTCCCTGAGTAACAATTCTGTGTCTGTCCCTGAGTAACAATTCTGTGTCCCTAAGTAACGATTCTGTGTCCCTAAAGTATCTGTGGCCCTAACTCTGTCCTTAATACAGATAGGTCTGTCTCTGTTGAATGACCGGAGGCAAATGGAGAATTGTAAGATGGCCGCAATTTATAGCTCCACCATTACACAGTGCTGGCTGGCTGGCTGCTGATTGGCTAATGCGATCACATGTCATGAATGAATGCATTATGGGTCAGCGCGCCTTGTCTGCGCGCCTTCCCAGAGATCCCCGCTCCGTCGCCGCACATGTCGCCGCCATTTTTTGAAAAATTTCTATTCGAATTTTTCCTAATATTCGAAACGAATTCCACTTCGCCAAGTTCGATTCGCTCATCTCTAGTCTTGACCCTTTTAAGACTACTCAGGGCTTTGAGAAACAAAATGAACTGCTTAGAAAGGAGGTAGAAAAAGTGCAGAAAAATCTTAAAGCAACAAAGCAAGCCAAATTTAGACGTGATCTCAAGGACTGGAAATCAGGGGAGATTTTTGACCTGACTGTTCTTAGAGGTTGAAGTCGTTCCAAGAGAAGGTTTTCTCATTCCCATTCTAGGTCGGTAGGTGAAGCTCTATCCAGTGAAAGTGACTCAGAAAATCAGAAAGAACAGAGAGAGGGGGTTTCACCCACTACGGACCAGACTGACCATTCGGACACTCAGGCACTGCCCGAGGGCCTAGGGTCAGTAGGGGGCCCCATGAGATGCCCCTGGTACCTTTCATAGGCTTTTTTGGGAGTGGTTTGAGTCCGGGGGCCCCATGAGTTGGCAGTCTGACCCTGGGAACAGGTGAAGGGAAAGTTAACCCAGGAAGGCAGCGGCAGGACAAGAAGTCAGAAAAGGTAGACATAAACATCTGTGGTGATCAGAAAGTTAATAATCTTTCTGAGTTCCCATTAAAACAGGAGCATATAAAATTACTGAATAAAGGTATGTCCTTTTCCCCTATGATTTCAATGGATAAATCTGAAGTATTCAAAGATGTGAATCTATTTTTGAGGAAGGTTTTTCTCAGATTTATACATGAAAAAACAGATGATCCATCTGTGTGTATAGCAGAGACATCCACTGAAGACAGAGAAACTTTTGAAATGCTGATTTCCCTAGCTGAGGAAGGTAGAGTGTACGAGGATGATGATGACGATGAGGGTGATCAAGTATATCCCATAACGAAAGTAGATTTAAAAATAAGATCAACTAGAATGCCTAACATTTGTAGTAATAGATGGATTGCCATGTTTCTTGACCTTGTATCAACTGATTTAAAATCTTTGGAGTGGAAAATGCCCCTTGGTGATAATCTCACCAAGCGTGAGAGGAGAGCTCTAAAAGAATTGCGAGGGGCAAAGGATATTATATTAAAAAGAAGTCATAAAGGAGGAAATGTGGTAATACTGAAAGAAGAAAATTATTTGAAGGAAGTTAAATGCCAAATAGGAGATCTGAATACATATTGTAAATTATCTGAAAATCCATTCCCCATCCTGGTTAAAAAAACTTAAATCTAGGGGAAGGAGCTAAATTACTCACTAGGAAATAACTTGAGGGTAGATGAGTTTAACTATCTAACCTTCTATGTAATCCCTAAAATCCACAATTTATTCCTTAAGGAAATGGTTCCGAATTTAAAATCTTATGTCAGAGATACAAAGGATGTTCTGGCAAAAATTCAGGAATTCGTAATTGATGAGGATTCCATTCTAGTGGGAGTGGACGTTGAAACTCTCTATATGTCCATTCCCCATGAATGTGGACAGAAAGTCATTTGCTACTTCCTGGAGATGTATATGGGGGGGCAAAATGAATTTATTGTTGAACTTTTGGATTTTCCTTTGCATAACAACTTTTTTCAGTTCAATAATAGCTTCTATCAACAAATTAGAGGCACTAGTATGGGAGCACCATGGGCCCTAGCATATGCCTGCCTACATTTGGGGTACTGGGAGGAGCAGCTGGTATATAGATCATCAATATTTCTCACTCATGGTAAAATTTGGTTGGGATTTATCAATGACATATTTCTTGATTGGAAAGGGAGTGTTGAGGATTTAAATCTATTCATAGAGGAATTGAATTACAACGCAATGAACATTAAGCTTACTTACATCTATGATAGATTTAAAATCTCCTTTCTGGATATGAACATTAGATATGAGAATGGCAAACTGGCCACAAATACCTTTCTGAAACCTATGGCAGCAAATTCATTATTAGAGGCTGGCAGTCGTCACACATGTTCTCTTATTAATGGTATTCCAATTGGCCAATTCCTGTGGTGTCACAGGAATTGTTCTGATATTAATTTTAAGCTAGAAGCACAAGACCTCTATAAGAGGTTTAGAAAGCGTGGTTACTCACATTCCCAAATAAGGAAAGCAAGGAAAAGAGCTTATGTAACTGAAAAGAAAACACTACTGGCCCCTAAAGAATATGAAAAATCCCAACCAAGATGATAACTCAATATGGAGCACAGTGGAAAGAACTTAAAAAAGGTGTTAGAAAAACATTGGAGGATATTCATGGAATGCCCTAAACTAAGAAAATAGGGGGTGACTACTCACAGATGGTGGCGAGGAGAGCGCCACATCTTGGCGAACTCCTAATCCATTCTGACTGTAACCCTATGGAGCAGATCACTTGGTTTACCTCATGTTCAAAAGGAATGTTTAGCTGTGGTAAATGTCAGATGTGTAGATATGTTGACCGCATAGACATTTTCAAATTTTGATAATAATGTTCAATATAGAATTCAAAGCCTTATTAATTGTTCTACATCTAAAGTGCTCTATGTATTGACTTGCCCATGTAATAAGATTTAAGTGGGGAAAATGAAGAGGCAACTTAAAATACGTCTAAAAAACAATGGAGAACCACCTGGGCTACCCTAAATAAACTATTGTTCTAGGAATGGGTTGCCGCTGACACCTGGCTATACACCTGGATAGAATGGGATCAAAATTATAACAAAATTGGTGCTGTGCTCCCACACTTGTACTTATATAAATAATTAAATCAAATGAGGTTTCAATTACACCCCTAGTGAATCCTCCTGTGTATAATTATCACAAACTCAATTCTTCATATTAATATACAATATTATACAGTGATGTTTGAAAAACCATATTTAATAAAATATAAATGTGCAAAACACATAAAAACACAATACATAAACCCACTTGTGTCCCTAAACAGGGTGAAATCACAAACATGTACTAAACCACACATGATAAAACACTTGGCATAAATGAATGCCCAAAGGTGCAGTGAAAATAAACTGACAAACTGACTATTGTGCCTATAGAAACAAACAATAGAACGGTCAGGATAAATAAACCTGACTATAAGACAATCTACAAGGACTATAATAAATCCTTCAACATAAATGTGCGACCACCACTAAACAAGTGCCCACATGTACCAAAGTGTAAATTGCCATGCTCTAGTCCCCAAACTTGGGACTATACTGCTATATAAATAGCAAAAAAAAAAAAAAAAGTTAAATCAAATATTGAGTGAATCCACAAATGAAAATCCAGTGACACTCTATGATAAACACATAACTTAAATCAATTTATAAAAAAGTCCACAAAAACACGTGCCACCAATTATTAACCGGTTGCCGAGCAGCCACAGTACATATACTGCAGCAGGGCGGCACCGCTGTGCAAAATCAAGTTCATAAACATGATTTTGCATATCAGAGAGGGGGCGCACGCCCTACCCGTGCCGCCGATCGTGGCCGCGGGTGTCAATCTCCGGGTGCAGGCCGGTCATTACCCTCACACAGGTAACCCTTTGATTGCCTAAAAAAGTGTTCACTCCCCTCCCAGATAGCTTCACATTGCCAGTCAGTACACCAGTCATCACATTTAACCCTTTGATTGCCAGAAACACGCTCATGCATAATAAACCTCCATTGCTAGTATAGTGTCTGAATGGATCGATATCTTTGATCAGATCAGCACTATACCAGCGTTCACATTGGTATAGCGTCCTCAAAAATGCAGCGTTAGTGGGATCAGCCCCGGCACCTGCCAGCACCTGCATTTAGCCCCTACACTTACCCCCCCATTCTCCCCCAGCAAGTGCAGTGTCAGTAGGTCACTGTCACTTGATGCATTGCACACAACCCGCAGTGCTGGCAGAATCAGGCCTGATCTGAAATTTTGATGACTCTCATATGCAGCAGGCTGCCAGTACTAGTGCCACGCTACCTTTTATTGAACTGGCGAGTACTAGTGGCCTAGTACATCCTGGTCTTTCACATATCTCTTAGATTGTAAGCTCCCAGGATCAGGCCCTCCTAACCCTCTTGTATTGAACTGTATTGTTCCTTATTGTCTCTCGTTATATTGTAGCGCTGAGCAAACTGTTGGCGCTATATAAATCCTGTATAATAATAATAATAATACCAGCACTGCAGTATGACTTGGCGATGTGGTGAGTCCCATAAGTGCAGTACAAGCTTGTGCGGTGGTGAGCACAAGTATTGTCCCGCAACCACCAAGAATTCGCACACAGGCTTGTAGAGCCCCTAGTATCCTTCCGGATGTGCTTGCAAATCCCAATTGACAGCACCAAAATTCTGCCCAACCCAATTCCGTACTTCCCCCATTCACTGCCCAACCCGGAATTCAGGTGGAAATAGCAAATTTAACTCCTCCCCTTGATTTTTTTAACTGTTTTTCACAGAATATTTGTATGCGTTGATTGTGGATCAAAGCAATTTATATGCACAACAATTTATCGCCGCCAACCCAAATTCAAACCTTGCCAGACCAGTTGCATGGAAACTCATTACGGTTTTCGAATTTACATTTTTTTGGGCCTAGCCCTCAACATGAGCATTACTAAAAAAAATGAATTGCGGTTGTATTGGTCCATAGACCCAATTCATCATATGCCTGTGGTCTCTGCTGCCATGGCCAGGCATAGATATGAGAGTATAATGTGTTTTATGCATTTCAACAACAATACACTCTATTGTCCTTGAGGTGACCCTGAATTTGACCTTCTACACAAAATTCAGCCCCTTATGAATCACCTTAACCAAAAATTTGCAGATGTCTATACTCCCCAGCAAAACATCTGCGTTGATGAGTCCCTGATTAATTTTTCTGGCCGCCTTGCATTCAAACAATTTCTCCCCAGCAAGTGTGCCAGATATGGGGATATATGGATTATTATTTTATTTACCTAGAAGTGTGTAAAATAATTGTACTGACCGTTTTTACTGAAATACCGATGGGTGTGTTAGCAGTATATGATTGACATAAATGGGCGGGATTGCCTGCTATAAATGATCGTGCTAACTTGTCTCCCATTGGTCCTGACGAAGCTGAGTAATACAGTGACGTCATGGCTGGCCGTGTTCACCGGGTCTATGCACCTTGTTCCGGGTGGTGACACAAGGAGTCACGGTAACTTTCCAGTGCAGACCACTGACGAACGGCGCACCTATCTGGAGGCAGGGCTCTGCCTGTAGGAGTCCCGATATAGTGGCTGCCATATGGACTCCCTTCAAGGAATTGTCCATCCCTGGAAGGATGACCTTGTTTTCAACTGGCCAAGCAGGTGGTGAGTTGTTACACTCCTCTCATACCTGGACGACAGGACACTTCACACTAAGGATACAACAATGCTATACCAATTATTTACTTCAGCGACCTGCTGAGCAGGTGATGTTTCATCCAGGTTGATGTTAGTGCCTTTATTTTGTCGCCACTTCTACACACATCTCTAAACATTGACTCTGCTTGGTTTGATTTATTACCAGGAACTGCTTTACAAAGTGATAATTCACATATTGTGATAGATTTGGATTTATATCCGTTCCAGCATTTTGCCATCACATATACAGTTGGTCTATTTGCACTGATTTACAATTCATCTGGTTTCCAATTATATCCCGGTGGTGCACCCCGATGTGTTTGCTGTTTTGGCAGAAGACAATTTAGTCCTTGCCCATTCAGCATATCATGCATTTTTGCCTAGTCATGATGTCTCTTTTTTATTTTTGTTTTTAGGTTGTACTGTGTATACTGTCTATAGATGAGGTGATGGCTATTGTGCAGTCTTCATTAAACTGTTTGATACTGCAATTTTGCTAATAAAAGCATTACATGATTACGTGTTGGTGTACCACCTTGTTCTTTATGTAAACACTTTTTTGTGAACACTATGTTCACATTGTTCTTTTTTTTTTTTTTTTTTTATAAAGTTTTTTTTGGTTACTAGACAGTACCTTTTTCATTTAGTGGTACCCACAAACATTTATGCCTCCATTCAGCTTGTTTTCTATAAGTTTTAGCAGACAGCCTGTATGGAGGTATGGACAGAAGGCTGCGGGGCTTGTCTGCAGAAACCTGACCATTACACCCCTGATACACTGATTGTGGGTGCAATGCTTTCCAGGCTCCTGAAGGAGCCTGCAAAAATATGTGCATTTATTATTTACAGTGGGCAGGGGGATCTTCTCCCCACACCCGCTGTCATTATTTAAAAACAGTGCAGCCATGTATTGTTCTGCCCACATGGTCATTTCATTCATTCACAGAGTTCTGTCAATGAATGAGCGACAAGTACTGTCGGCCTCCACGGATGACAGCATGTAGCTCTCTATGAACTGTGAAGGTGCTGATGAGTGCTGTCATAGTTCATTGATTCTTCGTTCCATTCAGTAACTGCCTGCCCATAAGGGAGGTATTAGCAGACAGTTGACTCAGTGTCTACAGGAGCCTGGCATTGCACCTGAAATCTGCAAATCGCAGGTGCAATGCCTAACAGGCATTTAAAAACGGTCTGTTTTTAAATTGTGACAGGGGGTGCAGGGAGAAGATTCCCCACCACCTGTCACACTGAGGAAAGAGGTGTGAGGGTTGGCAGGAGCTGGAACATGTTACATGTTCCACCCTAAATATGAGTGGAACATGTAACATGTTCCAATGGTGAACTTATTCTTTAATCAAGAAATCAAAATTACAGTGTGGTATTTACATAAGAAAAGCCAGAATATTGTACTGACTCCACGCACGAATGCCCTGCTCTGTGGGCACTCAGCAGGGCAGAGGAGCCAGGTGTGCCCATAGGGGACCCGAGAATAGGAAGATCGGGACTGCTCTGTGCAAAACCATTGCACAGAGCAGGTAAGTATGACATGTTTGTTGCTTAAAAAAATATATGAACCTTTTAGTATCAGTTTAAATCAAAATTAGAGTGTATTATTTCAATGAAATAAGTCAGAAATTGTATCGATGCGGGTTTCTCTTTCACAGCTTATCTGTGATTTTCCCATGAAATGGAATTCCACTCTTCAGATACTCACACTACTCTGTGAGTAATGGCAGCACATTGCCACAGAAATGAGTATGTGCTTCCCAGAGGCTCACAATATCTTTCAAGTTTTGTCAGGCAGGCTCCCATCCAACATACTGCTGCTGTTCTGGTTTTAAATGAATAATTAATGTAATATTTAACATCATGATTTATGTCCACTAGCTGCGGATGGTGCTCCATCTATACAGATCATCAAAGTTAATGAATAAATAAAAATATATCTAATAAATATTGCAATACTTTTTTTCCTCTTGTTTTAATTGCATTTTCTGCTGCTTGTTGTCCAAAATGCTCAGATCTTTATGTCTCATCACCAGTACCACAAGAAATTGGTGAATGGAAATATAATTTTTATTTTCCTTCCTAAATGACATTATTATTATTATTATTATTTCTAGATGTGTGATCCAGTGTTCAGGGTCACAGTTTGATGAGTTTGTAAACCCAACAGAGAACACATTTTTTCTGATTTTCGAAGGAAAAATTATCAATACCACCTCTGACAGGCATGGGGGAAATGAGCAGTTAGTGCAATTGGCCATATCTTTTATGGCACAGATTTTAAAGAAAACTGGAAATAAAAATTTTATCTCTGAAGTCAGAGCTCTGCCATAGCCACCCTGCAAAAAATCAGTGCATTGTGCTAAGGAATACAGGAGTATCGTACTGCAGCCTTTTCAACATCTGAGCCTAAGCTATAGTTAAGAGATTCAGTACATGGGTTTAGCTGTGCTCTGGGCACTCATGAAAGTAAAGTAGGTATTTTTAGATAACTCTTGATACCTGATTTTTACTCATCATATTATTCTGAATTATGCCAAAGGTTTAATTTAGGAAATATACTTACCCTTACCATCTGGTGCACCTGGAAAGCTTTCACTATGGGAATTTTCTATTTACTCATAACCTTGATGTGATGATTATATCCTTTAACCTCCATAGTAGGTTACATTTGTTACCTAGTTCTTTGACTTACTAATGATTGAGAAACGGTCTTCTGCCGTAGATTCCAGCAACAGCACACACAACGTAGTGTTTCTGAACTCACATGGATTTAAAGGTAAAGAATATTCATGTAAATGAATTCATGAAAGCTTACAAATGCATTACTTACAGTTGTAAAACATATCTTCTCTTTACATAGCCATCTAAAAAATAGAATAACAACATTAATGACTTATGTGCCCTCTGTAAAAAAAACCTCACTCTAACTGTTGACATAGCATCCTTAATTTACTACTGGATTTATAAGCAAAAATCTCCAATATGATGCCCCTTGCCCTGGAGGAAACGTGTCATTAGAAGTACAAACTGTATTATAGATTAATTTTTACCCACTTCCAGCTATCAAAACCAGCAGAATTTACAGCCTCCTTAAAGCTGTCCATCTAAATGCTAACATGATATTTGGGACTCAGCCATAGATTAAGTTGGCTGCTCATTGCACTAATCAGTGGCAAAGAATCTTATAGACCATCCATCTTTATGGTTGGTACCTGAATACATACCAGTTTCAAAGAGGTTGTAAACAATGTTGAGCCATTAGCTATACGTTGTATTCAGAAAACCCAACTGTTTCTAGCCTATGACTGTCCTGCCAAAAACAGACCTGTAAACTCCAGCCTTACCTTTTTTTCCTACACATGTAGCAAGTCCTCTCCTCTGTTCAAACTAATTACTCTTGATTCCCTGAAAACTTGCTTCTGAGCAATATAACCCTTTGAAGCTGCTGCAGCCATCTTGAGTAAACCCCCTATTGCATGTCTAAAGAACTTTAATCATCTTCAGTCACCTCTCCTCCTAATCTGTACTGTTGTAGGCCTGCCTCTCACAGTTTTTAATTTTTGCTCTTTGTTACAAGTACAATATGAAAAAACATATTCCCGGAACCCATTTAGATACACAATCTCCCTACCTACTGGCAAGTGGGTGGTGCAGAATTTAGCTGCACAATCCACTGAAGCACATGCACACATCAGTGTAGATTCTAAAGAAGAATCAAAGATTTGCCATAGAAATTCACCCAATAAAAAAAATCTAAACTTGCTTATGTAAGATTTGAAAGGATTAACCCAACATTTTCTGCTAAGATTAGCTCTATATATTATGCATCGTTCTTGTTAGACTGAAACTTGCCAGGTCAGCAACTACCTTTGGGCAATTCTCAGTGGGAATCTTTTGAACAAATCTTGTTGAATAATAGGAGTCCATTTATTCATGTATGATGATTGCCATCCACAGTGCTTATACAACCATGCTGCAGTTTGTAAGCTCAGAGTTTATGGCCTGTTATGTCATTGTGCAAACTGGCAGAAGTTCCAGTGGTGCCATCTTTCATTCTGTATATGTGATTTACCCATCCATTTCATGTGAGTGCAAGAGTATAATACATTTTATTCAGTTTTTACTAGTTGCACTATGAGATTCTGTTCTTCCGCTGTCCTTTGAATTATGTGCTATACTGGATGTTTATGAGGAGTACAGGACACATAGGGGTTTATTTACTAAAGCTGGTGAATGCAAAATCAGGCTCACTCATTGCAAAGAAACCAATCAGCTTCTAACCTCAGCTTGTTCAATTAAGCTTTGGCAATAAAAGCTGGTAACTGATTGGTTCCTATACAGAAGTGAGCCTGATTTTGCACTCTTCAGCTTTAGTAAATAAACCCCATAGTGTTGAATGTGATGTTGGTTTTGAAAACTCACTGACTGAAGTTGCATCTTATGGTGTATGGTTATTTGTCAGCTGATCTCATTTGTTTGAGATCCTGTCAGTCTGGTTAGAAGTGTGTGAACATTGTTGGTGTGGATATCCTTAGTACACTGGTTTATTCTGGGATTTATACCTAGTTGTGATTATTCACAATAGATTTGAACATTACACCAAGAAATCTTTTTATTTTCACTTTGTGGACTTTATTGAATACATTTTTTTTCTGATGTTGGTTTTATATATTTATATTGACTTCATGACACAAAATTTTATTTTAAACTGATAGCACACCTTTTTTAGAGTAACATTTTTTTTATCTTGTATTCTAATATGGTCTGTGTGCTACTGGTATATTTTCATTTTATGCACTAAGCGCTGGAATAATTTTTTGTTTATATAGTTTAAATATTGTGCAAGTAAAAAAGAGGTGCAAATTTCAAAAGAATCTACATTCACACTTTCATAGATAGAAAGCATTTTTTATTGAAGAATAGGTTTTATCTTGTTTGATGCAGTTGTCGACGGGTGGTGGGATAGTCAAAAACTATTGTGATAGTAGAGTTATGGTGGAACGACATGGGCAAATATCCCCATCTTTCATGGACAGGAAGAATCAATGCCATAAAAATGATGACCCTTCCAAAGCTCTTATATTTATTCTGCACTCTCCCCGTCACTATCTTATGCTCTCAAATATTTCCAAAACTATGTCCTGAAATTCATCTGGGCCAACAAAAAACCTTGGGTCTCAAAATACAGTATACTATGCTCATACATGTAGGAAACAAGGTGGCTTGGGGGTCCCGAACTTTTCTAAATATTTTGTAGCTGCTCAAATTGCTTCTTTTATCTCTCTGTACACTGCACAGCAGGCCCCCATGGGTCACTTTGGAAACACTTTCTTGCTCTCTGGTCTCACTCTGTTCACTTGTGTTGCTTCCCCCAAAAATTAGACCCACATCTATTAATCCTCAAATGTCCCATTAGCTCAGAGTATGGGACTCCACTACATATTTCAGTGGTCTAATTTCTAGACATTTGGCACTTCTCCCCCTTTTATGCAATCTGCTGTTTTCTCCAGGTTTGGAAACCCCTAGTGCTTTCCATTGGTGGGTTTCCCACAAATTCCATTGCATCCATTCATTACACACTGGTCGCTCTGTTTATACTCTGGCCAAAATCAGAGACAAATATCAAGCCCCCCACACTGAACTCTTTTGATTTCCACAAATCAAGCATTGGCTAAGTTCAGTGCTCGCTAATAGAGAACTGACAACCCAACTGTCACTGTTTGAGCACATTTGTCACTGGACACCTATCTCTTCCAAACATTTATCTACTCTCTACTCACAATTAAATAATCTCAAAAACCCTAACAGCCATGCTTACATTTCCGGCTGGGAGAGGGACCTTAAAAACACAAAAGACAGGGGCAGCTGGTCACAAATGTGAACCATGCTAACTTCCTGCTCCATTAATATCCTTACAATTGAATTAGCTTTTAAAACTCTCGAGGTGGTACCTGGTCCCATCCTGTTTGGCACATCTCTACTTGTATGCTCCTGGCACCTGTTTAGGGGTTGCTCTGATCTGGGAGGTGTCCTCCACATGTGGTGGGCTTGCCCTATGCCCTCCCGGTTCTAGACAAAAGTCCTTAAACCTTTACAATCATTATTAACCTACTCCTTCCCAAGAGATCCATGGTATATCCTGTTACACCTGAAACCCCCAGGCCTCACCAAACCTCAGTTCAAACTGGTCACCTATGTACCATTGACGGCAAAACAAACAATAGCAAGAGCTTGGAAACAACAGTTTATACCCTTTACAGAAGTCTGCTAATGAGAAGCTTTCTAGTATACTTCTAGCTAAGCACGAGCATTTTCTTAAAATACGGATCCTGTGGATCCAATGTGCCCACCCTTCTATACCAATAGCCAGTTACACATTGCTATGAGCGCTATGACCCAGGTACTTCCGTTGGGGGACTCCTGGCATCCTTTTCTACTTCTCTACTTCCTTCTCTCCCCCCCTCCATTCCCTTTCCTTTTTCTGTATACTTTAGCTCTTCTGAAGGGATGATCTTTATTTATACATTCCATTGTTTCTTGTACAGTGAACTAAATATATGTGTTTCATCCACCAGCGCCTTTTTTCTGGTATAGGTGCACAGATTCCTTTTCCTTTTATCTACATTGTTCCTCTGTTATAGCATGCTTAATGTACCCTTTAATATGCTAAACGTTTTGCCATTTGTTATGATTCCTTTACTTAATGTACAACTGCTACTGACTTGCAAATCATTGATATCATAATTTTATCTGTACATCTGATTGCAGTCACACACTGTATTCCCTAAAACGTTTCAATAAAAAATTTATTGAAAGAGAAAACAATGGGCAAATATCTTGTCGAATAAATGATGATTATACTCCAATAGTATGTCTCCTCTGCATTAAAATACATTCCTGCTTTTTTCCTATGCAAAGTTCCGGTTTGCATAAAATGGTCTACATAAAATCTTAATGGAATATAGTGGAGGTACGAATACATAGCTAGAACCTAGTTAAATGTGTACATTTTGCAGTAAATACGTGCGTGTTTTTGTCTACTTTAAAGCATATGTGAATTCTAAATGTATTTTTAGCATGTTTGACATCATAAGGTTGATTTACTAAAGGCACATAGGCTGTACATTTAGTAAGATATTTTTCCCTCAGCTTAGTGAATGATGGAAAATTAACTTTTCATAGTATACCCAATCGTGTGCAAGGAAAATAATGAACACTCTTTTTGCTGGTGCATGATTGGATTTCTGAAGGCACCAGAGATTCCCTTGCACACACTGAACAGCCTATTTGTTTAGTAAATCAGCCCCATAGTGTTCGTATAGATAGCATACACAGTAACAGGACCAATCAATTATACTCATATTTCACATCATCTTCTTTGTAATATGTCTAGATAATGTCCTGACTGCAGCTTGACAGATGCATAAGTTCAGAATATCATAGTGAAATACACTATATTGCTAAAAGTATTGAGACGCCTGCCTTTACATGCACATGAACTTTAATGGCATTCCAGTCTTAGTCCTTAGGGTTCAATATTGAATCCATTAAATACATGTGCCTCTACTATGGGGGCTCTCAGAAAGTGTAGAGTTAGGACCACAGATTATCAGGGTGCCGTGACGTGGCTCTGTGGCTTATGTATGTATTTTCAAATGTGTGCTAACTAAACCCCTGTTATAAACACATACTGTTAGACAGGTTCATTCGGTTGTTGGCAAGCTGGCTGGCAAGTTGTCCAAGAACATTGTTCTCTCCCCTTCATTCGCTATGTGATGCCTGTTTATGTGTCCTTGCTATATAAGCCAGGTATAGACTTGGGCGGTGGCCATCTTTTTATTTGCATGTTGGAGTTTAGGTACATGGATGCACTAGGATGCCCTGTCTGCCATTGTGCTATATGCTAGGGTCCTGTGCACTCCTTTGCCTTTAAGAGGGGTGGGCTCCCTCAGGTCCACCTGCCCTTGATCTATCAATTAAATACATGTGCCTCTACTATGGGACCTCTCAGAAATTGTAGAGTTAGGACCAAAGATTATCAGGGTGCCGTGACGTGTCTCTGTGGCTTACGTATGTATTTGCAAATGTGTGCTAACTAAACCCCTGTTATAAACGCATACTGTTAGACAGGTTAATTCAGTTGTTGGCAAGCTGGCTGGCAAGTTGTCCAAGAACATTGTTCTCTCCCCTTCATTTGTTCAATATTGAGCTGGCCCACCCTTTGCAGCTATAACAGCTTCAACTCTTCTGGGAAGGCTGTCCACAAGGTTTAGGAGTGTGTCAATGGGAATGTTTGACCATTCTTCCAGAAGCGCATTTGTGAGGTCAGGCACTGATGTCGGATGAGAAGGCCTGGCTCGCAGTCTCCTTTCTAATTCATCCCAAAAGTGATCTATAGGGTTGGGGTCAGGACTCTGTGCAGGCCAGTCAAGTTCCTTCACCCCAAACTCACTCATCCATGTCTTTATGGACCTTGCTTTGTGCACTGGTGCGCAGTCATGTGCTTTACTCCACTGCATCTGCCGCTTTGCATTGCACTTGGTGACGTTAGGCTTGGATGCAGCTGCTCGGCCATTGAAACTCATTCCATGAAGCTCTTTTATGCACTGTTGTTGTGCTAATCTGAAGGCCACATGAAGTTTGGAGGTCTTTAGCAGACAGTTTGCAACTTCTGCGCACTGTGCTCTTTAACATGCACTGACCCCGCTCTTTCCATTTACGTGCTACTAAATATTCCATGATCAACTGTTAGTGGTATTATAACAAAGTGGAAGCATCTGGGAACAACAGCAACCCAGCAACGAAGTGTCGTTGCTGGGTTGCTGTTGTTCCCAGATGCTTCCACTTTGTTATAATACCACTAACAGTTGACCATGGAATATTTAGTAGCAAGGAAATTTCACAGATGGAGTTATTGCACAGGTGGCAACCTATCACAGTACCAAGCTTGAATTCACTGAGCTCCTGAGAGCGACCCATTCTTTCACAAATGTTTGTAGAAGCAGGCTGCATGCCTAGGTGCTTGATTTTATACACCTGTGGTCATGAAGGTGATTGGAACACCTGAATCTAATCTAATGATTTGGAGCGGTGTCCCAATACTTTTGGCAATATAGTGTATGTGTCGAAATATAACAGTGGATTAAGTCACAACCTGTAATAAAAAATATTTAAAGTGTAATTCTGAGATAGAACTACTGCTATATTTTACCAGTTAACTTTTCAAAGTAGAATTTTTGGATAAAACTATCTAATCTTAAAATTGCGCAAACTCCCACTATTAACACCTATACTATACTAACTAGAAGAACAGGGGAGATAACATGACCTGAGAATTTGAGAGTATATACATCTTTATTCTGTGGGGTAGTTAGCATAGGTTTTAGAAGGGGTGGGATCAGTTTTAAGATTCAATAGTTTTATTCCAAAATTCTACTTTAAAATGTTAACTGGTACAGTACAGCACAACACAGCATTTCTTGAAGTATCACAGTTTGTTCCAATATTTGGCATTGTCACTTTTACTAGACAATTAAGGTCCCATTCATATTTATGCAGTTCTGAAATGTGTTCAATATTGCACACATTCCAGCAGAGAATGAAAATGTGCTATGTTGTGGCACATGCATCAGCCAAGGCATGTGCATTAAATAGCACTACAGCGTATAATAACTTATTGCTATGCATTGTACTATATGATTTAAAAATAAAGCGCCCACTATTCTTTTGTGCAATTGTTGTGTGTAGGGAAGCCCATTGAAATGAATAAGCTGCCCTAAAAGTGACAACCAAAAATGGGTTACTAGAATGCAATATTTTTCAAAATAGCAGTACCTTTAACTTATAATATAGTACTAAACTTATAATATAGTCTATTTAGTATGAATGTGTGCACATGCAGCAGCATACAGTGCATTTATGAAGAACTGTGTTCTACTAAGGAGTATACAGTCTACTGTCTCAATGTAGGTGGCAGTTAAGATTTCACTCTAAGAAAACCAGCAAATGTAAGAAAGCTACAGTGCATGTTGTACTGGCTGGGACACTACAGTGAGCGTGCAAAAAGGTGCAATATATACAGTCAGGTCCATAAATATTGGGACATCGACACAATTCTAACATTTTTGGCACCACCACAATGGATTTGAAATGAAACAAGCAAGATGTGCTTTAACTGCAGACTGTCAGCTTTAATTTGAGGGTATTTACATCCAAATCAGGTGAACGGTGTAGGAATTACAACAGTTTGCATATGTGCCTCCCACTTGTTAAGGGACCAAAAGTAATGGGACAATTGGCTTCTCAGCTGTTCCATGGCCAGGTGTGTGTTATTCCCTCATTTTCCCAATTACAATGATAAAAGATCAGATAAAAGGTCCAGAGTTCATTTCAAGTGTGCTATTTGCATTTGGAATCTGTTGCTGTCAACTCTCAAGATGAGATCCAAAGAGCTGTCACTATCAGTGAAGCAAGCCATCATTAGGCTGAAAAAACAAAACAAACCCATCAGAGAGATAGCAAAAACATTAGGTGTGGCCAAAACAACTGTTTGGAACTTTCTTAAAAAAGAAGGAACGCACCGGAGAGCTCAGCAACACCAAAAGACCCGGAAGACCACGGAAAACAACTGTGGTGCATGACCAAAGAATTCTTTCCCTGGTGAAGAAAACACCCTTCACAACAGTTGGCCAGATCAAGAACACTCTCCAGGAGGTAGGTGTATGTGTGTCAAAGTCAACAATCAAGAGAAGACTTCACCAGAGGGTTCACCACAAGATGTAAACCATTGGTGAGCCTCAAAAGCAGGAAGCCCAGATTAGAGTTTGCCAAACTACATCTAAAAAAGCCTTCACAGTTCTGGAACAACATCCTATGGACAGATGAGACCAAGATCAACTTGTACCAGAGTGATGGGAAGAGAAGAGTATAGAGAAGGAAAGGAATTGCTCATGATCCTAAGCATACCACCTCATCAGTGAAGCATGGTGGTGGTAGTGTCATGGCGTGGGCATGTATGGCTGTCAATGGAACTGGTTCTCTTGTATTTATTGATGATGTGACTGCTGACAAGAGCAGCAGAATTAATTCTGAAGTGTTTCGGGCAATATTATCTGCTCATATTCAGCCAAATGCTTCAGAACTCATTGGACGCCACTTCACAGTGCAGATGGACAATTACCCAAAGCATACTGCAAAAGCAACCAAAGAGTTTTTTAAGGGAAAGAAGTGGAATGTTATGCAATGGCCAAGTCAATCACCTGACCTGAATCCGATTGAGCATGCATTTCACTTGCTGAAGACAAAACTGAAGGGAAAATGCCCCAAGAACAAGCAGGAACTGAAGACAGTTGCAGTAGAGGCTTGGCAGAGCATCACCAGGGATGAAACCCAGTGTCTGGTGATGTCTATGCGTTCCAGACTTCAGGCTGTAATTGACTGCAAAGGATTTGCAACCAAGTATTAAAAAGTGAAAGTTTGATTTATGATTATTATTCTGTCCCATTACTTTTGATCCCTTAACAAGTGGGAGGCACATATGCAAACTGTTGTAATTCCTAATAGAAAATATGGTAGTGTGACAAGAGCAACACCACCCAAAAGGGAAAGTGGTTACTTAAACATCCACGCGGAGTAATGTAGGTTAGGTAATTACAGAGAATACTTTATTTTGATCACATAGATCATAAGGAGGTTGAACACGAGCACAGTGAACATATCAAACAAAATAAAATCATTTAAAAGCACTAAGCGTCCTCATTTCTGGGTGATTTGGGCGCATAGGGAACCATATAAGGCAATAGAGTTTTCTAGCAATATTCTCTTAAGTTTACATATAGTCCAGTCTTGTATTAGAATTGACCATGTAGTCTTCAGACATATTCTTGGTATATGCCAGGGTATGTAGAGTAACTTCCTGGTGAGTAGAGACTATAACACAAAGAGATGGTAGTCAAAAACTATAAGTAACATATATATCACACCAACTCTATCCCATATACACATGAACTATTGCTCCAATTACCTTCTCAGTGATTTGGCTGTCATACCAGCATGGTGAATGTAGAGACTTCCTGGGTAACCACCCCAAGTGAAATAAAGTCCACAGTAACAAGTGATTCTAAGGATATATATAAAGTATATAAATCATAAGTATCAGGCAGGATCCCTGAATAAAAACAAAAAAATATAAGGTATATATTACCATCAGTAATGATCAAGAAGACTTCACGTCGACTTGAAATAAGATCAGGTCCTTTCTGCTTGTTTAGTAGTGTATATATGAATGGGAAGCCAGGTAGTCTCAAAGCAAAAAACTTCATCATACATAGAGAGAGAGATTGTCCCCAGGGGATTAAGAGAGAGAGTAATTCCAGCAGAACATATCCATACCTCTAGATTTCTAGAAAAATGGAAAGAAGTCTGTATAAAGTATGGTATTGAAATCATGCGATTAATTGTGGAAGAGGAGAGGGTTCAATTAAATGAACTCTCCATAGAAATTGATGAAAGTGCCAAATCCCTTGATCCCCTGAAGGACAATCCCGAGTTTGAGAAATATAATGATTTTCTTAGGAAAGAGATGGAGAAAATACAAAAAAATCTGAAATTTACTAAACAACAAAAATTCAGAAGAGACCTAGAGGACTGGGAAAAAGGAGAAATCTTTGATTTATCTAATAATAGAGAAAGGAGTCGGTCCAAGCGTAAGAGACATTTCTCTAGGAATAATAGGCAATACTCTTCAATGAGTGAGGATGATGATGAGGTTAACAAGAGATCGGTTAGTTTTTTAGAGGAAAAAACAATAGGAGAAAATCAGGGTATATTAAAACAGACAAACAAACAAACAAATGCGACAAAGGAAGAAAGAAGTACTTCAGCTGCCCCAAAACCACTCAACCAAAATCGAACGAGAAGTCACAAGAGATAAAAGATAATCTAGAGGGGGGGGGGATAACGATCTGAAGGTAATAAACCTATCTAAGTTTATATTGAAAAAGAGACATTATGATCTATTGCGTAAAGGTCTGACTTTTTCCCCTACGGATAAAATGGACCTCTTTGAGGTCTATAAAGATCTAAACCTATTTTTGAGAAAGATCCTCCTAAAAATCCCGTATTTGCTTAGAGATGAACAGAATTCCTATGGCCTAGATTCGGAAAGGGAACAACAGGCACTTAATGACCTCCTCAGTCTTCTTGAGGAGACTCCCGTTATGGGCGAGATGGAGGAACAATGTGTTTCGAATAAGTGGAAACGATATACTAGATTAAGAACTCCATCTAGAAGAATGCCAAATATTAGGGAAAATAAATGGCTTAGCACTTTTCTAGATTTGGTACATGAAGATCTGAGTAAAATTAATTGGACAATGAGGAACCCCGATAACCTCACCCAAGGTGAAAGAAGAGCACTTAGGGAACTTAAAAAAGCTAAAAACATTGTGATTAAAAAGAGCGATAAAGGGGGGAATGTAGTATTATTGGAAAGTGATGACTATGAGAAAGAGGTACTGAGACAATTAAAAAACCCCAACATATATTGTAAACTGCCTGTGAATCCCTTCCCGAAACTTGTTGCTATTTTGAACAAAAAGATAGAACTGGCCCGGGAAGCAAATCTCCTAACTAAACAGGAAGGTGATATGCTGACAGTAGATGTGTATAATATCCCCACATTTTACGTAATCCCAAAAATACATAAAAACCCTATCCAACCACCAGGACGTCCGATAGTTTCCGCTATTAAAGGTCCATTGGAACTAATAGGTAGATTTGTGGATGATCTTATTAAGGACCTGGTCCTTGAACTTAGATCTTATGTAAGGGATACTGGGGATGTATTGAAAAAAATTGCTAAGCTCAGGGTTCCAGAGGGGGCACTTCTGGTGGGTATAGATGTGGAATCACTATATACTTCTATCCCACATATTTGGGGCCTGAGAGCTGTGGCCTCTTTCCTTGAGGTATATTTTCCCAAAATGGAGGCTCAGAATGAATTTATTCTGGACCTCCTGGAATTTATGCTGACACATAACTGTTTTCAGTTCCTTGGTCGTTTTATCAGCAAATCTGTGGTACCTCCATGGGAGCACCTTGGGCTCCGGCATTTGCATGTTTGCATTTAGGTCTGTGGGAAGAAGAGGTAATATATCCCTCTATTCCTTTTAAGCAACATGTGGTGAAATGGCTGCGGTACATCGATGACGTCTTGATGGTGTGGGATGGTGGTATGGACCAGTTGGAAAACTTTATGAGATCTTTGAATGAGAATGATAGAAATATCAGACTAACCTATATAGTCGATAAAGAGGTAATATCATTCTTGGACCTATCAATCTCAATAGATGAAGATAGATTAGTTACTAAAACATTTAGAAAGGAAACAGCCGCCAATACACTTCTACATGCCAGTAGTCATCACCCAAGGAGCTTAAAAGAGGGCATACCTATTGGCCAGTTTCAGAGAATAAAAAGGAACTGTACAGAAGAGGCCGAATATAGAAATGAATCTATTCAGCTCTATAAGAGATTCAGGGAAAGGGGATATTCACACAGAACCCTAAGAAGAGCTAAATGAAGAGCCTCGGGTAGAACAAGAGAGGAACTGATAAATAAGCCAAAATTAAAAACAGAGGAGGACCCCTTAAATCAACCTATAAGATTCATAACCAAATTTGGACAACAATGGAGGGAAGTTAGGAATGCCTTGAATTCTCATTGGCATCTACTAACACAAAATCCACAGATAGCAAAAATTGTAGGGGAGAGTCCACAAATGGTAGTAAAAAGGGCCCAGAATCTAAATGATCTACAAGTACAGTCAGAGTTTCAGAGGACTCCAAAAACAAACTGGCTGACTAGGAAGAAACGCATGAGAGGTATGTTTCCATGTGGCCACTGTCAAATCTGCCCATATGTACATAAGACTAACCTATTCTCCAATAAGGATAATTCACGGGAATTTCAGATACGTAGTTTTATTAACTGCTCCAGTAATAGAGTAATATACATGATAGAATGTCCCTGTAAGAAAATGTACATAGGAAAAACTAAAAGAAATCTTAGAACTAGGATTGGCGAACACCTGAGAGATATTAGAAATGAGAATAGAAATGTTGGGAAAGGTGAGAAAGAAAATCCCCTGGCACAACACTTTAAAGAAGTACATGGGGGAAGAACAGAAGGCCTGAAAGTTAAAGGGATCTTCTTGCTGAATATTTCAGCTAGACGGGGTGACTTTGATAAAGTCCTTCTTCAAAAAGAAAAATTCTGGATATATACCCTAGGTGCACTTGTCCCCTATGGATTAAATACAGAACTTAACTTTAAAGTCTTTTTGAAATAAATGTTTGAAGCTATATATATTTTTTCCTGTATTACTATGATCATACTGTTAGTCTTAAGTTAGGAACATATGGATTCCCTCTGCTATAATATATCTTCGATATGAGGGCCCCTAGGGGACTAAATAGGAATTGTCATCGGTACTAGGCTCTATCTGGTCTCAAATTCGACCTCTGCATTATCTAAAATATTAAAAAAGATAGTATTAAAATAGGGACTTTGCTCTGCCCTGGGGGTCCCCCTGCTCCCTCTTCTCCTTTTGTCACCTGGATCTGGAATTATTTTGTCCCTTATTTTGACTCTTACTAAAGAATATCTTTTTACTGTAAAATAAGGCTTTTCTATGTAATGTCAGCAGTCATTATATGTTTTTAAACTCACTTTGGATTTTTTAATGTAGTGATATCTTTTCAACACAAGAGGGCGACATGGAGATTTCTCTATATGCAATTAGTGTACTATATAAGGCAATGGAAATGAAGTCCCCTCCCAGTTCTGACCAAGTCCGCGGTGATTGGTGGACGAAACGCGTCAACGTAATGACGTCACTACGCTCGGCGTCTTCATAGGGTGCGGTGTCCACGAGGAGGGAAGAAGTGGTGTTTGCTCCAGATCCATGTTCAGAAGGCACGAGACTCCGAAAATACTACCATAGGGCTACCCTCCAGCAGTCCGCATGTGGCAATACTAAATAGAGCATACCTTCCACCGGTGGCAAGTAATTTTTTGCCTATTTGGTCAAGTTAGCGGGTAGTTGCTGGTTAGGGTCAATAAGCCTATAGGGAATTTTTGTGGAATGCTATATATGCCTAGTACCCCTGCTGTTTCAGGGAATTTTTTGGAAATCCTTTGTGGAGGAATATATGTATCCTATGTCACACATGTGCTATATGCTGTGATATGGTGATATTTTTAAGGAACCGCCCTGCTATCTCAGTTTGAGCAATTTTTGGAAACCCCTCAGCGGGTATATAGATTCAGGTATATACTGCCTGCGATATATATACTATTTTTCTTTGAAGTTTTTTGCTTTGAGACTACCTGGCTTCCCATTCATATATACACTACTAAACAAGCAGAAAGGACCTGATCTTATTTCAAGTCGACGTGAAGTCTTCTTGATCATTACTGATGGTAATATATACCTTATATTTTTTTGTTTTTATTCAGGGATCCTGCCTGATACTTATGATTTATATACTTTATATATATCCTTAGAATCACTTGTTACTGTGGACTTTGTTTCACTTGGGGTGGTTACCCAGGAAGTCTCTACATTCACCATGCTGGTATGACAGCCAAATCACTGAGAAGGTAATTGGAGCAATAGTTCATGTGTATATGGGGTAGAGTTGGTGTGATATATATGTTACTTATAGTTTTTGACTACCATCTCTTTGTGTTATAGTCTCTACTCACCAGGAAGTTACTCTACATACCCTGGCATATACCAAGAATATGTCTGAAGACTACATGGTCAATTCTAATACAAGACTGGACTATATGTAAACTTAAGAGAATATTGCTAGAACACTCTATTGCCTTATATGGTTCAAATCACCCAGAAATGAGGACGCTTAGTGCTTTTAAATGATTTTATTTTGTTTGATATTTCACTGTGCTCGTGTTCAACCTCCTTATGATCTATGTGATCAAAATAAAGTATTCTCTGTAATTACCTAACCTACATTACTCCGCGTGGATGTTTAAGTAACCACTTTCCCTTTTGGGTGGTGTTGCTCTTGTCACACTACCATATTTTCTATTATGCATTCCTCGGTTTATTAATCCACACTTCTATAATAAGTGAGACGGAGATAGTATTATGACACAAAGTATTTGTGTTATTATTGGTGGCTCTTTTCGATTGCCGGTTTTGTGATGTTGTAATTCCTACACCGTTCACCTGATTTGGATGTAAATACCCTCAAATTAAAGCTGACAGTCTGAAGTTAAAGCACATCTTTGTTATGATCCGCCAGGTGGTACCTCAGGCTGCCAACTGACAGACCTACTCAGAGCGTGGGGTCTAAGCCCGGGCTGTGCTTTCACCAGAGCCCCTGATGGTGGGGATGGACTTGAAACAGTCCCGGGCCAGGTCACGACCTGCGAGCAGGCCCACCAGTGGCTGAGGAGACCTTTGGGGACAGGTACCGGGAGAGCCAGATATGAAGAGGGTGGCGGCCCCAGCAGGGTAGTAACGGATCGTGGGCCCGTGAGGGTAAGCGGGGTACAGAATCGGTAGGAGAAGAGTAGTCGGGTCACACGCAGGGTCAGCAGGGAAGTCAATCCGTAGAATGGTCAGGGCAATCCGGGTCAAGCAGGCAGAGTAGTCAGGACAATCCGGGTCAATCACAGGAGCAGGCAGAATAGTCAGGACAATCTGGGTCAATCACAGGAGCAGGCAGCGTAGTCAGGGTCAATCAGGGTCACTAGACAGGTACAGGAACTCGGGATCACAGGAAGACCTTGCGGCAATCTGTGACAGTGCAGGGCATCTTTAAATAGTGCGCCCTGCACTGTCATTGGCCGGCTAGGACGCGCCCCCGGCTGTCATTGGGCGCCTGAGGCGCGCCCCCGGCACCTACTGCGCATGCGCGGCGTCCTGTCAGCCGCGGCTCGCCGGGACCTAGTGCCTGTGTCCCGGCGCGATCTGCCGCCAATGCGAATGCGCGGGGGACAGAGCCGCGATCGCGGAGCACGGAGCCGCTATCCCTGACATTGCCCCCCCCCCAATGGGCACCCTCCAGGAGCCCCACTGATCTCTCCACCGCGGGTGAGCACGACAAAATTCCCGGATGAGCCTGGGTGCGTGGACGTTCTGGGCGGGTTCCCATGAGTTCTCCTCAGGGCCATACCCCTTCCATTTTATCAGGAACTGTGTCTGGCCCCCCCTCCTTCGGCAACTGAGGATAGTCTCCACCTCGTATTCCTCCTGGTCACCTATGGTGACTGCCTCGGGAGGTCTGGATTCACGGTCCGGGAAGGGATCCGGTCTGGATGGCTTCAGGAGAGAAACATGGAACACAGGATGTATCTTGAAGGTCTGCGGAAGCTCGAGTTCGTAGGCCACCTCGTTAACTACTCGTTTTACCGGAAATGGGCCAATGTACTTGGGTCCCAGCTTCCTTGAAGGACACAGCATCTTCAAGTTGGTTGTTGCTAGCCAAACCAGATCCCCTGGTTGAAGCAGTAATTCTCCTCTTCTCTTTCTGTCGAATGCCCTTTTACTGTCCTCTTGGGCTTTAGCGATGGCCTCCTGAATTGTCTTGTTATTGACAGAAAAGAAGTTCAAGATGTCTTGAGATGCCGGTACCGGATTCTCAGGCATCAGATCAGGGAGGAAAGTGGGATGATACCCATAATTGGAAAAGAACGGGGATTGGCCCGTAGCTGAGTGACTCGAGTTGTTGTATGAAAACACCCGCGGAAGGCAGCAACGACAGCCAGTCATCCTGAAGGTAGGATGTGTAGCACCGTAAGTACTGTTCCAGCGTCTGGTTTGTCCTCTCAGTTTGGCCGTTGGTCTGTGGATGGTAGGCGGATGAAAGCGACAGCTTGATTCCCAGCGATTTACATAAGGCGTTCCAGAACCTGGAGGTGAATTGGACCCCCCGATCTGACACTATATCTTCGGGAACACCATGAAGCCTAACCACTTCCTTGATGAAGATCCGTGCCGTTTCTGGTGCTGATGGGGTCTTCTCCAGGGGCACGAAATGGGCCATCTTTGAGAAGCGGTCGACGATCACCATTATTGCAGTGTAGCCCTGGGATGGTGGAAGTTCGACCACGAAATCCATGCCTATCATTTGCCAGGCCCGCTTGGGTATGGGTAATGGACGTAACAATCCCCATGCCCTGCTCCTGGAGGGCTTGTTCCTTTGACAGGTGGGACAAGTTCGGACGTAATGCTCACAATCCTTGATCATGTCTGGCCACCAGAACGAGCGCCGTAGTAGATCCAGAGTTTTCGTTACCCCGAAGTGGCCCGCCATTGGATGGTCGTGGCAGTGCCCTAGGACCAAGGTTCGCACTTCTTCTAGGACCATGATCCGGTCTTCCTTCCAAAATAGCCCACCATGGCTCTGGAGGGGTGACCCAGACGGAACTGGTAGTCCTACAGAAGCATCGAGAAGCCGGGAGCGAAGTTCCGTTTGTAGAGCGAGGAAACTCCCAGAAGGTAAGATGGTGTCAGGTACCACAGCGTCGTCGGGGTCCTCAAACATGCGGGACAGAGCGTCTGGTTTAGTGTTCTTAGTACCGGGTCGGTACGTTATATGGAATGAGAATCGAGAGAAGAAAAGAGCCCATCTCGCTTGGCGAGGTCTCAGTCGTTTTGCCGTTCTTAAATATTCAAGGTTTTTGTGATCTGTGAATATTAGGATTGGGTGTGTGGCTCCTTCCAGTAAATACCTCCATTCTTCAAGAGCAGTTTTAATGGCCAGGAGCTCCCGATCTCCAATGTCATAGTTGCGTTCCGCTGGTGTCAACTTCCTGGAGAAGAACGCCACAGGGTGCAGTAGTTCCTTGGTACCATTCCTTTGGGACAAAACCGCTCCTACCGCATTTTCGGAGGCGTCCACTTCCAAAACATATGAGAGAGAAGCATCTGGATGGAAGAGAATGGGAGCAGAGGTGAACAATTCTTTGAGCTTTTCGAATGCTGTCTGCGCTTCGGGAGTCCACTTAAAGCGGACCCCTTGTTTCGTCAGTTGCGTGATCGGGGAGACCAGACCGGAGAAGTTCCTAATAAACTTCCTGTAAAAGTTGGAAAAACCGATGAAACGCTGTACCCCCTTTTTGTCGGTGGGTACTGGCCAATCTAAGATCGCCGTGACTTTCTGGGGATCCATCGAGACCCCCGCGGAAGAGAGAACCAGTCCCAAGAACGTGATTTCGTGCTGTTCGAAACTGCACTTTTCTGCCTTCGCGTATAGCCCGTGTTGACGCAACCGTTCTAATACCCGTATCACGTGACCCCGATGAACCTCCAGTGAGGGGGAAAAAATTAGGATGTCATCCAAATAAACCACCACGAAAATATCGAGAATGTCACGAAAAACATCGTTGATAAAGTGCTGAAAGGTCGCCGGAGCATTACAGAGCCCGAACGGCATCACCAAATACTCGTAGTGACCGAATCTCGTACGGAACGCCGTCTTCCACTCATCCCCCTCCCTGATACGGACAAGGTTATAGGCCCCCCGCAGGTCTAATTTAGTAAATATCGTTGCCGATCTCAATCTCTGGAGGAGCTCGGGGACTAGGGGTAAGGGATAACGATTCTTTACCGTTATTTTATTCAGGTCACGGTAGTCTATGCAGGGCCGTAACGATTTGTCCTTCTTCTCTACGAAGAATAACCCGGCCCCGGCTGGGGATGTGGATGGACGAATAAATCCCTTCCGAAGGTTCTCGTCAATGTAATCCCTCAGTACTCCCGATTCTGTTTCGGACAAGGAAAAGATACGGCCGAATGAGATTTCAGATCCGGGTAGGAGGTCTATGGGGCAGTCGTAGGAACGGTGCGGAGGGAGAACATCAGCTCCTCGCTTACTAAAGACGTCTAAGAAGTCATGGTAGGACGGAGGAATAACCTGGGATAAATCGGTGTCGCCATCCAAGCACAGGAGGAACCGGGGAACCACGGATCCTGTGACGTGGCAGTGACTCAAACAATAGGGTGAGCGAAATTGAATTGTTCCCCTTTCCCAGTCAATCTGGGGGTTATGGGCCCTCAGCCAAGGGAGCCCCAGAATGACTGGAAAAAGGGGGGATGTGATGGCATCCAAACGGAGGAACTCCTGGTGATGGTCTGCCATTGTGGTGAAAATGGGTGGTGTCTCCTGGTCCACCACCCCTGATTTTATACGGGACCCATCTGCCAAGAAGATGTTGAACCCCCTTTCTTTGGTCTGGAGAGGGATTTTTTGCCGGTGGGCAAAAGTCAGATCGATGAAGCAACTATAGGCTCCTGGGTCAACGATTGCGGTCACCGACAATGTTCCTCCGGGGAGCTGTAAAGACACAGGAATGGCCAGGTAACTCGACTGATCATCCCTTCCTGCAGGTAAAGTAAAAGAAACGGGCGTGGACTTACTCATTTTAGCAGGACAGGAGCGCACCTGATGACCAGCTTCCCCGCAGTACAGACATAGGTTCTGTGATAGTCTCCTCTGACGTTCCTCGACCGATAAGTGGGAACGGGCCAATCCCAGCTGCATGGGTTCCGGGTTGTCCCCTGTTTCCGTGCTTCGTGGATGGTTCCCTGGGGTTGGAGCTGTATCTCTGGATGGAATCCATGCCACCCTTTGACCCTGGCTGCTCCTTTCCAGCCGACGTTCCCTTAGTCTACGGTCAATTTGAATGGCCAACTCAATCAGTTTTTCCAGGGAGTCAGGTAGGCCTACTCGTGCTAGTTCGTCTTTGAGAGACTCAGACAGTCCGATGCGGAACTGGTGACATAAGGCCGCATCGTTCCATCTGGTGTCTCCCATGCAACGCCTAAAATCGGACGCGTATTCTTCGGCTGTCCGGCGGCCCTGCCACAGAGAGTATAGAGTAGCCTCTGCGGAAGCAGCCCGCTGAGGGTCGTCATACAAGACGGCCATGGCCCGAAAGAACTCGGTCACGGAGTCAAGATGGGGGTCGTGCTTCTCCATCAGACGGTGAGCCCAATCCTGGGGCTCATCCTGAAGGAGGGAGACTATAAACCCCACCTTGACGGTCTCGGTGGTGAACGTGCGGGGCTGTAAGTCAAAGTACAGGGTGCAAGCGTTCCGGAAGGCTCGGAAGCGGCTCCGGTCACCACGGAATCGTTCCGGCAGAGGAACGCGGGGTTCAGGAGCTAGGGGTGTGGCAACCGCTCCGGATACCGGGTTAGCGGGAGGTTCTGCAGGTGGAGGACTCTGAGCAGGGGGAGTCAGGGGAGCTAATGACTCCATGCGGTCCTCCAGTCGGGCGCAGCGACTGTGGAAGTTCTGGAAGGCCTGGGTCAAGGTTGCCAGGTGCTGACAAATATCCTCTAGGGACGCCGGTCCACTTCCTGGCTCTGTCATGGCCGCAAGGTACTGTTATGATCCGCCAGGTGGTACCTCAGGCTGCCAACTGACAGACCTACTCAGAGCGTGGGGTCTAAGCCCGGGCTGTGCTTTCACCAGAGCCCCTGATGGTGGGGATGGACTTGAAACAGTCCCGGGCCAGGTCACGACCTGCGAGCAGGCCCACCAGTGGCTGAGGAGACCTTTGGGGACAGGTACCGGGAGAGCCAGATATGAAGAGGGTGGCGGCCCCAGCAGGGTAGTAATGGATCGTGGGCCCGTGAGGGTAAGCGGGGTACAGAATCGGTAGGAGAAGAGTAGTCGGGTCACACGCAGGGTCAGCAGGGAAGTCAATCCGTAGAATGGTCAGGGCAATCCGGGTCAAACGCAGGAGCAGGCAGAGTAGTCAGGACAATCCGGGTCAATCACAGGAGCAGGCAGAATAGTCAGGACAATCCGGGTCAATCACAGGAGCAGGCAGCGTAGTCAGGGTCAATCAGGGTCACTAGACAGGTACAGGAACTCGGGATCACAGGAAGACCTTGCGGCAATCTGTGACAGTGCAGGGCATCTTTAAATAGTGCGCCCTGCACTGTCATTGGCCGGCTAGGACGCGCCCCCGGCTGTCATTGGGCGCCTGAGGCGCGCCCCCGGCACCTACTGCGCATGCGCGGCGTCCTGTCAGCCGCAGCTCGCCGGGACCTAGTGCCTGTGTCCCGGCGACAGAGCCGCGATCGCGGAGCACGGAGACAGAGCCGCGATCGCGGAGCACGGAGCCGCGATCCCTGACAATCTTGTTCGTTTAATTTCAAAACCATTGTGGTGGTGTATAGAGCCAAAAATGTTAGAATTGTGTCGATGTCCCAATATTTATGGACCTGACTATATGTGTGTGTATATATATATATATATATATATATATATATATATATATTGTGACAGTACAAGGTTCTGTCACTGTGCAAGTGGTCAGCAAAAGGACACAGGGTTTGCATTTTTGCTAAGTGCAGGACTAGGGAGCAGTTGTTATGAATGGTGAAGACTGCTTTTGCAGCTTTCTCCAGGTTTTGGAAGTCCTGGATGGGCTCCCTAGTTTGGAGATTCCATAGTGCCTTGGGCGGGACGAAATCTCCAGCCCAGTGTCCAGGTTTTGTGGAGGAACAGCAGTGTGTGTACCCTTATAATGGAGGTTTAGGAATACCTCAGGGCTCCACCCAAGAGCGACAGAAGGTTTCCTACAGGAGAGAGAGGCTGCATGTGGCAGCAGGAGTATGAATGTCTGCAAAAGACAGTTAACGACCTGAGGACTAGGCCAGAGGAGCTGTGTGTGTCTGAGAAGCTCTAAGCTGTGTGCCTGGAAGAGCTGGTGGTCAGAAGGACCAGTAACTATAGCAGCAGTGCTGTTGAAGAGTAGGCAGGAGGGCTAGTATTTTCATTTGGACTGTGTATTTTACTGGAGAAGAACCCCTGCATGGGAAACCTTATGTTGGACTTTTGTTGTGCCTTTCCTTTTAATAAAAGTGGGCTACTCAAGCCCTGAAAATAGTTCCTGACTGGCGTGAACTCACTTGCAAATGTATGTACCACTGAGCTAAACATCCCCAAATATTACTATATATATATATATATATATAGTGAGGAAGTGAGGAACATAAGTATTTGAACACCCTGCGATTTTGCAAGTTCTCCCACTTAGAAATCATGGAGGGGTCTGAAATTCACATTGTAGGTACATTCCCACTCTGAGAGACAGAATTTAAAAAAAAAATTCAGGAAATCACTTTGTATGATTTTTAAAGAATTTATTTGTCTTGCACTGCTGAACATAAGTATTTGAACACCTAAGAAACAGCAAGAATTCTGGCTCTCAAAGACCTGTTACTGTGCCTTTAAAATGTCCACCGCTACTCCACTCATTAATCTAACTTAGTAGCACCTGTCTGAGCTCTTTAAAGACACCTGTCCACCCCATAGTCAGTCAGACGCCAACTACTACCATGGACAAGACCAAAGAGCTGTCAAAAGACACCAGAGACAAAATTGTGGACCTCCACAAGGCTGGAAAGTGCTACGGGGCAATGGCCAAGCAGCTTGGTGAAAATAGATCAACTGTTGGAGCAACTGTTAGAAAATGGAAGAGGCTAAAGACGACTGTCAGTATCCCTCGGACTGGGGCTTCATGCAAGATTTCACCTCGTGGGGTATCACTGATGATAAGAAAGGTGAGGAATCAGCCCAGAACTACAAGGGAGGAGCTGGTCAATGACATGAAGAGAGCTGGGACCACAGTTTCAAAGGTCACTGTTGGTAGAACACTACGCCGTCATGGTTTCAAATCATGCATTGCACGGAAGGTTCCCCTGCTCAAGTCATGACATGTCCAGGCCCGTCTGAAGTTTGCCAATGACCATCTGGATGATCCAGGGGAGGCAGAGGCATGGGAGAAAGTCATGTGGTCAGATGAGACCAAAGTAGAACTTTTTAGTCTAAACTTCACTCGTCGTGTTTGGAGGAAAAAGAAGGATGAGTTGCATCCCAAGAACACCATCCCTACTGTGAACCATGGGGGTGGTAACATCATGCTTTGGGGGTGCTTTTCTGCAAAGTGGACAGGATGACTGCACTGTATTAAGGTAAGGATGAATGGGGCCATTTATTGTGAGATTTTGAGGAACAACCTCCTTCCCTCAGTCAGAGCATTGAAAATGGATCGTGGCTGGGTCTTCCAACATGACAACGACCCGAAGCACACAGCCAGGATAACCAAGGAGTGGCTCCGAAAGAAGCATATCAAGGTTCTGGAGTGGCCTAGCCAGTCTCCAGACCTAAATCCAATAGAACATCTTTGAAGGGAGCTGAAACTCCGTATTGCTCAGCGACATCCCAGAAACCTGACAGATCTAGAGGAGATCTGTGTGTTGGAGTGGGCCAAAATCCCTGTTGCAGTGTGTGCAAACCTGGTCAAGAACTACAGGAAACGTTTGACCTCTGTAATTGCAAACAAAGGCTTCTGTACCAAATATTAACCCTGATTTTCTCAGGTGTTCAAATACTTATGTTCAGCAGTGCAAGACAAATAAATTCTTTAAAAATCATACAATGTGATTTCCTGAATTTATTTTTAAATTCTGTCTCTCAGAGTGGGAATGCACCTACAATGTGAATTTCAGACCCCTCCATGATTTCTAAGTGGGAGAACTTGCAAAATCGCAGGGTGTTCAAATACTTCTGTTCCTCACTGTATATATATATATATATATATATATATATAAAATAAATACACTGAATATATACTATATGCATACATAAGTAAAACCAAAAATAGGCATATAATAAAATATGTCTGAAATACATACATTTGCCTTTACTATTTCTGCACAGTATTTTTTCTTGATTGGTGAACTGAATCACTTCGAAGATTTCTCCTTTACTGATTGGCAGATCTTTTCCTCCACCTCTCTTGTTTCCAGCACTAGGGACTACCATCATACGGGTCAAAATCTTTATTTCTCCTTCAAACTAATATATAAAAAAAGAGAAAAAATAGGCTGAATTACTAGAGATTGTGAATTGTGTGAATATTCAATAAAATTACACATTTATATGAACTGAACATTTCTGTTCACTTGTTTTATGTGTGTCTGACTTATATAATATAAAAAGGATAGCTTGGTTTTGATTCAGTTTCTGTAAATATGATCATAATTTTCACTGTTGTAATAATATTGTGAGTCTTGGTAATTTTGTTTTTGGTCCTGTATGTTGTCATTGCGTTGGAGTGGGGGCAGCACAAGGTCCAGATGACTGAGCTCTTTAGCAGTAGGCACTGTGGCTCTGCTCTCCCTCCAAGAGCAATTACCCTTTGTTCAGGTTAGAGATTAGAAAACTGTAATACTGCCAAGGCACTAGTGGAAGGGGGAGCAAGGTGATCTGAACTGGCTTAGGTCTATTTTATGCACATGGATGTTTTAAGGCCTTAGCATAATATCCCTTTGTTTTTCTGCACCTGGGGAGCGGCAGTTGATGTGTACATCCAGCCATAGAAGTATATGACTATGCACAGCTGTACTGGGTATTACCTGATGCTTTTCGCTTTATTAAAAATACATCATAAGTGAATGCTGAAGGTCATGCAGATGTACAATAGCATCAGCATTTACCGTAGTACCGCCTCTTATACAGCTGTAGGCAGGGGTTAACTGACTGCCTTTTTAAAGGAGAATTTTTCTTAAATCCTCTCAGGAAGTGAGGTGAATTCACATCCTTCCTAGCAGGATCTTATATAAACTCTGGTTGGAGCTTAGCAGTAGGAGTAATCTGATGGGATTACTGGAGCCTTGGTCAGAGAGATAGACCAAAAGATTTAAATCTATTTTTCTAACCTCAGCATGGGCATACTCTAGGTATGGAAGGGGTCATTACCCACTTAAATAGGACTATCTTTTACTGCTCTGAAGAATATTTGTGTACTATAGACTGGTACTACTGACAACCTCAGTACAAACAAAACAGAGTTGTACCGAGCCTCTGGCTGAATTGGAGTGATTGAAATGGATGCCTGTTATCACTGAAGGTGTGAGTTAGGTCAGCACATAATTAAGCAATTGTGCTGGATAGGTGCATATTATGGAGAAACACACTTTGGGATACAGGATGTTGAGAAGACAACTCTAGTGCAAACCTGTCCGGGTTGGGGCAAGTGGTGGATAGGAAATAAGGTCTCCTGCTTGTTAGTGAGGAGCTCACCTCTTCCATGTAGCACACAGCAAGTGATCTGGGCCCCCTATCTTGTGTCCATGAAGGAAAGGTCATGCCCAACACAAATAGTGTTCCCTGCCATTAGTGGATCGTTACTAAGGAGAGTTCACTTCCATGGCCAGTTGTACATGCCACCTGGAGCTCCCCACACATGGAAAAATGCTAGGATTTTTTGCAAGAGATCTTAGACATTGTTAGTACTTCTGCTGTGAAATTTGAGGATGAATTGCTCCACACTGTTTGCAGCTAAAGAGGTCAGTGAAGGTTTGTTTTAAAGCTCAATTGATGTGTAATAAAATATATATATATATACATTTAAAGGTCTATAGTCTTCTCACAAGTAACTTGTAAGTGGGAAATATGGGACACAGCATTTGTTTTTGCATGTTATGCATGGGTAAGATATTGCCATGGCTTATAGTGAGCTTGTGGCCAGGGTATGGACATTTAGGCAATTAAATAGTTTTAAAAACAGTAAATGAGCTTTAAAACAAGCATTTATTGACTTTTGTAGCTGCAGAGACTTGAAGCACTGGAATTGTTTAGTTTGCTTTCAGGCAACTAAGCTTATTTTGCTCCTAGATCATCTACTCTGTGTTTACATATGTGATTAGAAAGCTTGAAGGTTGCTGAATTGCCGCTGGGAGGGAGGAGCTGGATGAGTTGAAATGCTGAGAGAATGACTCAAATGAATTTAATGCATCAGCTTTGTACTTTGAGCATACATATCTCCACAGTGCCAGCAAACACAGAGGGAGGGCAAGTTTAATCATAAAACAAAATATGCTCCCTCTAGCCCCATTTAACCTTTTATAGTAAAAAAAATATTAATCTTTGGATGCAGAAGCTACAGCAATAATGACTGAATCTTTGGAAAATACTAGTTTTCCGGCTGCTATACAGAACAAGTATGAACAACTGGAAAATCCTTATCTACACATTTTTCCGCGGTCAGTAACTCAAAATACTGAAGCCAGCAAGCATATTTAGGAGCGTTTCACAGTGGCAGCTTCTTTGCTGACAGGTTTTGTTTAATAAAGGAAAAAGGTACCAGATACGAGACAAAAAGGGCTCTCACAGAGCTAACATGGGTTACACCAAAGACACTCTGAAAGCATCTACAAATGATTGTGGTTGTTACTAGGATATTGGTTGGTTTTTTTTATACTAAATGTTGTTCTCCTGAATGAGTTTTGCATGACACATCATCTCCAGTATTTAACTTAAAAAATTTGCAAAGTGTTCAAGACACCTTAATACACCTCTACTATTGTCATTCCTGTATCTCAATATCAACCTTATAATTATTTAGAAATTTGCAAAGAGTTTAGAACATTTTCTAAACTCTACAAGAATAACATGCATTTATTCTTGTTTTTCAATATCAACCTTTTTTTTTTTTTTTTACCTGTGACCTGTGCTCATTTTGCAGTAAAACTTTCTTGCTGAAATATTACAGTAATAGGTAAAATATTTTTTTAAATAATTCCTTTTATAGTATAGTCTGAAAAATGTGTCTAGGTCTTGTAGTCCCACTCATGACCACCAGCCAACTGCCAACTCTTCACAGGATGAACAGTCTTTCAAAACATTCTTCAATTGATGCAAACAGCTCCCCACCCACCCACCTTCCTCCTGCCTATTAGATGGCAAGTGATACTCTCTCCTAGCAATGCTTCCTTTCCTCTCCCGTCTTCACTAAAAAAAAAAAAACTGTGTTTGTGGAGCACTCTGCTGGGATAGGTGCCAGAAGATGATCTTAAGTTCCTGCACAATCGACCGGCATTTATGCAGACCTTTGTTATATGTTAAACAACCACGTTAAAATCATGAAATAAGTGTCACTGGAATCACTCTTTTGCCTTTTTAACTGTAACGACAAAAGCAGATAAGTGAACAACCTATATACCGTAATTTTATGGCATTACATAGTGTACATATTATCTCAACCATTTAGAGCAGGGGTGTCAAACTGGGGCATTGAGGCATTGCAAGGCTGACAGCTACAAGCATGACTCTGAAAGGCAGAGACATGATGGGACTTGTAGTTTCACAACACCTGGAGAGCCACCCGTTTACACCCTGGTTTAGAGAATGTACAAGGTAATTGAAAAGCAAAAGGCCATAATGTGAAAACTTTAAAAATTACATCATAATGATTTTCATGATGTACCTCTATGCCTGTTGACATACTGACTTGAGCTATGTTTGCCTACCTTTTGTCTGTACTTTTGTATTTCTGACTTAAAAAAATAATTAAGAAAAATTACATCGTAATAAAATACTGTACTGGTTAGTGTCATTTTAACATTACCTTAAATTTCTTCCTCATTTCCTTCAGCTCTTTATCTTCAGTATACATGGTTTTTAAATTCTCCCTTTTTGGTACTTCAGGTTTACTGTTAAAAGATATTACATAACCAAATTAGCACACTAAAATAATTTATTACATTTTTTGCTAAAAAATAATTGTTTTGGATGCAATGGGGAAAATTAGCAATAAAACCTTTATCAAAAGTTGTAACACTTTAGTAATTTACCAAAAATGTATTTTGTTTTTGTCTGCTGGATAGCAGGATTTTGTCCTAATAAGAAGTTAGGAAAAAGTTTTCCAGTTGAGACACAGATGGCAATAAAGAAATTGACAAAAACTCTTTCCCGCTCTATCCAAAACAACTTAAAACATTTCAGCTGAATTTGAACTTTGTTGTATGTTTACTTTGATTCTTTAAAGTCATAGAGAAGATATGAATTTATCATTCATTTTTCAGGACACTACTACTCTGACTACCACATTGCCAACCCAGCTGCCGCCTGCTCTGCTGGGTGTCTGTAAGTTATCTTAGCACCCTTTTATCATAGCAGCTTCTTATCCCTCACAAGACGTGATATCTAACCTCCACCCTTTTTGTAAGGTTACCATAAATGGGGTGGGTGGAGTCTAGGGAGGGGGAAACTGGGCAAGCAACATGAATGAATAAGGCTGAGATAATGTGTTCTTGGTTCCTTTATTAAGAATTTATTTATTCCTTTATTAATATATGAATTAATAATTAATTAATATATTAATAATATTTTCCTTTATTATATGCCTTCCTTAAGATGGGCTTCCTGCTTTAATACTAACATCTGACTTTGTAGAGACAGTTCTTCTCTGTGATGCCAAAGAATTTGGCCTTTGATCTGTGCTAAGTGCCTTACTTTATTTTATTTTTTTAATAAATATTATTATTATTATTATTATTATTATTATACAATTCCCTTATACCTCTTCATTCTAATGAAAAAAAAGAAAAGAAAACCTGCTCCCACCCCCTTTTCCCCTTTCTGCTCCTTAATATTTTTCCCTCTCATCTCCTCGCTCCTTCTCTTTTGTCTTCACTCTCTAGGCACCTTTCTCTTTATTCCTTTCTTATCTCCTCTCTATTTTTTCTTTTAATTGCTCTTTGAACTTATCCCATTTCTCCCACCTTTCTCTGAATCTCTCCATTCTATCTTCTTCCTGATTGTAGAGTTCCTCCATCTTATATACATAGTCAACCCTTCCTATCCAATCTTTTTTTTGTGTGTGTGTTTCCTGCTCTTGCCAAAATTTAGGCATCAACCTCTTTGCTGCATTCATCAAATGGAATGCCAACGAGTTCTTATTTCTCTACTGTAGTCTCAGTTTTATGGAATAAGCATGTGCCTGGATCTTTCTGGACCTCAAATCCCGTTATCTCTTGAATTAAATAAATTATTTCTTCCCAATACTTCTTCATTTTAGGGCACTCCCACCATATATGTGCCATTGTGCCTTTTATCCCACATCCTCTCCAACATAAAGGTGATTTATCTATTTGTTGTTTATGTGCCACACTTGGTGTAATATACCACCTAGCCAAACATTTGTAATTAATTTCCACCACCCTCATATCTATCGCTTTGTGTACTAATCTAAATATTTTATTTTTCTGTTGCTCGTCAAATGTTATTCCAAGTTTCCTTTCCCATTTCTCCATGTACTATTTCAGAAAGAATTGTATAAATTTGGGAAGTACCATGTTTCCATATTTGATTTGTATTAAAAAGTTGTTCTAGTAAATTTAAATCCGTCATTGATCTTAAGGGCTTAAAGAGTGAACCAACAAAATGTTTTAGCTGGAGATATCTCCACTCATTTAACACGGAAAACAACTCCTTTTTTTTTAACTCCTGAAAGGAGTGAATTTTCCCCCCGTCCATTATATCCTTTAACTGCGCATTCCCTTTTCTCATCCATTTACCTGAAATATCTTCCTTCCCTGGAGGGAAGAAATCTGTGTCTACCAACGGTATAAACATAGAATTAAGCTCCCACCCCATTTGTTTATGAATCATATCCCATACCGTAATTGCATTTCGTGTATAAGTACTTGTATTTTCTCCTAATATACGATATTGATGTGGAATCCATACTATCTTG
Source organism: Staurois parvus (assembly GCF_062004578.1). Taxonomy (NCBI): domain Eukaryota; kingdom Metazoa; phylum Chordata; class Amphibia; order Anura; family Ranidae; genus Staurois; species Staurois parvus. The sequence continues at coordinate 3,972,313 of NW_028318235.1, forward strand.
TCCAAGTGTGTGCCACTTAATGTGATTTCTATATTCACCCAACTTTTTCTTATTGTCACATATTTTTGATTGGACATATAATGCACTAACACTGCATAATAATATCTCTTAAAATCAGGCACACTTAGGCCCCCTTATCCTTGTCCCTACACTTCATAGCTTATTCTCGTTTTTTTATTTCCTTAAATATATCTCAATACCATTTTTTTAATTATTTTAAAATAGGTTCCCAGGAGTTGTATAGGTTAACATGTGAAATTTATATAAGATTTTTGGGATAATTATCATCTTTATCAAATTTATTCGACCTATCAAAGAGGATAGTCCTATCAATCTTCTCAGTTCCTTCTTTATCTCATTTATTAGTGGGATATAATTTATTTTCTATAAGTTCTTTAGGGATGAGGTCAATTTAATCCCCAGGTATTTTAATTCTCTCTCTCTCCATAAGAAGGGAAATTCTCTTTGCAAGATTTTTTTTTCCATTTTTGGGACGTTAATATTTATTATCTTTGACTTTACGTTAATTTTAGGTTTGACATCTCTCCATAGTATTTCATTATTTTCATTAAATTGAGTACTGTCAACCTAGGGTTAGCCACATAGAACAGCATATCATCTGCATACGCTGCCACTTTGTGTTCTATCTCCCCTATCCGGACCCCTGTTATATCTATACTGTTTCTTACAGTTGCTAAGAGGGGTTCTAAGGATAGAAAAAACAACAGAGGTGAAAGTGGACACCCTTGTCTTGTTCCATTGTGCATCCTAAAAAACTCTGATAGCGAACCATTGACCTTTACTGCAGCTGAAGGTTGACTATAAAGCCTTCCTAAACACTCTCTCATCTTGGGCCCAATTCCTAGGATCTCCAACGTGTCTAACATAAAGCCCCAATCTACCCTGTTGAAAGCCTTCTTTGCATCAACTGACAAGAACAGTACAGGGTTTTTTTCTCTCTTACTTTTCTGTATAAGGAGTAATGACCTTAACCCATTGTCTCTTCCCTCCCTCCAGGGGGACAAATCCCACTTGGTCCAAATGAATCCACTCTGGCATTAGATCTTTCAATCTAGTTGCTAGTACCTTTGCAAACAGTTTAGTATCTGTATTTAACAGTGAAATAGGCTGATAACTAGCACATTGGGTCCAATCTTTCCCTTCCTTTAATATGAGCGTAATATATGCTTGCAATAGTTCCTCCCTCATCTCCGTCCCGTATCTTAATGCATTCATATATACCCTCAATTTGGGGACTAATTGTTCTTGATCTTGTATCTCACTGTATACCCATGCGGCCCCGGGCTTTTCCCAGCATCTGTCTCCTTTAATGCCCTTTGGATTTCCTCCTACGTATCGGATTTTCTAAATGAGTAGAACGTATAGTCTCTGTCTCTAGGATGTTTAATCCTTCAGATATCTACTAGTTGACACAGATATAGCTTTCTTCACATTGCTTTCCCACTTCTACTTTCCTCTCTTCACACATGCGACGTTGTGTCAACCTGAGGATCCATGCAGAAGTTAAAATCCCCTGCCACAATCAATTTGCCCATTTTGAAATCCAGAAGTCTTCCCAATATATTCTTTTTTTTAGCATTTAAATTTTTATTAGTTATTATACAAAGAAAAAAGAAAAATATCACACAAAAAAAAGAAACAGATACATAAATAACACTATAAAGTATTATAATAAACAAAATGGTGCAGCGCTATTTTAACATACAAATAATTATAAAATCAGTGGATACAGATCAATATACATAAACGCATGTACAGTTATAAAACTTACAGGTGCGTAAGATCTGCCAGGATCTTTTAGGTGATAAAAGGTGCAGAAGAAAAACATGCGGTCCAATAGGACCCAAACCCGTGACTTCAACCCGTCCCTCGGATGAGCGCCATCTTAGGACTCCAAAGTGTCTGCAGTACACCCATGGTTAGTGGTGTAAAGTGCCTGACATTTTCTACTTAAATGTGAGTTGATTACCTGGCGATTTTTATTCTATTCTACCAATAAATACAATATTGCACTATGGAGGATCTTTGTTTTGTCCTTATATGATTCCCACATGGAATATTTGTTGCCTTGTGTATTAATTTGAAAACCCTTTTCCTTTGCTGTGGGTTCATATCTATTCCCAATTCCTTCTCCCATTTTCCTACAAACCCAGGAGGGTCTGCTCCTTCCAGTTCCATAAGGATCTTATATATCCTTGAGGTGATATGTTTAGGAGTTTCCTCACAATTCATTAATTTTTCAAATGGGTTCATATCCTCCAATACCCTCAGCGGTTGTGTAAGCCTCACAACGAAATGGTTTAACTGGTAGTACCTCCATTCATCAAATCTAACAAATAAATCTGTATTCTTTTTTAAATTTTGAAAAGTGCATATTTTCCCATCCTTTATAATATCCTTCAAACGTGTATTTTTATCTTTCATCCAACTCCCCCCCCCCCATTGTATTAATCCCTGGTGGAAAAAACTCTGTTCCCACGAGTGGGGTCATCAGTGAATTAAATTTCCATTTTTTTCTTACTGTGTATTTTATCCCACGTGCTCATTACTATCCTAGTCAGTGGACTAATATCTAATGTGCAAAACCCATGAGGAATCCATATCATTTTCTCTGAGATTTACTTAATATCCCTTCTATTTTTACCCAACTTTTCCCTTGTGAATTAAATGACCAATCTACTACTCGTGATAAAATTACAGCTGTGTGATAGTTCTTCACATTTGGAAATCGCAGTCCTCCATTTCCATTTACTCTACACAACACTTTATAACTTATTCTTGGTCTCTTATTTGCCCATATAAATTTGGTAATCATCTTTTTAATTATTACAAAAAAGGTTCTTGGGAGTGAAATCAGCAGCATATGAAATTTATACAGAATTTTTGGGAGTATTACCATCTTAACTAGGTTTATTCTTCCGATCCAAGAGGCCCCTCCTTTTGCTATTCTTCTCAGCTCGTCCTTTATTTCATTTATCAGGGGAATATAGTTTACCTGATATAAACTTTTTAATGAGGGGGTTAGTTTTACTCCGAGATATCCTATTTCATTTTTCCTCCAGGAGAAAGAGAACATATTTTGTAAAATTTTCTTCTCTATTATTGAGAGATTAATATTTAGAATTTCTGATTTTACAGGATTTATTTTCAGGTTTGATGTCCCCCCATACTGTTTTAATTCTTTCATCAAATTGGGCAATGTTATTCTAGGGTTAGCAACATAGAACAACATATCGTCTGCATAAGCAGCAACTTTATGTTCTATTTCTCCTAATTTTATCCCCATGATGTCAATACATTTCCTAACCCTCTCCAAGAGTGGTTCCAATGACAAAACAAACAATAGGGGAGATAGAGGGCATCCCTGCCTAGTACCAATACACATCTTAAAAAACTGAGAAAAGGATCTGTTTACCTTCACTGCCGCTGATGGACTCCTATATTATCCCTTTATCCACTTAATTTTTGGTCCAATTTCCAGCTTTTCAAAAGTATCAAACATGAATCCCCAATTAACCCTATCAAATGCCTTTCCCGCAATAGTAATATTACCGGTATTTTTTCTTTTTTAGCTTTTTGTATTAGGATCAAGGATCTCAAACCGTTATCCCTCCCCTCTCTTCCAGGAATAAAGCCCACCTGGTCCTGGTGTACCCATTCCCGCATCAGATCTTGTTGCCAAAACCTTTGCATATAATTTAGTATCAGTATTTAACAATGATATATAAATGGCCTATAGCTTGCACATTGTAAGCTGCCCTTCCCTTCTTTTAAGATTAGTGTAATGTATGCTTGCAGAGATTCTTCCCTCATTTCTAGTCCCTCTCCTATCACGTTCATATATTAACATATTTTGGAAACTAGGAGATCCTTACTTGCAGAAACCTTCACAACTTGAACCCTGCTCCTTTCCACTCTGCAACTGACCAACTCTACGACAGAATCTCTCCCCTGTCCTGTCCTGCCCTGACCTGGCCACTGCTGTCTACAACAGTTCGCTTTCATCCACATTAGACTCACTTGCTCCTCTAACACGAAGCATCAGGCCCCGACCATTACAACCTTGGCAGACTGACGACACCAGAAATCTTAAACGACAGTCGTGCGCTGGAGTGATTGTGGCGTAAAACCAATCTCAACAAGCATTCACCCTATATAAATCTGCTTTCTTAACACACAATTCCTCCCTTCATGCTGCCAAACAAACCTACTTTGTCACTCTTATTAATGACTGTCTTATTAAGGACTGTCATCCAGTCCTTGTCATCGCTTCTCTATGTTTAACTCTCTACTTTCTCCACCTCCACCCAGTACTTCGCTCACTGCTCACGAGATTGCAAATTATTTCAAAAGCAAGATTGACACAATTCGTAGGGGCATCGCCACTGCACAGACATCCATCCCACTTAGCATACCTTATACTAAACCTCCCTCAACACTTTCCTCTTTTGACCTTGCTACTAACGAAGATGTCACTAAGGTTTTCTCAGAAGCCCGTCTCACTACCTGCCCCCTGCGTCCTGTCCCCTCACAACTACTACGGTCACCCTCTTCTTCCATCCTATGCTCCCTCACTCACATCTTCAATCTTTCCCTCTCTACTGGTGCTTTCCCCTCCCCTCTAAAGCATGCACACATCACTCCCATGCTTAAAAAGCCCTCCCTAGACCCCACCAACCTGAACAACTTAAGACCCCTCTCCCTGGTGCCATTTACTTCTAAACTCCTAGAACGCTTAGTCTACAATCGCCTGAGCTCCTACCTCACTGACAACAACCTTCTTGACCCTTTACAGTCTGGCTTTCGCTCACTCCACTCCACTGAAACTGCCGTACTAAAACTCACTAACGATCTACTAACAGCTAAAACCAATGGCCACTACTCCGTACACTTACTACTTGACCTCTCTGCGGCTTTTGATACGGTTGACCATCCCCTCCTCCTAAAAAAACTCCACTCTCTTGGCCTCAGAGACTCTGCTCTCTCCTGGTTCTCCTCCTACCTATCGCAGCGCTCCTTCAGCGTTACCTATAACGCTGCCTCCTTCTCTTCACACCCTCTTTTTGTAGGGGTTGTGATGGAGTGTAGGCAGGACAGAACACACAAAGAAGATGGTAAACACACAAAGCTTTATTAAGGAAATGACAGTCACTCAATTGGGGTCTGCAGGTAGCGTGGCAGTACCCAGTCTAGGGGAATAGCAAGGAGAGGGCTCAAAATAAGTGTAATCCGTCCCCAAGGGGGCAAAGTTAGAGTCTCTAGCAATTTGTAATCCAAGTAGGGAGCAGAGGGGAGCAGAGTTCAAGGACAGTCCTGGGGGAATAAACGGGTGCATACACTCACGGCTCCGGCAGGGATGCCCGGGTTCACAGCAGGCTACAGTCCAGGGGGCGACCCTCCTCAGCACACAGCAGAGGGTCCTAACAACAGGTACCAGTCCTGAGTACCAGCAGTGTACTCCATGGGGAATAATCCTCCCAATCTTAGCATCAGCGTCAGCAGTAGTAATAATCCTCCCAAGTGTTGGGTATTGCTGAAGAGTCAGTAGTGGGAATAATCTCCTCGATCTCCACCCCAGGGCAGCAGTATTAATAATAATTCCCCCAGCTCAGGGGCGGCAATAATAGCCCTTTGGGGTCTTTTGCAGAGTGCTACAGGAGTCCTGCCTCAGCACAGACTTTCCTGGCAGCTGCACAGTGGTGAAGAAGGTCCAAGACCCTCCCCTCAGGCCTTCTTAAGGTCTGTGTGGAGCATCCCTGGTCACCCTAGCAACCGGGGCGGCGTGCCTCGTCGCCCGCCAACGAGGCACGCCCCCTTGACACGGGCTGTGCTCTCGGGAGTGCAGCCTTTGTCCGCTAAGGAGTGCAACCCCCCCAAAAACTTCTGTGCTCGCGCTGTGTGTCGGGGCCATGCGGCGTCAGTGTGGCTGCTGTGGCCTGGACTCCCTGGTGAGTTGCCCGCCCTCTTCCTCCCAAGACATGTGGGCTTCTCAGGGACAGGAAGGAGGGGAGTGACGAAAGTGACACCTCTCCTCTAAGATGGTCCCCATCAAAGGGCCGTGACAGGATGAGGGGGGGCAGGAGGGGGAAGCTGCAGAGGGATAGAAGCAAAGAGACACCCTGCCTAAACACCATGACAGTCAAGAGACAGGCATCTGTACATCGTGACAGGGGTCCCTCAAGGTTCTGTCCTTGGACCCCTTCTCTTCTCCATCTACACCTCCTCCCTTGGTCACTTGATAAACTCCCATGGCTTTAAGTACCATCTCTATGCTGATGACACACAAATCTATCTGTCTACCCCTCACCTCACCCCTTCAGTCTCCTCTCGCATTACTAACCTACTAAGTGACATATCGGCATGGATGTCACTCCACTTCCTCAAACTCAATCTTTCCAAAACTGAGCTCTTAGTATTCCCCCCAGCCCGTGCCCCCTCCTCTGACTTCTCCATCAAGATCAATAACACAATTATCAGTCCCTCCCCTCATGCTAGGGTACTAGGTATAATCCTAGACTCCCACCTGTCCTTTCAGTCCCAAATCCATTCACTGTCCAAATCTTGTAGACTTAACCTCCGCAACATCTCCAAGATACACCTGTTCCTAACCTCGGAAACCACTAAGCAACTTATTCACTCCCTTGTTATATCTCGCCTTGACTATTGTAACTCCCTCCTCATTAGCCTACCTAATCGCAGGCTATCCCCCTCTTCAGTCTATCATGAATGCTGCTGCCAGACTCATCCATCTTACTAACCGTTCTGTATATGCCACCCCTCTCTGCCAATCCCTCCACTGGCTTCCCATTGCCCAACGGATAAAATTCAAAACATTAACAATAACGCATAAAGCCATTTATAACACTGCCCCAAATTACATCACCGATCTTGTCTCTAAATGACACCCAAACCGTACTCTCCACTCCTTGCAAGACCTCCTACTCTCTAGCTCCCTTGTCTCCTCCTCCCATGCTCTTTTCCAGGACTTCTCCAGAGCTTCCCCCATCCTCTGGAACTCTCTACCCCATTTTATCAGACTATCGCCTACTCTGCTCACTTTTAGGCGATCTCTGAAAACCTATCTCTTCAGGGAAGCCTATCCTGCCCTCAGCTAATAATGGAATCTTCTACTCTTCCAACCAGTCCATCCCCCACAGTTACTACCTTTTGTACCACCCTCCCTCCTAGATTGTAAGCTCCAAGGAGCAGGGCTCTCCTATCCCTCTTGTATTGAACTGTATTGTTGCTGTATTGTCTCCCGTTATATTGTAAAGTGCTGAGCAAACTGTTGGCGCTATATAAATCCTGTATAATAATAATAATTGCTCTATATATATATATATATATATATATATACACATATTGGTTACATCTTTTCTGTAAATATTTTTATTGCACCATTTTGACCTTTTTAGTAATAAATCCTATTTTCTGAAAAGCTCTTTGATGCATTCTATTGTAAAGAGCTGAGCAAGCTGTTGGCGCTATATAAATCCTATATAATAATAATAATAATCCTTGAACTTTTTCAAATACCTCACTGTATACCCATCTGATACTGGGCTTTTACCTACTTTCATACTTTTTAAGGCTAAGTTGACTTCTTCTGTGGTGATAGGAATCTCGAGGGTCTCTAATTTTTCCTGTGCTAATTGTCGCAGATCTACTTTGCTTAAATATTTCTGTCTACTTATTTTCCTCTCTTCCTCTTTTTCCTTTTGATCCCCCCCCCACCCACATCATACAGTTCACTTTAATACTCATAAAACCTCCTAGCTATATCTGATGCTTTGTACGCGATTTCTCCCTTTCTATCTTTAATTTTTTCTATGAAGTTCCTGGTTGTCTTATTCCTAAGTCTTCTCATTAAGTGTTTTCCTGGTCTATTTCCCCATTGGTATCTTTCCTTTGAAATTCTATTAAACACCCCCCTATCTCTTGTTCCATCAGATCATTCAACTCATCTGTTTTCAGTGTTATCTTCTGATATATGTCTATTTCCATCTTTTTTTTATGCGTTTATTCCAGTTTATATAGTTCTTCTATAACCAATTTTGTATTTTCCCCTCTTTCCTTCTTTTTTATTCCTATGGAAATCAATATTCCTCTAATATAAGCTTTATTTGTCTTCCAAACTGTTGCCGCAGACATACCATCAGTCTTGTTTATCTAAAAAAATTGTTCAATCTCCTGTTTTAACCGCTTCTCTACTTCAGGGTCCTGAAAAAGCATTTCATTCAGTTTCCATGAGGATAATTTGTCTTTACCTCCCCCTATTCTTAACCTCATTGTGACGGGAGAGTGGTCTGATACTGACATAACCTCTATGTTTGATTCTTCTAATATCTCCAACTGTCTATGCTCAATCATTACATAGTCCAACCTAGAATATAGCCATGAACATGAGCGAAGAAGATATAGTCTCTTACTCTTGGATGATTTATTCTCCATACATCTACCAATTGATATTTGTGTAACAACATCTTCAATGATTTCAGACTCCTATCTCCTTCTTTCGTCATTCCAGACGAGAATCTAAAAATAGATTAAAATTCCCCGCCACCACCAGGTACCCTTTTTTAAATACATCAATTTCCTCAGCGCCCCCTCTAAGAATCTGGCAGAATTTTTATTAGGACTGTATATATTTGCCAGTGTGTATTCCCTTCCTTGTAGTTTTCCCCTGATGAATAGGAACCTTCCCTCTGGGTCTTCCATTCTATCATCCAAAATAAAATAAACTTTTGTTGAAAACCCAATTGCTACTCCTTTTGCCCCTTTTACTGATGAATCAGCATAAAACCAAGTTTGATGATACTTCGAATATAGTTTCACATTTGTATTTCTGGTTAAATGGGTTTCTTGAAGAAATATTATACCTATTAAGTGTTGATGGATTTCCCTGAGTGTCTTATGTCTTTTTGGGGGGAATTTAACCCTTTCACGTTATAAGTCATAAATTTAATCCAATTCATTTCTACCATAGTTGTTTTGACCTGTTGGCTTCCATTCATTCGTTTGAGAGTACAGATAGTATCTACAATTCACCTTCTTCCTCTTACCACTCCCTCTCCCTCCCACCCCTCTCTCCATTCCCCTACTCTTCCCACCCCCCCTCCCCCCTGGCCTATATTAAGCCTTGGAATCTGGCTAGGGAAATCCCTACTGGCGATTCCTAATTTAGGGTAAAACTCGCCCCATGGCCACCTCTCTTTTACCTGGACAGATAACATTCCTGGTTTAAGAAAACAGCTATTTGCCAGGCCTCTCGCGACACCAACCTGCCCTATCAGCATTATCTCTCCTTCTCACACCCCCATCTTCCCTCTGGATTCAGGGTCATAGGGGAAGGGGCACTAAGACCCCAACGCAGCCTAAGCAAATTTTATGGGTGGAATATAATTGCAATCTATCCTCTCTCCCTCCCCTCCCCCCCCCGCGCCCCTTCCTCCTAATTCCTCTTCCCAGATACCCGTTGCCACCCTCCTGAGCCCTGTTCTTCCTTATCCCTAACTTCTACTGACCATCCCACAATATGCACTCTTTGCAAGTCCAATTTATCACAAAAGTCATTATATTCTTCAGGATATCTCAGCCTTGCTGATCTTCCATCTTTCCAACTGATTAGGGAGGCTGGAAAGTCCCAATTATATCTGACTTTTTTCTCTCTCATGTAGATTAATAATAGCTTTATGGATCTCCTCCTCGCCAGTGTTTCTGGGGCCACATCAGCAAAAATTTGTATGACTATTTCATCATATTTTATTTCACCATGATCCCGCATCCCTTTCCATATCCGTTCTCTATCTCCTAGTTACTGGAACCTTATGATCACATCTCTGGGGCTTTCAATTGGGATTCCTTTTGGGCATCTAACCCTACATACTCTGTCCATTTTCAAAGTGTCGGACTCCTGTCTTCCCATTATTGGATTACAGATTTTTTAATTTTCCCAAGTAGAGCTTCTTCTTTCCCTATTTCTTCTGATATCCCTCTAATCCTTAAGTTATTCCTTCTATTGCAGTTCTCTTGTTCCTGCAATTTGAGCAATACCTCTCTCTGTACTATTCTCCTCTCCTCTAATTGTTCCTCTAAGCTATTAATTTTTTTTTCATATTTTTCTGATTTTCTCTCAATTTCTTCCACTGCGGAGATTCCCAATCTCCTTTTTTAGAACAGTCTCCATTTTTGCAAATATTTCAATTAGATCAGTTTTTGAGAGTGGGTGTACCAAAACCCCTTCTTGTTCCACTCTACTTTGTTCTTCTATACTTTCTCTACTTAAAATTTCTTTGTCCTGTTCTTCATCCATCATACCAAATAATAATCTAGATTGATCTCCTCCAAGGTTAGTGGGCTTTTCATGATGAATCTCTTGATTTTGCGGCTCTGGGCTTTTTTTTTTCCTGTACGGGCAAGTATTTTTTTATAGTAGCAGCATGTACAGATGGTTGTTTTTTTTTTAGCTCCTCCCCTTTTATCAGTCTATTTCTCATTTTTCTTTACCCCTTTCCTCTTTCTCTTCTCTCTCCTTCCTCCGCTTTAAACTTTATCCTTAATATTGTTTATAATTTATTATTTACTACCACCCATATATCCTCTTCGCTTTTCTCACATGTCAGATCATTGAGACGACTCTTTTATTCCTCTTAAGCAGTTCTACATTGACTTTATAGATTTTAATACATATTAGCGATGAGATGTATAATATAGTCCTAATATGTCACAAGACAGCAAGACCTCTCTATCCTATTGTCTTTCTCCTCTTCAAACAGAACACACGTTTGTATATTTTTATGTTGCAGAGACATACAGTTCATGGACACATCTTACATATTCCTACTGCAACTCACCTTCCTCTTCAGACAACTTTTGTGTTACTGTTCCTCCAATTTTAAGATCAAACTCTTCAAATCCTCTTCAGGTCCTGTGTCTTGTGACTGTTTATCTCTCCCTCATTGGGCTATTATGATGTCCATTGTAAGCCTCCTAAGTGTCAGGGAATATATTTTATTTATTTCATTGTTTCATTGGGGGGAATGTTGGTGCACAGCGGGACTCCGTCCCAGGGACTCCACACATCTACTCTCCAGCAGCCTGCCCTCTGAGCTCCCAGAGCAGGCGCACACACTGAGCAGGCAGTCCCTGGGCACCTACGGGTCCTTTCGGATCTCCGAGGTCCCCATCACTCTCCGTCTCTCTGCTCACCCACACCTCCAATCCCCTGCTGGGCACAGGACCTGCTGGACCACTTCCAGACCCGCTCCTCTGCACCTCCCACGGGACAAACGTATCCTCCGCTCGACCTCTTACAGTGCTATCCGGCTCTGGGAAAGGTAAGCTCCTTCATCTGGGACCCCTCATCTCTGCTAACAGGATCGCAGGCTGGTGGCCAGAGCCACGATGCTTACGACGCCATATTGAGGCTCCTCTCCCGGATAGATAGTACTCCCATCTTGTTGCTTCTGTACAGATTGTTGTGTCCCCCCCAATATATTCTTAAGGTAGGCCTCCGGATTTCTGTTAGGGCAATAAATATTTGCCAATGTACACTCAATCTCTTATAATCTCCCCTTCAGAAACAAATACCTCCCCTCAAGGTCCTCCAGCCTCTCCTCCAGCTTAAATCTTAAATTCTTAGCTTTACCAATTGCCATTCCTTTAGCCCGCTTGGTAGGTGAATCACCATAATACCAGGCTGGATAATGTCTAGAATATAATTTTACATTTGTTTGCTGTAATAAATGTGTTTCTTGTAAAAATGCTACACCAATAGACCGTTGTAATTATCTGAGGAACTTATTCCTTTTTCCCGGTATATTCAGTCCCTTAACTTTATAGGTCATAAAATTGACCTTATTTTTTTTTTCCTTCTCTTACTCTCTCTCGTCCTCTAAGCCAGGGTACCATCGGCTTTTGAAAGGAGCACTCTGCTGTATAATGCTCCCATCCCTTCCCTTATTTGTAGCAAGAAAATATTTACTAGCGGGTCTATCTCCCCCATTCCCCCCCTCCCTTGTTCCCAAGTTTTGCCCTTGAATCTGGCGATTCCTCTATTGGGGTGGGGCTCTAAATACACATGCCCACACTGCTCCCCATCTTGAAACATAGGGGATCTAGAGTTTGGCAGCGCATTCGGCCTCCAGACAACCCACCGTTACCTTCTCATCATCTGCCTGATTCCTTCTGACCATCTAGCCCTCCTAGCTTCTCCATACATGACAACTACAGCCCCGATGTGGGAAAAGAGAGCGGGGAGGCGGGAGCGGAGAGGGAGAGAAAATAAAAAAAAAACCCAGGAGGGTCACCCCCCCCCCCGTCCCACACCGGTTTACCTTCTCCTTTTATTTACCATCTGCCAATTTTCTTTTCCCGCCCCTGAGCGTTCAGTAGACCCCGCTGACCACCCCACAATGTCCATTTCCTGTAAATCTAATTTTTCACAAAAGTCTCTTAATTCTTCTGGGAATCTCAATCTTGCCGATTTTCCATTTTTCCACCCAATCAGTTTTTTCAACCCCAGTTATATCGGATTTGTTTCTCCCTCATCTGCTCCAGCAACGGTTTCAGGGATCTTCTCCTAGCTAGCGTCTCAGAAGCAAATATTTGCAGCTTTATTTCTCCACATTTTATTTCATTGATCTCTCGGAGCTTTTTCCACATTTTTTCTCTGTCCTCGTAGTAATGGAATCAAATAATTACATCTCTGGGCAAGTCTGTTGACACTTCTTTCGGTCACCTTATCCTATGTACTCTCTACATTTTTAAATGTTCTGTTATGGATCTACCCCTCAATGGATTAAGCATTTTCTTTATTTTGGCCCTCAAATCTCCCCCTTGGGACTCTTCAGGTAAACCACTAATCCTTAAATTGATTCTTCTTTCTCTGTTCTTTTGATCTAATTTGAATGCAAGCTTTCTTTGTTCTCTTTGCATCTCTGCAACCTGCTTCTCAAGTTTAGTGATCCAAAGCTCCTGTGTCTCCATTTTCCCCTCTAACTCTTCCACTCGTGTCAACATTTGACCCAGATCGTTACGTATTGTCACCATTTTATTTTTCACAGACATCTCCAATTTTGCAAACGTTTCGGCCATATCAGCTTTTGTAGGTACTCATAACATAGCTCCCTGTTGTTCCAAAACACTTTGATCTGTTATACTGTCCGCATTTATTGGGTCATTTGTCTGGTTTGCTTCTTGTGTCCCTAGTAACATTCTTGAGTGATCTCCCACCCCTTTTCTAGTTCTCTCCTGTTTATCAGGGGTTAATTTCTCCAGACTTTTCTCCTGCAGAAGTAGGTATTTCCTTATTGTGCTAGTATGCGCACTTGCTTGGTGTTTTTTTTACTCCTACCACCCCTTTGGCTGATCTGCTCTTCATCTCTTTAAACTTTACCACTGAGCTTGCTATTAATGCACGACTGCTGTACTATTACTCCCAAGGACATTTTCCTATGCTGACTTCAATCTCTCCTATTTGTTACTTTGGGAGCAGGAGTGATCTAACCAATTCCATGGCTGCTGAGAACCACTGAGAACCCCCATGAATACTGTCCTCCATTCCCCCTAGTACTCAGGAGTGTGTTTAGACTGCATCAATAACAGACATGCCCACTCCCGATGAGGTCAGATGAGTTAGTAAGGGGTCTCTGTATATTAGACATCTAGGGTATCTCAGGGTCTCCCAAGGCTGCTGTCCAAGTCCAGAGTAAATCTTCTTTAATACTCTATATCTTCTTCAGCCATGAAGCCACATCACTTTCCTGGACTTTTGGAGTAGCTTGTCACTTTCAAAATTACCGCCATCCGTCACATGGGCTATCACCTGGGAAGTCACATGAGTGGTCACAGGGACGCTCTCACCATCCCCTTCTCCTCCAATGCGCTGCCTCTTGCTCCCGGGGGAAAGCGTGCAGGGCGTGCTCTCGGCACATTTGTTCACATTTGGTATGCAAATATGCAGCCTCTCGGTGTCAAGGGCCACCTGCCTCTCGGGGTCAAGGCTGCATATTTGCTCATTGCCAGCACCAAGAGGTCAAACTAAATTTTACACTCCCTCTTACACGATGATTGATTTACTAAAGACAAATAAACTGCACAGTTTGGAAGTGCAATTGCAAGTAGAAATGGAAATGACTGGGAACACTGTTCCCATCAAGCCATGTACCTGGTGAATAGCTGTTAACACAGAAGTAATGCCTATATGTCTAACAAGTATAGTGACACCTCAAACCAGTACATTATCCTCTCAAGTGTGGATTAGATTGTAAACCTCTCTCAAATTTACATAAGTAAAACACAACTATAATGCAACCTTTAACCGGTTCCCGCCCGGCCTATGGCCGAATGGCGGACGGCAAAAACCCTCACCTTTCCGGGTGGACGCCATATGGCGTCCTTTCGCACATGCACAGTTTGCGCGCCTGCAGAGCCGCGCAGTGGCGCGATCTGTCACCGGCCGTGTACCTCGGACATGGCCGATGACAGATCTGAGTACCGGCCCCGTTGCCGGTACCATGTGACCTGCTGTGACCAACCACAGCAGATCACATGACAGTTGTATACAATGGATAGCTTCATTCATGCCATCCATTGTATACTAGTGTGCCTAGCTGTGAATGGTCACAGAGATCACCTGTACAAGCTGGGCCAATCACAGCCCAGCTGTGTCATATGATTAGCCGTGGCCAAATCACAGCTAAGCAGAAAAAAAAAAAACCCTTAATGAATCGATGTCATTCAGGTAAATGCTTGCTTAAGGCAAAGTAATTCTTTGCTATAAGCAAATTGTGTGTAAAAAAAAGAAAAAAAATTACTGATCACTTCCCCAAAGTAGTACAATGTTACTATGGTAACATTGTACTAATTTGGTCAAAGTGAAATATGAAAAACAAATCTTAAAAAAAGAAAAAAAAATCTTAAAAAAAAAATTAAAATTAATAATAAAAACTAAAAAGAAATATATATTTTTTTTCATACTGTCACCAGTCAGTGTCCCTGATCACCGCCATGCCAGTTATATGATGATGCTGTACTGCACTGGTGACAGTATGTAAAAAATAATAGTGAAAATAATTTTTTTAATTTTTTCATTTTCCGAAAAATTATGACAAAAAAAAATACAACTTCAAAAAACTCGCCATGCCTCTTATGAAGTACGTCGGACTGTCTACTTTGCAAAAAGGGCTCATTTGGAGGATATCTGTACTGTTCTGACATTCTTGGACCTCAAGAAATTAATTGACTGTCAGTACTTCAGGATTGATCAATATTCAGATATATCCCATAGTTTGTGAACTCTATAACTTTCCTACAAACTAAAAAATACATCCTAATTTGGGTTATTTTCACCAAAGACATGTAGCAGAATACATCTTGGCCTAAATTTATGAAGAACAATTATTTATTTGCAAACTTTTATAACAGAAACAAAGAAAAACGTGTTTTTTTTTTTCAACATTTTCGGTCTTTTTTTGTTAATTTAGCAAAAAATAAAACACCAGTGGTGATTAAATACCACCAAAAGAAAGCTCTAGTTGTGTGAAGAAAATGATAAAATTTTAGTTTGGGTACAATGTTGTATGACCGCGCAATTGTCATTCAAAGTGTGAGAGCGCTGAAACCTGAAAAATGGCCTGGGCAGGAAGGGGGTAAAAGTGCCCTGAATTGAAGCGGTTAAAACTGTTCATGATTTTTTTCCAGTTCAACTGATATTACAAATATTGCTAAATAAATAGTTTTTTCTGTTTGTTATTACAAAAAAAAGACAGTATATAGAGTTCACATCTATGCATATACACACAAATATGATTGAAAGATAAAAAAAGGAGTGGATTTTGATTTTTTTTTTTTGCAATTTAGTTTTGATTTCATTAAATATGAAATGTCATACTTAAATGAGGTTATAGGTTGCTAAGATATGGCCAGATACATTAAAAATAGATCAACTATAAAGAAGTGTAACAGGCAAATTGAAGTGTTAATTTGGCAAGCTAGGAGTAACAGGAGTTGCCAAGGTAGAGAAACTAAATTTATAATAAGAAAATCATGTAACTTGTCAGTAACATAATAGCAACATGGTAAATGGTTTCTGCATTTCTCACAATAACAAGGTTAAGTGGAAATCAGGAAGGTAAGGGAAAAAAGGAAAAACAGGAGTAAAAAAAGGTAGAGCATAGCCCTAGAAAAGGAAAAAGAAACATCATCAAATCCATATTGCTTCAATAGTAGTGCAGCAATTAAGAGGTATTGTTAAGTATTTCATGACTTGACAATACAGAAAGCCAAAATAAAATAACATTTTAAAAAAGAAATAATTGTTATTTCGTCATACCCCATTAATTTGTTTGTTGATATGATCATTTTTGTATTTCAATGGTTTTTATTCATTTAACTGCTTGCCGTCCAGCCACTGTGTAAAAACGGCCACAGGGTGCCACCCCTGCGCAAAATCACATTTTAAACAGGGAGGGGGGACATGCGAGGCGCGTGCCCACCCTACCCGCCCCACCAATCGCAATTAATCACCGGGTCCTGGCCGGTCATTACCCGCTGGGACCCGACGATTGCCGGCAAACAGTGACACAGAGCACAGTTGCATTGTTTTCAATGCAGCTCTGCTCCCTGTCAGTTCCTAACACACTGATCTTGAGAGCGGAGTTTAGCTCTGGGGATCAGTGTGTTCCTGTGAAGTACACACCCCCCCGCCCACTAGTAAAACACTCCCCTCAAAAAGTTAACCCTTTGATTGAATAAAAATGTTAACCCCTTCCTCCCCAGTACCATTAGTACAGTGTCAGTGTTTTTTTTTTCACTGATCACTGTATTGGTGTCACTGGGGATGTCAGTGACCCCAAGTCAGTTCCCTCCCAGTGTTAAAATGTCCGCCGCAGTCCCGCAGTCCCGCCATAAGTCGCTGATCACTGTCATAATTACTGATCACCGCCATAAGTCGCTGATTGCCGCCATTATTATTATAAAAAAAAAATTCCAGTATCTTTCCCGCCATTTGTAGACGCTATAACTTTCACGTAAACCAATTAATTTACACGTATTGTGATTTTTTTTAGCAAAGACATGTCGCAGAATACATTTTGGCCAAAATTTATGACAAAATTTGATTTTTAAATTTTTTTACTGGACATGTTTTATAGCAAAAAAAACAAAATATTGTTTTTTTTCTCAAAATTGTCAGCCTTTTTTTTTATAGCGCAAAAAATAAAAAACGCACAGGCGATCAAATACCACTGAAAGAAAGCTCAATTGGTGGGAAAAAAAAGGACGTAAATTTAATTTGGGTGCAGTAGTAGTTTGGGTGCAGCACGCAATTGTCAGTAACACAAACCGCTTCTGTAACTGCTTCCTGACTGCCCTATAGAAGAAATACTGCTACAGGGCAGCAGCACAGGTACGCAAAATCACACACACACACACACATATATATATATATATATATATATACAGTCATGGCCGAAATTGTTGGCACCCTTGATATTTCTCCAGGAAATCATGTATTTCTCACGAAACGTATTGCATTAACACATGTTTTGCTATACACATGTTTATTCCCTTTGTGTGTATTGGGACAAAACAAAAAAAGGGAGGAAAGAAAGCAAATTCGACATAATGTCACACAAACCTCCAAAAATGGGCTGGACAAAAGTATTGGCACCCTTTCACAACTGCGGATAAATAAGAATGTTACAAGCATGTGATGCTCCTGTAAACTCACCTGGGGCAAGTAACAGGTGTGGGCAATATAGAAATCACACCTGAAAGCAGATAAAAAGGAGAGACGTTCACTTAACCTTTGCATTGTGTGTCTGTCTGTGCCACACTAAGCATGGACAACAGAAAGAGGAGACGAGAACTGTCTGAGGACCTGAGAACCAAAATTGTGGCAAAATATCAACAATCTCAAGGTTACAAGTCCATCTCCAGAGAACTAGATTTGCCTTTGTCCACAGTGCGCAACATTATCAAGAAGTTTGCAACCCATGGCACTGTAGCTAATCTCCCTGGTCGTGGACGGATGAGGAAAATTGATGAAAGATTGCAACGCAGAATAGTCCGGATGGTGGATAAGCAGCCCCAAACATGTTCCAAAGACATTCAAGCTGTCCTGCAGGCTCAGGGAGCATCAGTGTCAGCGCGAACTATCCGTCGACATTTAAATGAAATGAAACGCTATGGCAGGAGACCCAGGAGGACCCCACTGCTGACACAGAGACATAAAAAAGCAAGACTACAGTTTGCCAAAATGTACTTGAGTAAGCCAAAAGCCTTCTGGGAAAACGTCTTGTGGACAGATGAGACCAAGATAGAGCTTTTCGGTAAAGCACATCATTCTACTGTTTACCGAAAACGGAATGAGGCCTACAAAGAACAAAACACAGTACCTACGGTAAAATATGGTGGAGGTTCAATGATGTTTTGGGGTTGTTTTGCTGCCTCTGGCACTGGGTGCCTTGACTGTGTGCAAGGCATCATGAAATCTGAGGATTACCAAAGGATTTTGGGTCGCACTGTAGGGCCCAGTGTCAGAAAGCTGGGTTTGCGTCCAAGATCCTGGGTCTTCCAGCAGGACAATGACCCCAAACATACGTCAAAAAGCACTCAGAAATGGATGGCAAAGAAGCGCTGGAGAGTTCTGAAGTGGCCAGCAATGAGCCCAGATCTAAATCCCATTGAACACCTGTGGAGAGATCTTAAAATTGCTGTTGGGAAAAGGTGTCCTTCCAATAAGAGAGACCTGGAGCTGTTTGCAAAGGAAGAGTGGTCCAAAATTCCGGGTGAGAGGTGTCAGAAGCTTATTGATGGTTATAGGAAGCGACTGATTTCAGTTATGTTTTCCAAAGGGTGTGCAACCAAATATTAAGTTAAGGGTGCCAATACTTTTGTCCAGCCCATTTTTGGGGTTTTGTGTGACATTATGTCATATTTGCTTTTCTGCCTCTGTTTTATATTTGTTCCAATACATACAAAGGGAATAAACATGTGTATAGCAAAACATGTGTTAATGCAATACCTTTTTTGTGTGAAATACTTGATTTTCAGGAAAAATATCAAGGGTGCCAACAATTTCGGCCATGACTGTATATACACACACATGATTTGTGCTCCTGTGGTTTTCACGCCTCTCCCAGATGGCGTCAGATTGCCCATCAGTACACCAGTCATCACATTTAACCCCTTGACTGCCAGGAAGACACTCATACACAATAAAGCTCCATTGCTAGTATAGTGTCTGAACGGATCAATATCTTTGATCAGATCGGCACTATACCAGCGTTCACATTAGTATAGCGTCCCCAAAAAACAGCGTTAGCAGGATCAGCCCCGGCACCTGCCAGCACCTGCATTTAGCCCCTATGCTTTACCCCCCCCCCTTCTCCCCCAGCAAGCGCAGTGTCAGTAGGTCACTGTCACTTGATACATTGCACACAAAACCGCAGTGTTCGCAGAATCAGGCCTGATCTCTGTTAGCACTTGTCAGTAAATTTTGAGGACTCTCATATGCAGCAGAGTGCCAGTACTAGTGCCGCGCTACTTTTTGGTGAACTGGCGAGCACCAGCGGTCTAGTACATCTTGGTCTTTCACATATCTCTTAGATTGTAAGCTCCCAGGATCAGGGCCCTCCTAACCCTCTTGTATTGAATTGTATTGTTGCTGTATTGTCTCCCGTTATACTGTAAAGCGCTGAGCAAACTGTTGGCGCCATATAAATCCTGTATAATAATACCAGCACTGCAGTATGACTTGGTGACGTGGTGAGTCCCATAAGTCCAGTACAAGCCGGTGCGGTGGCGAGCACAAGTATTGTCCCGCAGCCACCAAGAATTTGCACACAGACCCATAGAGCTCCTAGTATCCTTCCGGATGTGCTTGCAAATCCTGATTGACAGCCCACAAATTCTGCAGCACCTGTACTTCCTCCATTCACTGCCCAACCCAGAATTCAGGTGGAAATAGCAAATTTAACTACTCCCCTTGATTTTTGGAGCTGTTTTTCTGTATGCGCTGATTGTGGATCAAAGCAATTTATATGCACAACAATTTATCGCCACCAACCCAAATTCAAACCTTGCCAGACCAGTCGCATGGAAATTCATTGCGGTTTCCGAATTTATATTTTTTTGGGGGCCTAACCCTCAATATGGGCATTACTAAAAAAAATGAATTGCGGTTGTATTGGTCCACAGACCCGATTTATCATATGCCGTGTTCTCTGCTGCCATGACCAGGCATAGATATGAGAGTATAATGTGTTTTATGCATTTCAACGACAAGGCACTCTGTCATCCTCGGGGTAACCTTGAATTTGACAAAATTCAGCCCCTCGCAAATCACCTTAACCAAAAATTTGCAGATGTCTATACTCCCCAGCAAAAAATCTGCGTTGATGAGTTCCTGATTAATTTTTCTGGCCGCCTTGCATTCAAACAATTTCTCCCCAGCAAGCGTGCCAGATATGGGGTCAAGATGTAGAAGACCTGTGAGAGGGCAATAGGTTATACTTATAAGTTTTGGATTTACGAGGGAAAAGTGACGTGGAGCCCCCCGGATGCCCAGACTACATGGGGAGTAGTGACAAGATAGTTTGGGACTTGGTGTCATCATTTTTCCATATGGGGTAACACTTATACGTGGACAATTTTTATTCAAGCGTGCCACTATTTAGACATTTGTTCAGTCTTGGAACTGGCGCATGTGGCAAAGTGTGACCTAATGTGTGCCCACCATTAGAAGTGGGTGGATACATGGCAGTATATTCTAATGATGGGCATACCACATATTTTTTCTGGCAGAGATTTCTTCTCTTTTTTTCATTCAGTCAACAGGCTGCATACAAAAAATGAACATAGCATATACACCTAACAAGAACCAGTGACGTACTGGTACATCACTGGACTTTGAGTGGTTATACCAGGATGATGCCTGCAGCTGCAGGCATCATCCTGGTATCGTTTTTTTCAGCCAGCAATCGGCTTTCATGTAAAAGCAATCCTAGTGGCTAATTAGCTGCAGGATTGCTTATACAAGCAGCGGGAGATGATGCCCCCCTCCTCCGCTGCCTTCCACGGCCTTCTCGGGCAGTCCCACGCCATCGGGGGAACCTGAGAATGCAGCCGGTGTTTCTGCCAGCTGACCATAGAGCTGATTGGAGACTGGAATGGTCCATCATCTCTATAGCCTAAGAAATCAGAAGCTATGAACATTTCATCACTTCAGTTTCACAGGATATAAAAAGTGCCATTTGTAAATTGGGAAAGCATCTGATCACACCGATTTTGGTTTGATTAGATAATGTAAGGGCAGAAGAGATATCTAGAGTCTGATAGACCCCAGATTTCTGAACAAAGAATACATGACAATGCCCATCGAAGTTATAGGGGATATTTGCATTCCCTGTGATAGCATTAAAAGTGATAAAAAAAAATGAAAGGTACAGTGTAAAAATAAAAAAAAATCAAAATAACGAAAAAAAAGAAAAACTCTCCCCTCCCATGCGTGCACACCTGTTTACACAAAATTGTTACTTAAATGAATTATTTCTCACACATGCCATGGGTATATGTTGAATTACTCCCCAAAATACATTCTGCTACTTTTCCCGAGTATAGGGGTACCACATGTTTTTACCACAAAAATGAGATCTGCAAAATACTCACCATGCCTCTTTTTAAGTTCCTTGGGGTGTCTACTTTCCAGAAAAGGGTCATTTGGGGGGGTTTGGTGCTATTCTGGCATGTCTGGGCCTTCGAAACTTATAGGTATTGAGGAAGTGAAATGAGGAAGTTACGCACCTTCAAGCTTTCAAAGTTGTCATTGGATTTCAGGCTCCTGTATGTGGCTAGGCTCCCAAAAAGTCTCACACATGTGGTATCCCCATACTAGGTAGAAGTAGCAGAATGTATTTTGGGGTGTAATTCCACATATACCCATGGCTTGTGCGAGAAATAAATCATTTAAAAGACAACTTTGTGTAAAAAAAAAAAAAAATGTTTTTGTCATTTTCCAGAAACTTGTGGAAAAAAAAAATCTTTCATGGACTCAATATGCCTCTCAGCAGATAGCTTAGGGTGTCTACTTTCCAAAAAGGGGTCATTTGAGGGTGTTTGTACTATCCTGGTATTTTTTCACTTCAAGAAATGTGATGAGCAGTCAGAAAGTAAAAGCTGTGTAAATTCTATTATCTATACCATAGTTTGTAGACGCTATAACTTTCACACAAAGAAATAAATATACACTTACTGGGATTTTTTTATCCAAAAATATGTAGCAGAATACATTTTGGCCTAAATTTATGATGAAATTTTAGTTTTTTTGAATATTTTTTTATGACCAAAATGAGAAAATATTGTTTTTTTTTTAAAAAATGTTTATTCTTCAAAAATGTTTTTGTTTATAGCGCCAAAAATAAAAAGTGCACAGGTGACCAAATACCACCACAAGAAAGCTTTATTTGTGTAAAAACAAGGACATATATTTAATTTATGTACCTTATTGCATGACCACACAATTGTCCGTTAAACTAGCGCAGCGCTGTATAGCAAAAAAATGGCAATATCTATACCATAGATCTATAAATTGCAATATCTATACCATAGTTTGTAGACGCTATAACTTTCACACAAATCAATCAATATACACTTATTGGGATTTTTTTTACCAAAAACATGTAGCAGAATACATTTTGGCTTAAATTTATAACTAACTTTGAGTTTACTATATATTTTTTATAGCTCAAAGTAATAAATATTGTTTTTCTTCAAAATTTCTGCTCTTTTTTTGGTTATAGCGTGAAAAATAAAAAGCGCACAGGTGATCAAATACCACAGAAAGAAAGCTCTATTTGTGTGAAAAAAGGACGTAAATTTCGTTTGGGTACAGCATTGCATGACCGCGCATTGATCAGGTGAATTAGTGCAGCGCCGAGTAGCAAAAAGAGGCCTGGTCATTAAGGGGGGTAAATCCTTAGGAGTGCAAGTGGTTTAAAAAGAAAAACTTTTTGTGGTACAGAAAAGAAAAACATTAGCATAAATCATGCCCACGCAGGGGCTAGCAATGGTACATATATCAAGTGTAACTAGAAAGAAGGTCAAGCAAACTGATCCCAGAAATGCCAGCTACCAATTGAAAAGAAAAGGAAAAATAGAAAAGAGAAAGAAGAAGAAAAAAAATAGGGGGTTGGTTGGGAGTGCTCAGTTGCCAGCAGGGGTAGGAGAGGCCAATGCAAGAACAGGTATTCGGGAGCGTCCGGACCAGCCATCAAAATAAGTTCAAACTAGCTGGGGGGATTGTGGGGAAGGCGTACATCAGCCAAGGTTCCCAGGCTTTGAGAAATTTACACTGGGAATCATTGCCAATACTCGACATCTGTTCATTATGCATCAAGGCAGTCACACGATGACACACACCTTGAAAGGAGACTGACGCCTTCCTCCAGGCATGGGCCATCGTTCTAGTAGCCGACAAAAACAGATAAGAGGCCAACTTCTGCTGATGAGCAAATAAGCCTGGTATAGGGCAATGGAGAAAATGTCAGGGAGCGAGGAGCCAGACACACAAGGAGGTGCAATTAAAGGTAGGTTTATTAATATAAAAATAAGACAAGAGTCTATGCAAGTCCAACAGCGGAAATCGTAGCCAAAGCCGGGGTCAAGAGCCAGGAAGAATCGTCGCCAGAGCCGGGATCAGGAGCCAGGAAGAATCGTCGCCAGAGCAGGGATCAGGAAGAATAGTCGACAGAGTCGGGGTCAGAAGCCAGGAGGAGTCTTAGCCAAAGCCTAGTCGGTATCCAGGAAAGCAATGAGTAGCTAAACAGGAGCTTGAATGCAATGGACAGCCACAAACAGCAGACTTATATGTGATAAGCCGCCACCTCCTGGGAGAGGAGCCGCAGAGGGCTAAAAGCATAAAGGATCCCACAATGCTTTGCAGACACATAAGATGGATGCTAGCACATGGAGCAGCACAAGGTCTGAGGAAAGGTAGGACCTTGACAGTGCCTCCTCCTCAAGGGCCCCTCCCCCTCCGTGGCTCAACATAAGGCTTCTGTGGAAAGCACGCGTGAAAAGCGCGGAGGAGGGCAGGAGCATGAACATCCGCGGAAGGAACCAAGGAATGCTCCTCGGGACCATAACCACGCCAATGGACCAGGAACTGCACCCGACCGCGGACCAACCGAGAGTCCAGGATGCGGCTCACCTGATACTCCTCATGACCGTCGACCCGGATAGGACGAGGACGAGGCGCAGAGGCAGTAAAGCGATTACAGACCAGAGGCTTCAACAGGGATACGTGGAAGACATTGGAGATACGCATCCCAGAAGGAAGAGCAAGGGTATAGGCAACCGGGTTCACCCGGAGGATGCGGAAAGGACCAACAAAACGGGGAGCCAGTTTCGGTGCGGGCACCCGAAGATTGAGGTTACGAGTGGACAACCACACCCGATCTCCGACCTGGTATGAAGGAGTGGGCAACCGTCTACGATCAGCCTGGAGCTTCTGGCACTGAGCTGAGTCCTTCAAGGACCTCTGAATCTGCCCCCACGAGGAATGCAGGGCAGCAAGACGGTTATCCACAGCCGGAATGTCCTGTGGTGAGAACAACTCAGGCAATACAGCGGGTTGGAACCCATAGTTGGCCATGAAGGGAGACATCCCGGAGGAGGAGTTGACAGCCGAGTTCCTCGCAAACTCTGCCCATGGCAGGAGATTGACCCAATTGTCTTGATGGTCAGAGATATAGCAGCGAAGGAATTGTTCCAGGGCCTGGTTGGAACGCTCTGCAGCCCCATTGGACTGCGGGTGGTAGGCCGAAGAGAAGGAGAGCTTGATACCCAACTGGGAGCAGAAGGTGTGCCACAACCTGGACACAAACTGGCTCCCACGGTCTGAGACAATCACCTTAGGCAACCCATGCAAGCGAAAGATCTCCCTGGCGAAAACCGTAGCCAGTTCTTGCGCAGTCGGCAATTTCTTGAACGGAACACAATGGCACATCTTGGAGAAACGATCAATGACCATAAGAATGACTGTATGGCCTCGAGACGCAGGGAGGTCTACAATAAAATCCATGCCCAGGTGTGACCAGGGATGCTCCCCATTGGGAATGGGTTGCAGAAGGCCCAATGGAAGATGCCGAGGAGATTTATTCTGGGCACAGACAGAACATGCCGCTACATATGAGGCGATGTCGGAACGGAGAGATGGCCACCAGAATAAACGAGAAATGACCCAGGACAACTGGTTCCTCCCTGGATGACCGGCGGTCTTGGAATTATGGTAGGTACGCAGCAATACCTCAGGTATGAAACATCTACCAGCCGGTCTATCAAAGGGAGCATCAGTTTGAGCCGCCAAAATCTGCTCCCCAAGGGGAGAAGTCAGGCTGGTACGAATGGCAGCCAGGATCTGATCCAGAGGTATGACCGAGGTCGGCTCAGAGTCCTCCCTGGACAGCTCAGAGTATGGCCGTGACAAGGCATCACCCCTGACATTCTTGGAGCCAGGCAAATAGGAGACCACATAGTTAAAACGCGACAAGAACAGAGCCCATCTGGCCTGATGGGGCGTCAACCGCTTCCAGCTTCCGAGAGATACACCAGGTTCTTGTGGTCAGTGAGAATGAGAACCGGAAACGCAGAACCCTCGAGCAGGTGCCTCCATTCCTTGAGAGCCTGAATAATGGCCAACAACTCCCTGTCTCGAATCTGGTAGTTGCATTCTGTGGAGGAAAGCTTCCTGGAGTAGAACCCACAGGGAAGTAGGGGTCCATGGGGCGACCGACGCTGAGACAGGAGGGCGCCTACTCCCGTCTCAGATGCATCAACCTCGAGGACAAAAGGCAACCCAGGATTGGGATGATACAGTATCGGAGCCAAAGCGAAGGTGGATTTTAGAGCTTCGAAAGCTAAGATGGCCTCAGATGACCACTCGTGGGGATTACTGCCCTTCTTGGTCAGATCTGAGAGAGGCTTGGCCAGCGTGGAGAAGTTCCTGATAAACCTCCGATTATAGTTGGCGAATCCCAAAAAGCGCAGAGACCACTGGGACGAGGACGAGGCCACTGCAGAACTGCCGAAACCTTCTGAGGCCCCCAGGAAAGCGCATCCTCAACGTACTCCTCCATGGCCTGCTTCTCCGCAACCGAAAGAGGATACACCCTGCCACGTGGAGGAGTGGCACCAGGTTGTAAGGTTATGGCACAATCGTATGGACGATGAGGAGGCAGAGCATCGGCACGCATCTTGTCAAACACGTCCATTTACTCCCCATATTCAGTGGGCACCACAGAGTCCAAGGAGGCACACAACACCTTAACAGGTCCACGGATGCAACCGGCCCCACACTGTGGAGACCATGAGAGAATCTCGGCCGATCGCCAATCAAAGGTCGGATTGTGCTTCTGAAGCCAGGGATATCCCAAAACCACGGAGTAGTGCGGGGAAGAAATTACCTGGAAACAGGCCAACTCCCTGTGAACAGCCCCAATAGCTACTTCCACCGGCAGGGTCTCGTGGGTAACCTGCGGCGGTTGCAGGGGCCTGCCATCTATCGCCTCGAGGACCAATGGAGTAACTCGAGCCTGCAGAGGAATGGAGTACTGGGCAGCAAACTAACTGTCCATAAACAACCCGCCAGCACCAGAGTCTACCAACGCCTGGGCCTTCACCCAAGAGAGGATAATGGTGATTAGCGGTTTATCTTTGCGGGAAACCAGGGACGAGGAAACTCCACCCAACATCTGCCCCCGACAGGATCTCAGGTGCGAGCGTTTAACGGACGGACCGGACAGGACTGCCGAAAATGCCCACCGAGACCACAGTACAGGCAGCGACCCTCCCGACGCCGAGAGGCCCGCTCCTCCTCGGAAAGGCGAGCAAACCCCAGCTGCATGGGCTCACCGCCAGACAAGCCATCCCCAGGAGGCGTGGGAGGAGAGGGAGGAACGGGTGGGATAGAAAACATAGGCGCCAATCGGCTAGGAGGCCTCCGCAGACACTCCTTAAGTGAAGGCCTCTCCCTGAGCCTGGTGTCAATCAGGATTAGGAAGGAAATGAGTGCTTCGAGCTCCACAGGCAGTTCTTTGGCTGCAATCTCATCCTTCAACGCATCTGAGAGACCATGAGATAAAGCAGCCACCAGAGCCTCATTGTTCCAACCCACCTCTGCCGCCAGGGTACGAAATTCTATGGCGTACTCGGCAACGGTTCGTGAACCCTGATGCATGGACATGAGCAGCTTAGCAGCAGAGGCGGAGCGAGCAGGCACATCAAATACCGTACAGAAGGAGGCAACAAAACCGGCAAACTCGTGAATCACAGGGTTATTGTTCTCCCATAAGGGATTTGCCCAGGCCAAGGCCTTGTCCGAGAGCAGCGAGATTAGGAGGCCCACCTTTGACCTCTCAGTAGGAAAAGCGTGGGGTATCAATTCAAAATATATGCCCACTTGGTTAAGGAAACCCCGACACTGACTCGGTTCACCCCCAAAGCGCTGTGGAAGGGGGGCTGAACCAGTCATACCTCTGGGCACTTCAGGTGCAGCAGCAGATGTGGAGGTAGGCATAGCCAGAGCCGGGATCAGGAGCCAGGAAGAATGGTCGACAGAGCCGGGGTCAGAAGCCAGGAGGAATCTTAGCCAAAGCCTAGTAGGTATCCAGAAAAGCAATGAGTAGCTAAACAGGAGCTTGCTGTTGTGCAACAGACAGGACACAAATGCAATGGACAGCTACAAACAGCAGACTTATATGTGATAAGCCGCCACCTCCTGGGGGAGGAGCCGCAGAGGGCTGAAAGCATAAAGGATCCCACAATGCTTTGCAGACACCTAAGATGGATGCCAGCACATGGAGCAGCACAAGGTCTGAGGAAAGGTAGGATCTTGACAGAAGAGCATACCGGATCTCCCTATGAAAGTGAAACAGGGTGTGGAGAAGGCCAAATACGCGGGACCAAAATCGGACTAATTGTGAGCATGACCACCATATGTGCAAAACATCCCCTCAATGACCACAGCCCCTGAAACAGTGATCACTATAGGATGGGTTCGCCCTGTAAATACGGGCCGAAACCCAATACCAACAAGCCATCACCTTATGCGCTGTCTCCAACATGTTGTCCACAAAAAACCAGGCTCTACTCCAGTCCTCCAAGTCTATAGCTACGGCCAGATCCCACTCCCAGTGCACAACATATGAAGGGGTGGTATGAGCTGGACGTCTATTCTAAGAAGCATAAAGAATAGAGATAAGAACCGGCGAACCGGGACGATGGTAACATATCGGAAAACGGAAAAGTAGAAGTGCCACGTAAGATAGTCAGCCAATGGCACAGTTGTAGGTAACGGAATTTGGTCTGAGGGACATTATGAGACTCCTGAAGGGAGGTCCAGGTGGGGAAGGACCTGGAGGTCAAAAAATGCCGGACCTGGGAGAATCCATGGACTACCCACCAAGATAAAGCCTGTGGCTGATCCAAACCCAGCGGGAAAAGAGGATTATTAGTAATCGGGAGCAGAGGTAAAAAGGGTGACATCAGATTGCCAGAATAACGCACAGAATCTCAGACTTGCAGGTTATGAAGCATGAGCTTAGAAGGGAGCCATAGAAGCGTACATACCGCAATGGGGGCACAATTAGGCAGTTCCATGAGGACCCAGAGAGGCACATCGGTGCTGGTGTGTAGCAAGGATAATGAGGAAATTTGGCTCGCCTGATAATATTTCGTCATGTTGGGAACCCCGAGACCTCCCTGTAATCTATAGATAAAGAGGGTGGTTCAGGAGATCCTGGGGCATTTATCAGCCCAGATAAAGCACAGAATTTTAGCTTGAACTAACCAGAGGAAGTGCAGAGGAACCTGCACTGGCAGAGTTCTAAAATAAAACAGCAGTTTGGGCAAGATGGTCATTTTCACCGACTTGACCCGACCTATCCTAGACAGGTGTGGAAACTGCCAAGATTGCATGAATGAGGATAAGGCATGGAGCAGGGGGTAGTAGTTCATAGTGAATAAAGAAGAGTAAGAAGGAGTCAGGTGAATGCCCAGGTATGCAAGAGAGAAGGAAGCCCACTTATAGGGAAAATGGGACTGAAGGAGTGTGACCAGATTCGGGGCCAGGGTAATATTAAGAGCAACAATTTTATCCAAATTGATATGAAGACCTGATATTGAGAAGCGAGCAAGCACATGTTGCAAATTAGGGAGAGTGGTCACTGGATTAGTCAGAGTCAGCAGGGCATCTTCAGCAAAAAGATGAAGCTTGAATTCCTGGCCTGCATAGGGGACGCCTGTTATATTGCAATCTATGCGGAGAGCCATCGCCAGTGGCTTAAACGCTAGGAAAAAGAGTGCCAGGGATAAAGAGCAACCTTGTCTCGTCCCCCTCCCAATCAAGAAGGGATCGGAGGAGTATCCTGCATACTTGACTTAGGCCGAGGGGGAAGAGTACAAGGCTTCAATCCAAGAAGGAACGTGTCACCGAAGCCCCAACGGGACAGCACAAACTGCAAATAGTCCGAGGACAGGGAATCAAACGCCTTATAAATATCTAGCAACAGAAAGAAACCCGGGATTTTGCGTTGATGTAGCAGATGAATAAGGTGGATCACCTTATGAACATTGTCACCCGCCTGCCTCCCATTGACGAAGCCAACTTAGTATCTATGGATCAAACATTGTAAATATTTGTTGATACGAAGGCTCAGAATCTTGCCCAGGATCTTTACATCCTCATTAAGAAGAGAGATAGGCTGAAAGGCCTGTGGTTCAAGCACAGCTTCCATAGACTTTGGGATCATCGATATATGGGCTCGAAGTGTGTTGAAAGATGGCCTGGTACCTCGCCGGCGTTCATTAAAGTAGCCAGCTAGATGAGGAGCCAGCAAAGTTACAAATTTCTTATAGTAGAGGCCAGAAAAACCATCAGGGCCCGGACCTGTAGAGGAACGTAAGGTTTTAATAGCCTGGAGGACCTCCGTCGCCGTTACGCCAGCATTGAGAGCTTGCACGCTGCTTCCGATAATTCTGGGAGCTTCAAATCTCTGAAAAAAGATTCTGCATGATCTAGCGGGAAAAGGTCTGGTTTAGAGTACAATCTGGAGAGGAAGTTTGCAAAACGTGACACTATCTGCTGGGGATCGGAAGTGCAACCTCCAGTGGGAAGCCGCAACTGGACAGGCCTAAAGGGTTTCCCCACGGAGTTAAGCTTCTTAGCCAGCATTGGGTCAGGTTTATTTGCACAAGAATAGTATTTATGTTTGGCCCAACGCAAAGACCGTTCAGCCTCCAAGGAAGCAAGTAGATCCAGTTCTGCAGCTAAAGTATCACAGGCTCGTCTGTGAGCAGCGGTCAGATCCGCTTTCCAGAGAGCATCAGCGGTAGCTAGAAGAGAGTGGAGTTCAGAGAGGCGACGTTCCATATCCCGCTTCCGGACCGCAGCCAACTGGATACTGTGACCCTGCACTGTGGCTTTATGCACCTCCCATAGGGGCAATACCGAAGAAACCAAGCCTAGGTTGTCCGTGAAATATGTTTGAATGAAGGATTGGATCTTTTGACAGGTGGCCTGGGTCATCAAAAGGGATTCGTTAATACGCCAAGTAGGCGGGCGTCACACCATTTCTGGGAGATCAAGGAGCAAAACCATGGGAACATGATCAGACCAAGGGGAGGAAGGGATCAATATCTTTTTGACCAAAGGAAGTTGGTGAACGCGCATAAATATGTGATCGATCCTGCAGAAACTATTCTGTGGGTGTGAGTAGAAGGTAAAGTCATGCGCAGTCGGGTGAAGTTCCCTCCAGATATCAACTAGCTCAAAAGCCTGCAGAAGAGAGTGCATCGGATGCGTCGAATCATGGGAAGGAGTCACCCCTTGGGCATAGCGCCTGTCCAGAGCAGAATTGAAAGTGACATTGGAATCGCCTAAGAGGAGATGGAAGCCATGCGGAATGTCAGGAGATCATCGAGCAACCTATGATGGAATCTATTTAGGGCATAGTAAGACACAAAGGTGGCTTCTTGATTCCCAATGGAATCCTGCAAAAGTAAGTATCTACCAGGGGCGGACTGACCATTCGGAAACTCAAGCACTGCCCGAGGGCCCGGGGTCAGTAGGGGCCCCCATGAGATGCCCCTGGTACCTTTCATAGATTTTTTTGGGTGTGGTTTGAGTGTGGGCAAGGACACAGGGGCCCTATGATCCCCTATTGCCCGGGGGGCTCCATGAGTTGTCAGTCCGCCCCTGGTATCTACCAGTGGGGTCCGCAATGCTCCGTGCACAGGTGAATGGCAAATTGTGTCTGAAGGCAATCAAGACACCTCGGCGCTTGTCTGGGGCCTAGGCCGTGTAGAAAGTGGAGTAATGAGGTGAAAGATATCGTGGGGCGCAGGACTGGGCAAACTGAGTCTCCTGTAGGCAAATCACATCAATTTGTTGTGATTGTAGGTGATGAAAAACCTTGAACTGCTTGTGAGGTGAATTGAAGCCATGAATGTTTTGCGAATGGATTTTCAAAAAAGGTGTGGCCATGGTGGGGCAGTAGGAGAATGCTCAACAACTAATACACTGGTCAGCCAACATCGTTTATTCGGAAGGACAGCTAGTCTAGGACGTCCTGAAACCCTGACAACCCTGACTAAAAAGGGGAAAAAAACAACAAATAAAAAAGGAATAAAGACAAAAAAGAGAAAATAGGCCAGAGAGAAGAAAAAAGGACAGGCAAGAGCAAGAACCATGGATTAACATTAACACACCAATTGCATCCTGTACATGTAGGATACAGGTTGGGGGTGGCTGTACCACCGGACA
This sequence comes from Staurois parvus, assembly GCF_062004578.1. Classification (NCBI taxonomy): domain Eukaryota; kingdom Metazoa; phylum Chordata; class Amphibia; order Anura; family Ranidae; genus Staurois; species Staurois parvus. The sequence continues at coordinate 4,004,156 of NW_028318235.1, forward strand.
CATGGCTGCTAATGCATACATCAACATAGGCCCACAGGGGGAAAAAACAGGGAAACACAGAACAGAAATATCAAATAAAGCAATTATTAGGCCTGGCATACGAGTCCCAAGGGGGTGGCCACCAAACAGGGTGGCCCTCCCCCAGGGAGTCCAGTCCTGTGTCCCCCCTCTCACAGAGTCTCTTGTGTGTCCCACTCCCACAGTGTCTCCTATGCCCCCCTCCCAAAGTGTCTCCTAAGCCCCCTCTCCCACGGAGTCTCCTGTGTCCCACCTCCCACAGTGTCTCCTGTGTCCCCCCACCCACAAGGTCTCCTAAGCCCTCCCTACCACATAGTCTCCTGTGTTCCCGCTCCCACAGTGTCTCCTGTGCCCCCTCCCACAGTGTCTCCTGTATCCCCCCTCCCACAGTGTCTCCTGTATCCCCCCTCCCACAGTGTCTCCTGTGTCCCCCCCACAGTGTCTCCTGTGTCCCCCCTTCCACAGTGTCTCCTGTGCCCCCTCCCACAGTGTCTCCTGTATCCCCCCTCCCACAGTGTCTCCTGTGTCCCCCCCCCCACAGTGTCTCCTGTGTCCCCCCTTCCACAGTGTCTCCTGTGCCCCCCCCCCCCCCCATATCACACACACACACAGGTAGCACTGCCTACCTGTAAGCGTGTGTAGAGCAGAGATCAGAAGACAACACAGTGCAGGGTGGAAGGTGGGAGCAGGAGCTGCCAAGCTGGTGATTGGTTGCTAGGACAGCCTAGCAACCAATCAGTGAGCAACTTCTGCCCCTGACACCGCACTCCATCCAGCACTATGCTGCCTCCGGCTCTCTGCTCTGTCTGTGACATGAGAGCGGCAGAGGCTGGGGGAGGCAGAACCGTGGTCACAATCAACCTGTCGGCTCCCCACAGTCGACTGTTTGATCGTGATTGACGGGTTGCCAACCCCCCCTTTAAACATTATATACAATAGGTTAATATTGACAATACTAACAGTACTCATAACAAGTATTATGCCTGACTTTACAATTACAAGTCAAAACAGCATGATAAAATGTGAGCAAGACTAGGATAATGAAATACAGTACATGTAGCAAACAACAAGCAAAGGATCTTGTCTTAGGCCAGCCAAACATTGATCTATGTATGGGCAGCCTGGTTGTACACAGGTCAGTCTACTTATCAACTTGAATAAAAAATAAATAAATGACTAATGAATTTTCTGCCATAGGCCCCTTTCACAGGGGCAGACCAATAAGGTCTGCCTTTCAGTTTTTAAAGGTGGACCTGATCGGACCATCCATTGCCCTCTATGAAGCGGTGGAGTCCCTTTACACCCACCTTCATGTGATCTGATCTGCTAAAAACAGAGGGATGAGGATTGTTCCCCATCCATCTAGCAGATCGGATGACAGTCAGATGTAAACAGACAGGCAGTGTCCGTATCCGCTCTGCATAAGTGGAGCGGGCACAGACCTGTCATCCACCTGTTTAGCAGGCATAAGCAGACAGATCTCCACTGAGCAGGCAAATCCACAAGCAGGGTCAGCTCACATGAAAGGGGCTTTACTGAGCCTACCCTACAGAAGAACTTTATTGGAACCAGCAGCTGTTAAGGCAATGAACACCTTGGTCAGGTCTATATATAGCATAATGTATAGAATACACAGGTCAGGAGTAAGCAACAAAACAAACAACATACAGTCAGGTCCATAAATATTGGGACATCGACACAATTCTAACATTTTTGGCTCTATACACCACCAAAATGGATTTGAAATGAAACGAACAAGATGTGCTTTAACTGCAGACTGTCAGCTTTAATTTGAGGGTATTTACATCAAAACCAGGTGAACGGTGTAGGAATTACAACAGTTTGCATATGTGCCTCCCACTTGTTAAGGGACCAAAAGTAATGGGACAGAATAATAATCATAAATCAAACTTTCACTTTTTAATACTTGGTTGCAAATCCTTTGCAGTCAATTACAGCCTGAAGTCTGGAACGCATAGACATCACTAGATTCTGGGTTTCATCCCTGGTGATGCTCTGCCAGGTCTCTACTGCAACTGTCTTCAGTTCCTGCTTGTTCTTGGGGCATTTTCCCTTCAGTTTTGTCTTCAGCAAGTGAAATGCCTGCTCAATCAGATTCAGATCAGGTGATTGACTTGGCCATTGCATAACATTCCACTTCTTTCCCTTAAAAAACTCTTTGGTTGCTTTTGCAGTATGCTTTGGGTCATTGTCCATCTGCACTGTGAAGCGGCGTCCAGTGAGTTCTGAAGCATTTGGCTGAATATGAGCAGATAATATTGCCCGAAACACTTCAGAATTCATCCTGCTGCTATTGTCAGCAGTCACATCATCAATATATACAAGAGAACCAGTTCCATTGGCAGCCATACATGCCCAAGCCATGACACTACCACCACCATGCTTCACTGATGAGGTGGTATGCTTAGGATCATGAGCAGTTCCTTTCCTTCTCCATACTCTTCTCTTCTCATCACTCTGGTACAAGTTGATCTTGGTCTCATCTGTCCATAGGATGTTGTTCCAGAACTGTGAAGGCTTTTTTAGATGTCATTTGGCAAACTCTAATCTGGCCTTCCTGTTTTTGAGACTCACATCTTGTGGTGAACCCTCTGTATTCACTCTGGTGAAGTCTTCTCTTGATTGTTGACTTTGACACACATACACCTACCTCCTGGAGAGTGTTCTTGATCTGGCCAACTGTTGTGAAGGGTGTTTTCTTCACCAGGGAAAGAATTCTTTGGTCATCCACCACAGTTGTTTTCCGTGGTCTTCCGGGTCTTTTGGTGTTGCTGAGCTCACCGGTGCGTTCCTTCTTTTTAAGAATGTTCCAAACAGTTGTTTTGGCCGCGCCTAATGTTTTTGCCATCTCTCTGATGGGTTTGTTTTGTTTTTTCAACCTAATGATGGCTTGCTTCACTGATAGTGACAGCTCTTTGGATCTCATCTTGAGAGTTGACAGCAACAGATTCCAAATGCAAATAGCACACTTGAAATGAACTCTGGACCTTTTATCTGCTCATTGTAATTGGGATAATGAGGGAATAACACACACCTGGCCATGGAACAGATGAGAAGCCAATTGTCCCATTACTTTTGGTCCCTTACAAGTGGGAGGCACATATGCAAACTGTTGTAATTCCTACACCGTTCACCTGATTTGGATGTAAATACCCTCAAATTAAAGCTGATAGTCTGCAGTTAAAGCACGTCTTGTTTGTTTCATTTCAAATCCATTGTGGACTGTGTATAGAGCCAAAAATGTTAGAATTGTGTCGATGTCCCAATATTTATGGACCTGACTGTATAGAGTGCAGCAGTCAAGATGAGCACCACGTGCACATCAGAGTCGTCCTTCACACCAAAGTCCCTGGCATTCCACCTGTATGTCAGAGTCTGTAGAGTGCCACCTACATCTGTGTCTCCAAAGTCACACCTTACATCAGAACCCCCACAGAGTGCCACCTTACATCAGTGTCCCCAGAGAGCCACCACCATACATCAAAGTCTTCAGAGTCCCCCCTTACATCGGAGTCTGGCAGAATTCCCCCTATATACATACCTTCATCATTGGTGGATTGGATGGCGAGAAAAGGATCTAAAAAAAATCACCTTATTGTTTGCTCTGAACTGTGCATGTGCGGATGACATGGGGATTTTTATGGATACTTTTCCACGTGCATTTTTTTTACAACCTGTCCATAAATGTATGGATGGTTGGCAACACAGGGCTAGGGGTGTACAAATGCTGCTACTCTGATGCTTTGTTGCTTTGTTTCATGCTTTGTTTAATGGATGCTTTATTTAATGCTTTGTTTAATGGATGTGGCACGTATTATACCCTCCATTACTTTCTGTGGCCACAGTACCTGCTGAATGCAACCCATTAAAGTGAATGGGGCTGCTTTGCAAGCACTCCACAACTGTGTGCAATACAGGTAGTTGTGGTCCACTAGTGCGGGTTTGTAGGGGTTAAAAGCAGGTGGTGAGGAGGAAATACAACGCCTTCTCACTGCCTGTCAAATGCTCTCCAAAAAGCAATCTGAACACAGATTGCTCTTCAGAGACCAAAGCTGGTGCAAAGGACCCTTAACCTCCCTGGCGGTATTCCCGAGTGTAGCTCGGGGTAAAGTTTCAGTACCACAAGCGGTAACCCCGAGCTACACTCGGGCTTACCATGCGGCGCTGCTCCACGATCCCTTCTGCACTTACCTTGTCCTGCACTCCCGCGACGTCCCTCCTGCAGTGTCCCCGGCAATGTAATCCGGCGGATGCCAGCATCTCTCTTCTGGGTCCGTCCCCTGCCAGCGTCGGGACGTACGGGGACAGAACGGCGGGAAATTTGAAAATGACAAAAAGTGACATTCACTAAAATCACTAAAATCACATAGTAAAACATTACTGTATCAAGCCATGTCACATACATTTTGTCCCTAGTGCTTTGTCCTGTGCCCTGCCTACATTTTTACTGTTCTTTCTGCCTGGAAACTGAGAAACATCCATGGCGTCCAAAAAGCATCCCTTTAGGTCAAAAGCGGTTTTAGACCAGCTAGAGAACAGCGATAGTAAATCTGAACCACTTGCAGAATTGAGTGATAATGATTCATGGGGAAATTCATCAGATACTGAAAACGATTTTGCGACTTTGCTCAGTGATGTGCGAACTTGGCGTTATATTTCAAATTTCAGTGTTTTTGGTTTGATTATATTATTGAATTAAATTTATTATTATTATTTTTTATGATTATTTATTAAATTATAATTTATGATTTCGTGTTTCAAGTTTTATCCTACCCAGATTGTTTACTAGACTCTTGTTCGGACAGATTTCAGTGAGTTATTCCTAAAAATTACAGGCCTACAATAAAAAAATACATATTTCCATGCAAAAAAAGTACCGCTTTGAGCACAGAAATATGGACATAATCAGACCGCTAGGGAGGTTAAGAAAACAGCATACAATGAGGCATGATGTGAAACATACTGAAAAAATGAAAAGCATTTAGAGTTTACCCCATCACCCAGCCAATACTTCTGTGAGGCAAGGACAATCATCCAATCTTAATCTAAATTAGAATGTGCGAACCAGGACAGGGACAGAATAACTTCCTGTAACCCCTATGGTCTAGGCAGCCCTAAAAAAACAAAAGGTAGCAATTGTGAACCATAAACTTTGGCTGCAGCCACACTAGAAAGATCTAGAGAAGAGGATCTGTAAACTTGATAGAATATACTGTGTGACATATTAATTTGAGGAATAGACTGTGAAAAACGTTGGCTTATCTATACACTAGTGGCAGTTGTCACCTCCATAGTAGTCCCCTTGTGAAGTGCCTCACTTTTCTAGATGACTATGCCACTGCCGGAAACTTTCCTGGTATCCAGAACGCTGCGTAATATCATTGTTGCAGCACGCAGGATGTCCTGAATGTGAGCAAATTTGTGTTCTTTTGTGGTTTTCTGTGGTTTTTAATTTTGAAAACAGCCAAAAGTCGCAGGGTGCTAAGTCAGGGGAATAAGGTGGGTGGTCAAGTTTTGGAATAGGTTTCTGGGCCAGGAACCAGCAAACACTTAAAACATCATATTCAAACACCTCTATATTCTTCAAAAGATTGGCTAAAATTTGAAAACGAAATTGTTTCCGATTTTCTGTCAAGATTCGAAGCATCACCTTTACAGAAATAATTCTCATTCCCAAATCCTCCGTTAGAATCTGCCGAACTGTTTCCCTGTTCATGTTAAATTCTTCTGCCTTGATTTGCATACTCAATCTTCCACATTTGCATCCTTTCTTTGCGTTTTTGGCTGCCCAATTTTTGCATCATTGTGGACATCTTCCGACCCCTCTTTAAACCGCCTATGCCATTCAAAAACACTTGATTTCTTCATGGAATGTTCATCATAAGCCTGTTGTAACAGAGCTAAAGTTCCACTTGCACTTTTGTCAGTTTTCACACAAAATTTTATGTTAATTCGCTACTCCAAATTCCTGTCACTCATTTTCTGCCAACAGTGCAATGCACTTGAGTTATTTCTTCTACTACTCCATAAAGACTTAGTTAACTGGTCTGCAACCCAGGAGAGCGTAAGTTAGAACATGTCAGAACAGGCTCGAGTACGAATGGCTGTGTGACTCACCCCCATAGCGCTATGTTGCAGCTAAATTGTCACACCTCTACACATGATTTACATCGCTATGCTTCATTAAGTTAACAGTTTCTGCATGGCCACCCCTACCTGGACCCCTGTTAGAACTACTACTTTGTCTAACAAGCTCAGTAGAAAGGGAGAAACCGTGTGTATCTTCCTCTATTTAAATTTTTAGTATACTCTTTTGTCCTGTATATTACCCTGTGAAATTTTCATACTGCACGTTCTCCCTAGGTGGATATATCTATTAACATTTCTCTGATAGAATGCCTGTTTTTCCATATCTTGTCTTATTGTTTACTGAACAGAGCAAATTTCAATGTTTATTGGATTGGTGCATCCTCTAATTGTTCTTTGCTCCCGTGCCCCATTTAGGTCAGTAGTCCTCACCTCCCATTTACCTGTGTTTTTGTTGAGGAGTGACAGCTACCTTTAAGCTCAATAAGCTTGAGGTTATTGTCCTAATGCTCTTTCTTCCCACTCAGTGTTGCATACTTCTTTTCACTCTTTCCCATTTTTCTTTTCTTTTCACTTCTGTCACCCTTCTGGGAGCTTTCCCTTTATTCTCCCTCCCCCCCTTTTCTTTTTTTTCTCCTTCCCCTGTCCTTCCCATGCCACGTCCAGATCCTCTCCTCAATTCAGGCTTGCTCTCTTACCCTTGCCCTACCAGCTTTACCCTTTCTCTGCCATTTGGCTGACCTGGTGGCTGCTCCTTAGATTTTGTGCTATATTTTTGCTATATTTTCAATCAAATGTATCTTCTACAATGTCAAAGGCCTAAATGTGCCAGTAAAATGATCCTGTGTTCTAGGGGTACTTTGAAGACTGAGAGCACGATTGGTTTTTTTTTTACAAGAAACACATTTTCAGACACAAAAACACCCTAACCTCTCTAACTTCCCATTCCCATTGGCCTACCACAGTAAAACCCAGAGTCTAAAACAAAGGGAGTGAGCATACATGTCTCTAGGACACTTAAGTGACTATTCCAAGACCAATTAATGGATACAAAGAGTGGTTATTTTCCAAATTGGGGTTTTAAATGAAAAACAGGGGACCTTAGCCAATCCATATGTTCCTAACTATGATCAGCTTTTTGTTGCTAGCATATTGCCTAGATTTTTGAATTTAGGGAGGGGACGATGATTGTCAGAGAGGATTTGAACATGGCCCTAGAGTCCAGCCCTCTTTCTTATATCCGAGTAGGGTCGAGAAATCCCTATATAGAGACAGCCTATTGAACGCTTAGGGAGCAACAGTTTTATTAGTTCTTTTCTACGGCACAACAATATTATTCTCAAATTGATAATTTTTTTTACGTAACAGCAATTATCTCCACCATCACAGAGACCTAAGCAGTTTTTAACCATGCACCAATCTCAATTACTCTACAGTTAGGTGAGGCCAAACCCAAAACATGGTACTGGAAATTGAATGAATCCCTAATATAGGACTGCCCCTTAAAAGATGCGATAGAGTTAGAACTCAAAAGCACTGTAGTTGATATTGAAGACTCAGACGTTCCCTTTTAACGAGTTCAGTCCAAATGTTGCAAGGCTATCCATCAAAGTAATCCATGATAAAGTGACAGAATTTGACAACATCCTGCTATTTTTCATCACCAAACGTAAAATCACTTTACTCAACTTAATTAGGGAATTCTTTAGATACAGTCAACTCTCCAGTTTTAAAACAAATCTTCCAATGTAAGATGCTCTACATCAGGGGTATCAAACTCCATTTCATCGCGGGCCGTATCAGCGTTATGATTGCCCTCAAAGGGCTGTTTGTATCTGTAAGACTAGATGCCCAGAGCACCCCACCCCCCATTACATCAGATGTCAAGAATCCCACACCTTCCCTAACATCACCGCGCACCCCCTTTGGGGGCAGAGCTGGAAAGCAGAAAGTGCAGGGTCTGGAGGAGGACCAGAGGAGGATTAAAGTCAGTTACCACCCACATGGAAGAAAAATATATTTTAAATATATTTTAAAAATATTCTTCCCAAATATATTGACATATATTTGAAATACTACAATTTTGCCCATATTCAATATATATATATATATATATATATATATACTGTATGTAGAAATGCATTTTTTATATATTACAAAATATAAGAAAAATATATTTTCAAAAAATACATTTTCAAATATACTGTGTGTCTTTAAAAATACATTTAATCTACATTTCTGGTATGCAATTACAAGTATATGTAAAAATATATGTTAAAATGACTTTTTTATCTGTTAAAAAAAATGTGAAGAATTTATTTAAAGAATATATATTTTTAAAAATATATTTCATATATTTTGTAATATATAAGAAGCGCATTTCAAAATACAGTATATATATATATATATATATATATATATATATATATGGCCTAAATTGTAGTATTTCAATATATTTCAGAATATTCTAATATATTTAAAATATATTTTTCTTCCATTTGGGCAGAGTCTACTAAATGCTGAGACCAGGGGAGGCGGAGATGAGGGGGTGCTGCAGCTGCACAGAGAGGTGGAGGATTTGGCAGAGGAGTTCTGTTCTCCTCTCTGCTGATGACTGCTGAGACAAGGTGGGGGTGGAGACAAGGGGGTACCTGCAGGAGAGGAGCAAGGGCCACATGAAATGGCGTGGAGGGCCGGATTCAGCCCGCAGGCCTTGTGTTTTACACCCAAGCTCTACATGTATACATGCACGCTTAAACCCTCCTTTACTTTCTGATGGGGGACACCTCCATCACATACTGTATCTGTCTAAAAAAATTAGGTCTACATCCCACTATAGGACCGACTCTGCAGGTGGCAACTACAGTATATCTGTCCTCATATCTACATCTGCCAAAACTATCACTGGTATGACTCCAGACGTTGGCAACCCAGACTTTAAACTGTGCATGCAAGACCCTCAACTTTTCTCTCTAATAAGATCTAAGATACCAATTTAAAAACTTCAGAGTATGGGATGGCATTCAAACATTTTCTGAGTTAACCATACACTTGAAATCCTCTATATTTCATGGATTTCCCTGCAAATACAACATTTCTATCTTTCAGTTACCATACCCCATTCACACTTTTTGAGGGCACATGCACTAAGGAGGATTCTTGCGCTATGTAGTATCACAATCCTGTGTACTTTTATCAGCTCCCTCAAGGCATAAGGTTCACCTGGGACAGTGTGAAATCTACTAATATATAAACTGACAGATATTGATCTAGGGAAAAACCCTGCCTCTTACCTGTATCATTCTAACAGATGAAAATATATATAAAATTGGCGCTGGACTGTAAGTTATAATTTATAAAAGTCCATATAAAAGTCCAAAAGGATGAACACAATGCAGAATCCACGGCAGCACCCTTAAGAGCAAAGCTGGAACTCTGTGAGTGTAAAAGAGAGAGAGGGGCGCCAGACTAAGTGCAGCATAAAGTTAATGTGATTTATTAAAACACATACAATTGGAAAATCACTAGAGGTTAAAAAAAGACAGGCATGTCTACAAGTCATCCGTGTGTCTCTCCTTCAGGTTCCTGGTCCCAGGAAGTCAGGGTAGCCTCTGCGTGGCTGAGCTGTGAGGCTGGAGCTTCCAAGAGCTGCCTACCACCGCGATATCCAGTGTGGAACGCAAGATGGTGCCGGACCGGACATGATGTCAACAGGGGAACGTGATGACGTAGGGGTGAGCAGTAACGCGTTTTGAAGCTTCTGCTTCTTTTTCAGACCTGATTGGCCAGCAAGAGTGGCCATCTTTAACTGGCTCAGATGTGGCAGGACTAATGGAGAGATGGTATTACAAGGGATGTGGCCGTTCTTAAAGAGGAACATTACTTACACATCATACAATAATGTAATAATATATATGGACTAATATGCCATAAATATTGACTCTGTAAAGACCATTTGATTTAGGATATATAAAGATATATTATTATTATTATTATTATACAGTATTTATATAGCGCCAAAAGGTTTGCTCAGCGCTGTACATTATAGTGGGGGACAGTACATGAGACAATACAGTAACAAAACAATACACGAGGGGTTCGAGGGCCCTGCTCTTTCGAGCTTACAATCTAGGAGGGAGGGGATAGTGGTACAGGAGGAAGTGGCTGTGGGGGATGGAGTGGTAGGAGGAGTGGAGGAGATCGGCTGTTAGGTGAGAGTAGGGTAGGCTTCCCTGAAGAGATGGGTTTTCAGGGTGCGCCTAAAGGTGAGGAGGGTAGGTGACAGTCTGATGGATTGGGGTAGTGAGTTCCAGAGGATGGGGGAAGTCCTGGAGAAGTCCTGCAGTCGGGCGTGGGAGGAGGAGACCAGGGAGCTAGAAAGTAGGAGGTCTTGTGAGGAGCGAAGAGTACGGGTTGGGTGGTATTTGGGTATCAGGTCTGTGAGGTAGTTTGGGGCAGCGTTATGAATGGCTTTGTATGTCAATGTTAGTAGTTCGAATTTAATGCGTTGGGCAATCGGAAGCCAGTGGAGGGAATGACAGAGGGGGGTGGCAGAAGCAGAGCGGTTGGTAAGGTGAATGAGTCTGGCCGCTGAGTTCAGGATAGACTGAAGCGGGGATAACCTGTGTTGGGGTAGGCCGATGAGAAGGGAGTTGCAGTAGTCCAGACGTGAGATAATAAGGGAGTGAATAAGTTGTTTAGTAGTGTCTTGGGTTAGGAACGTACGTATTTTGGAGATGTTGCAGAGGTGGAGCCTGCGTGAGTTTGCCAGCGATTGGACATGTGGTTGGAAGGACAGGTTTGAGTCTAGAGTGACACCTAGGACTTTGGCTTGTGGGGTGGGACTGATGGTGGCATTGTTGGTCGTGATGGAAAGGATTCGGGGAGGGGTGCGGGCTGGGGGTAAAATTAGGAGCTCGGTTTTGGAAAGATTCAATTTGAGGAAGTGGAGCGACATCCAGTCTGATATGTTGTTCAGTAGGTGGGTGATACGGGTGGAGACTGAAGGGGTGAGGTGAGGAGTGGAGAGCTAAATTTGCGTGTCATCGGCGTAGAGGTGATAGTTGAAGCCGTGGGAGTGTATCAGTTTGCCGAGGGAGGAGGTGTAGATGGAGAAGAGAAGGGGCCCAAGGACAGAGCCTTGGGGGACCCCAACAGAGAGGGGGAGAGAGGGGGAGGTGGTAGCGTTATAGGTAATGCTGAAGGAGCGTTGGGATAGATAGGAGGAGAGCCAGGAGAGAGTGTAGTCTCTGATGCCAAGGGAGAGAAGTTTATTAGGAAGGAGGGGGTGGTCAACTGTGTCGAAGGCCGCGGAGAGGTCGAGGAGTAGGAGGACTGAGTAGTGGCCATTAGCTTTGGCGGTTAGCAGGTCATTAGTGATTTTGCGTAGAGCGGTTTTAGTGGAGTGTAGGGGACAGAAGCCAGACTGTAGTGGATCGAGGAGATTGTTGTCAGTGAGGTGGGAGCTTAGGCATCTGTAGACTAAGCGCTCAAGGAGCTTTGATGTAAATGGCAGCAGGGAGATGGGTCTAAGGTTGTTCAGGTCGGTGGGGTCCAGGGAGGGTTTTTTGAGTATGGGGGTGATGTGCTCGTGCTTTAGGGGGGAGGGGAATGCGCCAGTAGAGAGGGAGAGATTGAAGATGTGAGGGAGGAAGCGTAGGATGGAGGAGGAGGGTGACCGGAGGAATTGTGTGGGGACAGGGTCAAGGGGGCAAGTGGTGAGACTGGCTTCTGAGAAGACCTTAGTGACCTCCTCAGTGGTAGCAAGGCTGAAGGAGCGGAGTGTAAATAAAAACAATTGTATGTGAATATCTTTAGACATGTGCTTGTCCATATACACATGGTATTTGGAGAAATGCTGTCGTGTCCCTGTATATATATATACAGGGACACCACAGCATTTCTCCAAATACCATCAAAAATCATCCCAGGATCTCCATGTATTGGTCATTGAGTCCATACTGGATAGTTTTTCTCAAGCTGAAAGTTTTCAACGGCTCTGCTGACAGGGAACATATTGGATTTTCACTTTTTATACCTTGGCCCTTTTTATACCTTGGGCAGTGCCTCCCAGCCCTTTAAGGGTTTCAGAAGCCGGGAGGCAGGGCGGGGTTTTAAGGTCATGTGACCACCGTGATTCGCTGCCACGGCGATCACATGATCGGGAAAAGTCCAGATTGAAAGAGGAGATCAGGACCTTTCCGTGAGTACCAGACATGTGTACAAATGGAGAAATAGAAAAAGGGCGCACCGACCTAGTGCATTATCGTTTAAAATAATTTATTGAAGAAACAAAATAGGTATCATACTCACAATGGACATAATAACACAGGCATGTCAAACTGAACAAGATGTATGATCCAAACAACATCTGAGTCCATACGATGGAACCCTGGATGACCAAACTGACTAATGCGTTTCGAGGACACAACCTCTGTTTTGTTTTTTGTTTTGTTTTTTTCTTTTTCTCATCATATACCACCTATGACCTTCCTATAAGTGTAAGTGTTTACACATTTATTATATTTATTATGTTTTTATAATACAGTTCTATCATTCATCATTTAACTACAATACAGTTCTTAATCATCATTTAATTAATTATTATATATATATCTTTATTATAAAAGGTTTTTGGTTTTTTTTTGTTCAATTTTGATGCTAACGGGTCATGTGATGTCAGGCTCCGCCTTCGGGTGGTTCTGATACAGCCCTTTTGTTACCATTTAGGAACCTATATAAAGAGAAGTGCAGACTCCTGTAGTGTTGGCTCTGAGGAAGAGGTTGTGTCCTCGAAACGCGTTAGCCAGTTGGTCATCCAGGGTTCCATCGTATGGACTCAGATGTTGTTTGGATCATACATCTTGTTCAATTTGACATGCCTGTGTTATTATGTCCATTGTGAGTATGATACCTATTTTGTTTCTTCAATAAATTATTTTAAACGATAATGCACTAGGTTGGTGCTCCCTTTTTCTGTTTCTCCATTTGTATCCAGTGTATTTGGACCACCCCGGTCTGTTGAGAGCAGCAAGTAGTGCATACTCCAGAAAATTCCAGAACATTCCTATTGGGTCTACTGAGTCCTTTCCTAGCGCAGGAGTAAAGTGTTTGTTGTGTTGGATTTACCAGACATGTGTGCTGGGAGCTCGCAGGGCACGTGCTCTCAGCACATATGTTTTTGTTAATTGCACGCAAATGTGTGGTCGCTTGGCGTCAAGGCCCAGACACCGAGAGGCCGCTCATTTGTGTGCGGCCGGCGTGAAGAGATTAATGAAGAAATTGAAATCCATATCATCAGTAAGGTTCAGAAGAGACCTAATCATTGGGTCGCTTCATTAAGCACTTATCCTGGTTTCTGGTATACAAATAGATAGAGAGAGAGAGAGAGAGAGAGAGAGAGAGATACGATCACTTAGAAATACATATACATATATTCCATCTGGGTGGGCAAGTACCGTATTTTTCGCTCCATAAGACGCACCTGACCATAAGACGCGCCTAGGTTTAGAGGCAGAAAACAGGAAACAAAATATTCTTAACCAATGGACTGCAGACATAGTACAGGAAATGACCAGAGACTGCGGACATAGTACAGGAGATGGTCAGAGACTGCGGACATAGTGCTGGAGATGGTCAGAGACTGCAGACATAGTACAGGAGATGACCAAAGACTGCAGACAGCACAGGAGATGACCAGAGACTGCGGACAGCACAGGAGATGACCAGAGACTGCGGACAGTACAGGAGATGACTGCTGACCTTTGGGGAGGGGGGAGTGGGTACCTGAATTTGACAGGTACCCGCTCTTACTTCTGTGGAGTTGTTCTTTGGTTAGTGTCCGCTCTGCAACAGATTCTGGAACAACATCCTATGGACAGATGAGACCAAGATCAACTTGTACCAGAGTGATGGGAAGAGAAGAGTATGGAGAAGGAAAGGAACTGCTCATGATCCTAAGCATACCACCTCATCAGTGAAGCATGGTGGTGGTAATGTCATGGTGTGGGTATGTATGGCTGCCAATGGAACTGGTTCTCTTGTATTTATTGATGATGTGACTGCTGACAAAATCAGCAGGATCAATTCTGAAGTGTTTCAGGCAATATTATCTGCTCATATTCAGCCAAATGCTTCAGAACTCATTGGATGTCGCTTCACAGTGCAGATGGACAATGACCCAAAGCATACTGCAAAAGCAATTAAAGAGTTTTTTAAGGGAAAGAAGTGGAATGTTATGCAATGGCTAAGTCAATCACCTGATCTGAATCTGATTGAGCAGGCATTTCACTTGCTGAAGACAAAACTGAAGAGAAAATGCCCCAAGAACACGCAGGAACTGAAGACAGTTGCAGTAGGGGCCTGGCAGAGCATCACCAGGGATGAAACCCAGCGTCTGGTGATGTCTATGCGTTCCAGACTTCAGGCTGTAATTGACTGCAAAGGATTTGCAACCAAGTATTAAAAAGTGAAAGTTTGATTTATGATTATTATTCTGTCCCATTACTTTTGGTCCCTTAACAAGTGGGAGGCACATAAGAAAACTGTTGTAATTCCTACACCGTTCACCTGATTTGGATGTAAATACCCTCAAATTAAAGCTGACAGTCTACAGTTAAAGCACATCTTGTTCGTTTCATTTCAAATCCATTGTGGTGGTGTATAGAGCCAAAAATGTTAGAATTGTGTCGATGTCCCAATATTTATGGACCTGACTGTATATATATGTATCCATGTAATCTATAATAATGGGTGTTTTTGTCCATCTCTTAGGCTCTTTATACTGACTTTATATGTTTACATACACCAATTATACACATATGAGACCGTATATGAATACCCATACAAATATATTATTATTATTTTTTATTCTTTCATTTCAGTTACTATCCTCAACTTAATGCAGGTTATTTGTTTCATTTATTTTTTTATCTGTTTTTATCCCATACCATCTTATTCATGGGTTTTAAATATTACTCTGCTCTACATTTTTAAATTGTATCTGTATGCGGGTGTTCCTGTATATGGGTGTGTATATGGACAAGTACATGTTTAAAGATATTCACTTACATCTGTTTCTATTTATTTTTTATGCATCTTTATATATCCTCAATCGTATAGTCTTTACAGAGTCAATATTTATGGAATAATACTCAATATATATTATTATATTATTGTATGGTGTGTAAGTAATGTTCCCTTTTAAGTACGGCCAAATCCCTTGTAATATCATCCCTCCATTGGTCCTGCAGCATCTGAGCAACTTAAAGATGGCCACTCTTGCTGGCCAACCAGGGCTGAAGAATAAGCGGAAGCTTCAAAATGCGTTACCGCCCACTCCTACGTTATCACATTCCCCTGTTGACGTCACGTACCGTCAGGCACCATCTTGCGTTCCACGCTGGCTATCGCAGAGGACGGCCGCTCTTGGAAGCTCCAGCTACACAGCTCAGCAACGCAGAGGCTACCCTGACCGCCTGGAACCAGGAACCTGAAGGGGAGGCAACCGAATGACTTGTAGATATGCCTGTCTTTTTTACCCTCTAGTGAGTTGCCAATTGTATGTGTTTTAATAAATTGCATTAACTTTATGCTGTACTAAGCCTGGCACCCCTCTCTCTCTTACTTGCTTAATTAGAACCCCCTTGGAAACATTATAAAAAATCCTAATTGATTAATTTGTTAAATGCTACTGGGGCATGTATCCCCTTGCTCTGGAGACAAGACTCCCAGTCATATCACTCTGGCTTTTAAAAGTTCACAGAGGTCCGTAATGGAATATTTTGGAATAATTTCTTTTATTGGACAGACTTCGACTGTATATTCCCAAGAATATAAAAACTGATGATAGACACGTAAATAATGTGATTTTGGTTCATACCTAGTTAACAATGGCAAGCCGGTTATCTCCATCTTTCCCTCACCTTCTCCCAACCCTTCACCCACCACTTTTCTTTTTCCTTCTTCCTCATTTTATCTTACTCCTTCCCTTTTCATATACCTCCTTTTTATCTCCCTCTCATTTTCTTCTCTCTCATCCTTGATTTCAGTGCTCTGCTCTCTTGTCTACTTCCTCCGATATCCTCTATCTTGGGCATTTCTGTTTATATGAGTACCCTATGAATTGACTGGCTGTTCCTTCGCATTTTGGAAAAACGGAATTACCTTTTTTTTACTATAATGACAAATTGAACACGCTATGTTTATTTTTTAATGGGTCATTATATACCATAATGACCACTAGAGGGCAATAATGCTTTTGATAGAAATGTTCTGTTATTTCATAATGCAATAATCACTAAAGGGCTTTAATGTTTTAATAATAATGTTTTGCAACTGTATTTTGGTTTTTATCTGTTGAAAATTAGCAACATTGTTAAGTATTTTATAAAGACCTCCAAAGTATAAAGCAACAAGTAAAAACCAATAATTTGATCCCACTGTGTCAAATCACCAGAATACAATATTCCTCAAACACTCCTGTATGTGCAACAAACACCATCAACAGTACATAAATTGTGAATAATCACTAGATATATTGCATACAGTATATAATCAATATAAAACTCCAGTCTTCTTCATAAATAACGTGTTCTTATTGTGATATCACATGCATCCATTTACATGTGTGCTTGCTTTGCATATTCCCAAAAAAAAGTGCGTTCCATCAGTGCAATCTACCACCTCTCAATAGAGCCTCTTACCTTCATGTCTGCCTCTGCAAGGGTAAGGTCAAACAGCACTTTCCCAGTGATCCAATGCAACCAGAAATTTGCCTACATACCACTATGTCCCTCTGTCCGGATTCCAGCTCATTCATCAAAAAAAAAGAGAGAAATATACCTCTCATGGTGTACTATTAAAACAAACTTAGCTTTTATAAAAAAAAAGGAAGAAAAACTACTAAAAAAAATAAAGTGCACTTTCCAATCCAGTACAAAAGATAGGATTGCCTTTTTAAGACCTAAAACACCTGCAAATGTGATTTTAAGATGTATGCCAAGTACAATATATAGGGTTAATGTATCGTTTACACATATGAATATGCCCGATTTCCGTTACTAGGCTATAAATTACATTAAATTGTTGTACACTGCATGTGTAAGGAAAAAGTGCCAGACTACTTTGAAATGTGTTCCACAAAAAATCTTTTGGATGATATACACTTTTTATTGTGGCTAGTTTAAGATCCTTGGCGAGGAAATCCAGGGCTTGGAGATTTATCTCTTTGCATTGCAGCCTACTTCATATACAACAATCAGAGTCACCCTACTGTCAGCAAACCACACTACACAAGAATCTTTTAATTTCTTTTCAGCTGGTTTCATTTTATAGTGTCTCTTGGCATATACACAAGGTTAGCATGTTTTGCCTTACAATTTGGCTCATTTGCTTGTATTTGTATTTTAGTGTATGGCTGTCTATAGGTGAAAAACTCTCCAGTTAGAAGAAAATGCCTTAATAGACAGTTGTCACTGGATTATGCACCCCCATTAAAAGATTTCCCCTCACCTCCTGTTCCAGTGACAACTGTATAATTTAGCATTTCCTGTCACTTTCCATTCCATCCGTGATATTGGTTAGGAGGACAAACAGTTAGGGTAACAAAGGTAACCAGGACAATAATTATTATACATGATTTATACAATTAGAGAAGGTTAACTAACCACAACAAGGACATAGAAAGTGATTTAAACATAACAAAAATTCTATTCCTTTCCCAAAATGAAAGAACGGCGCAATATGTATACTTTAAGCTTATCAATGTTTCGAATAAAAGTGTACTCTATACCAATGCAGTGGTATTATCTTCACAACAATCTTTAGCTTTTCCAAGTTGTTAAAAGGTTGTATAACTTGGCTCTCTCCACACTTGTATGGAACTGGATTGTATGGGTTTGGCTAACTTGTATGGAGGTGGATTTTGTTACTTAGTTGTTATAGTATGTTTTGTGTACAAAGAGCAAGGAGTGCATCTGGGCCTGGTGTAATGCATATCTGGGTCAAAAGAATCAGATGCTGAGAGTGTGCGACTGTAGTATTTACATTAAAATATAAGTTCCACTGGACAGAGATTGAGCAATCTGAATGTGAGTGTGAGAGACAAAATGAACAATGAGTGTTGAGTTGAGTACTTAAGACTGGACTTCATGTAAGTACTACAAATAGTAAAATAATCATGCGGGTGTGTTACATGCCACCTAACATTAAGGAAGAGATAAATCTCCTTTCTCAGATAGAATTAGCAAGGAAACAGAGTAATGTTATCATTATGGGGCATTTCAGCTATCTAGATATTGATTGGACAAATGGTGCAGCATACTCAACTAAGGCTAACCAGTTCTTGAATATATTGCAGGACAATTTAATGAGAAAAATGATAAATGACAGAAGCCTCAACTAGAAATAATCCTCTGTTGGATTTAGTAAAATTGAATAATACAGAACTCATTATGGAGTGCAAATTAGGGACAAAGTAAGCAGTACAGATTTAAGGGTAATTATGTTTGATATAATGTTATGGAATGAATGGCATTTGGGTACCAAGAGAACTCTAAATGTTCGAAAAATCTAACTTTAGTAACTATTTACTAGGTGATACTAAATTGAACCAAATATTCTCAACAAAGAGTACAGAGATGTGGGTGTTCTGCCTCTCCAATCTAAGCATTGATAGTGTGATCTCTGTAACTTACAGTTGTGATGAAATAACGATAACTTCAACCTCAGTTGGATACCACAGTCAGTGACTCAATCGAAATTATATCTTGTAGATCTTGTGAAGTATATTCCATAAACTGAGAGAATCTTACAACAATGAACATTCGGTAGGCCAAAAGATCATAATGTGTCCTGCTTCATGACATGAGGCTAGAAGTTGCAATGCATTTCTGTGAAAAAGGGTGGACTATCTATACAGCATTAACTAAACCAAAGGAAAAGGAGGAGCAAAAACAAAATACAGAAACACTTAAAGGCATATGACAGTCAATATGACAGTCATGTGAAACATGACAGTGGGAGTGTTTTAATGATGTTTTCAACAAAAGCATTCGATAGTGCATTCCAGTAAGAAACGAATATAGGAGAGTAAAAGTAAAACCTATGTGGCTCAATTCCAGTCTTAAAAAGCTAATAAAGGAGAAGAAAGTGGCCCTAAAAAGTATAAAATGGGAGAGACAGCTTTGGCATTTAGAGGATATAGGGAATCCTCTCTTGACTTCCGAGTACCATTTTGAGCATATGAAGAGGCTGTGACCATACGGAAATACTCCACATTGCTGATTATCCTCCTGCAGAGTATTGCGCCCAGAGCACAAAGTGCTTATGCTGATTTATAATTTGATCAGCATAATGCTCTGGTGAGTTCATTTAATTTATCTGGTGGTGGATTATTGCATGGTGAATTTGGTTGGACTTTGAAATTTGAAAATGATAATCGTTTAATACACAAAGAAAAAGATCGTCTTTTATTGGTGTTTGGACTTTTTTTGGCACATATATATATATATATTTTTCACAATTTATTTGGACACTATTAATTATTTTTATTATTAATATGATTATATATTGTGGATATATTTATATTTGGGTTACTAATATGAGCGCAAACCTGAAACTAAACTAGGGTTCAAAGAGGACTAGAAAAGTTAAATGAAAATAAATTGCCAGGACCTTATGGTTTACATTCATACTGAGGCCTCCGGAAACCAATTCCTGATTCCTGATTTTTCAAGACACCTTACTAACTGGAATGATACCTACTGATTGACGTAAAGAAAATGTGCCAATATTCAATATACCAATATTCAAATAGGAATCTAGAGATATACCAGGTAACTACAGACCAGTCAGCCTAACATCAATAGTATGTAAAGGGTTTGATGGGATGCTAGGGGACTTTAATGAAGAATTTGTCAGAGATAGGGTATTATAAGTAGAAATGAACATGGGTTTATGAAAAACTCTCCTGTCAGTCCCGCCAACAGTCTATGACAAAGAACAGTAATTCAGATAGCTGTAGACATCATTTATTTAAATTTTGCAAAAAGCATTTGATACTTTTCCATAAATGTTTAATTCACAAACCAAAATCTATTGGATGTGTGTGGCTTCAGCAAAGGTACAGAGTTGTGCTAAATGATTCAGCTTCTGAATATTCCAGGCTTTTGAATGGAGCGCACCAGGGTTGTGTCTTGGGGCCAGAGCTATTTAACTTTCTTATATATGACTTTGAGAATAGAACTGAGAGATCAATTTCAGTCTTTGCTGATGGCATCAAATACAAGGAAATAATGTTGGCACAGTATGTAACAATATTACAGAAGACCTTGAAAGAATAGGGGAATTGGAATCTACTTGGCAGATGAGGTTCAATGATAAAAAAGCTTTTATATTTGCACACAAAATATTCATTGGTAGGTGTTCCACTGGGGAAAACAGTGATGGAAAAAGACTTGAGGGTCCTGGTAGATGACAATTTAGCAATAGCAAGCAATGCCAGGCCGCAGCTAAAAGCAGAACAGTGTCATGCATTAGAAAGTGTATTTATTCAAGGGATAAATCGATAATTTTACCATATTATGAAGTACTGGTTCAGCCTCATCTTGAGTATGCAGTGCAGTTTTGGTTATCAACAGGATGTTTTTGGATTAGGAAAAGTTCAGTGTAGGGCTACAAAATTAATAAGGGGGCTAGAGGACCTCAGCTATGAGGGATGACTAAGCATATTACGCTTCTCTTTAGAGAAAAGGCATTGCTATCTACAAATTAATCATTGGTTACTCTATTGATGGCAGAAAGGTGTTTAACGTAATATCCTTGTGCGTACACATGTTCACAACATGCTGTTGGCATTAAGGAGGTATGACTTGACATTGTGTAGATGTTTATTTACGGATAGAGCAGTACAAATATGGAATTCCCTTCCCCAGATGGTGGTATCAACTGGGATGGTTCAAAAATTCAAAAAACGTCTTGATTTCTTCCTAAATTAGCACATTTACAGGGGTATGTATATGCCTAGAAGACTCAAATTCACACGCACACAAGCACACACATAGGTTGAAATGGATGTGCCTATGTCTTTTTCCAACTTTATTTACAAACTATGTAACTACATATTGTTCTTCCAAACTAATGCACAAAATACAATGATTCCTGCATGTTTTTAACTTTAGTGACACACATATATAAACACCACTAATCATCCAAAAATGTTGTTAAAATTAAATATCTCCTAAAGTCAAAGTCAATAAGTTTCAATTTAACTGATTACACATACATCAGAAAAGCTAAATATTACATCATAATAAAATGTATGTTATCCAAAAGTTCAAAGGCAATTAACCACTTCAATACCGGGCACTTATACCACCTTCCTGCCCAGGCCAATTTTCAGCTTTCAGCACTGTCGCACTTTGAATGACATTTGCGTGGTCATGCAACATTGTACCCATATGAAATTTGTATCATTTTTTTCACACAAGTAGAGCTTTCATTTGGTGGTATTTAATCACCACTGAGTTTTTTATTTTTTGCTAAATAAAACAAAAAAATACCTGAAACTTTTGAAAATAACGCACTTTTCTTCGTTTCTGTTATATAATTTTGCAAATAAATAACATTTCTTCATAAATTTAGGTCAAAATGTATTCTGCTACATTTCTTTGGTGAAAATAATAATAATTGAATTTGTATTTTTTCAAATGTTTCTATTTTTTAAATTTTTTTATTAATTTTTTTTTCTTTTTTTTTACTATTTGATTTTTTTAGCACACTGTGACCAAAGCAATACAATGTTACCATAGTAACATTGAACTAATCTGGGCAAATGATCAGGATTTTTTTTTTAACACATTATGATTGCTAATACCAATGTATTTCATTGATATTTGCAACCATTGTTACTGAATGAAACTGATTCATTCAGTCTTTTGTTGTGATTAGCTGTGATTGGGCAAATCTGATCACATGATACAGATGGGCTGTGATTGGCCCTGTCTGTATCATGTGACTGCCTTGACCAGTCACAGCTAACAATATAATTGTATACAATGGATGGCATGACAGGAAGCCATCCATTGTATACAATTGATATGTGATCTGCTGTGATTGGTCACAGCGGTCGCATGACACTGGCAACAGGCCGGTGTAGTGATATGTCATCGGCTGAGTCCCATGGACACAGCCAGTGACAGATCGCGCTGCTGCTGCGGCCCTGTGGCCGCGTGAGCATCTCGTTTTGACAGGACATCATATGATGCCCAGTCACAAAGGCAAGTGTCCCACCAGGCCGTCAGTCTGCTATAGCCCAGGTGGGAAGATGTTAAAGAGCTTGAGAAAGTAACAATTTACACTTCTATGTGAATTAAGCAAAAATTTGGCTTCTCCATATACAAGCTGCTTTATAATTGAAGCTTGAAAATATAGTCTTGTTTGCATTGGATAAAACATACTGTAAGTCTGTAGTTAGCATGACTTGTTGACATATTGATTTTTTACAAACACATTTTATATGTTATTCTGCATATGCTGTACTACTACATGTGGTTCCATTAAATTTACAGTATGCACATCCAAAATTGTATCATATTTATACGCCACCCCACAAAAATCAATTTTGTGTTATCAGCAATCTTTCAAAATCAGTGCAACGAAAGATATACTTTGAGGTAATTATTGCAGAAATAAACTGATTGGTATACACCAATTATACCTTATTTGTTTGGAATTTCGTTCAAACAGTCTTGTAGTATAACCACTCTGAAATCTTCATTTCAACAAAGAAGGCATGAAAAAATAAAAGATTAATAAAATTAAACCTACAGAGTAAAGGTATATATCGAAATAACTGCTAAATAAAACTTAAAGTAATTCATAAAAAGGCATTCATGAACTCGAGAAAGCCAATGTTAAAGTATATGTAAAATTAGCCACTGAAATCTTCTATAGGCTAACAACGTTATTGTACAGTAATTTAAAATTCAATTTTCAATATTTTTCAATCTGCAACTTTTAATTTGCAACAAAATAATACAGGGTGATCCTATCATGAAGACCTTAAATTAGATATATTCTGTTATAGGGGACAATTCTCTTTACCTGTCTTTGAAATGTTCTCCTACTTTGTCACCCTGATATCTGCTAAAAATTACAATTGGCCTTTAAATGCACATTAAGCAGACAAGATTCAATGTTATTTTCATCTGAAAACCCACCCTGATAAAAATGGCAAAAAAACTATTGTTGGAATGCATGCAGAAAGGAAATGGCTGCAAAGATGCTGCTGTTAAAAATAAACAGTATTAGAGCTAAATTTCCAAAGGTGTAGAGTGACTTTTAAAGTGAAGTTTGACTTTGTGTAATGTTCACTCATCTTATTGAATAAGGTAAAACAAAGTAAAAATACACTTTGCAAAGAATACCCAATTGCGAGCAAAGAAAAGTTATAAAAAAATTTTTTTGCTAGAATGACTGGAAGATTGAAGTCAACACTTTGAACATACCCTATTCCCTAATAAACAAAGCTCATTAGTTGAATCTTTGGGAATGTGATAAAAATGTGCGCAAGCAAGTCCAGAGTGAACAAATGTCTTTCCATAATATAATAGCAAACCAGATACCAGATAGCACATAAGAGAAGTTCATTGTTATGGTGTACATTAATTTACTGCAATAATCATGGTTATAATAGTTAAGCAAATCACAGATTTCCGCACTGCCCCAGTACATTTATAAAAGCTATCCTTTCCATTTTGTAAGCTCTAATGTAAATAATACCAAAGGATCCTTGCATTCTTTTTTTTCTATGTACATACTGTACATGCATATACCATTTGGGATTTACATACTGAATTATTGGTGTAAGACCTATAATACATTAAAGAAATCTACTAGAAAATCTATCTTTCACCAGTTAAGAGTTATCAGAGTAGTAAAAGAGGATTCTTTTATTCTGGGGTTAAATGCTATACACACCATTCTTTCTCTTATTAACCACTTGCCCTCCAGAGGATTTACCAGCCTTGCTGCCAGGCCATTTTTTGTGTTACGGTGCTGCATTACTTTATCTGACAATTGTGCGGTCATGCAACGCTACACCCAAATGAAAATTGTGGCGCTTTCTCTTGGTGGTATTTGATCGCCTCTGCATTTTTTATTTTAATTTTTATTTTAAACAAAAAAGACCAACAATTTTGAAAAAAAAAAACAATATTTTTGACTTTATGCTATAAAACATATCCAATAAAAAAAATGTAAAAATCAAATTTCAGCATAAATTTAGGCCAAAATGTATTTTGCTACATGTATTTTCTAAAAAAAAACCCCAATACGTGTAACTAATTAGCTTACATGAAAGTTATAGCATCTACAAATGGCGGTATACTGTATATACTGGAATTTTTTTTTTAATATATACTTGTAATGGCAGCGATCAGAGACTTATAGCGGGACTGCGGAGGGCATTCTGTCACTGGGGGCAGGACTAAATAACTGCCACTGACATCCCCAGTAACACTAATAAAGTGATCAGTGCTAATAAAAAGCACTGTCATTGTACTAATGACACTGGGCAGGAAGGGGTTAATATCTGGGGTGATCAAAGGGTTGTGCTGTGTGCTCTTTTACTATGTATGCTGTGTGTGTGTTTTACTATGTAAGCATGCTGCTGTGTATCTATGCAGAGTGATACACAGCAGCATGCTGGTGCTGACAGGGGAGAGATCTGTGTTGTTTACATACAGACCTCTCCACTGTCAGCGCTCCTCGGCGATCGGCAGGTGCCGGCGGGGAATCTCCAGCCAGGACCCGGTGATCGACAGCTGTAGCTGGCAATGGCGGCGTGGGTAGGGTGGCATGCACGTGCCCCTTACCTGGAAATGCAAAATCACGTATACTGTATATACTGTACGTGGTTTTCCACAGCCCTGTCACCCTGTAGCAGTAGTTCCACTATAGGGCAGTCGGGAATTGGTTAAATAAACTTTTTCTAACAATGTAACAATAAACAAGAATTCTGGAAAACAGTACCTTGCTTTGGCTGGCATAGCAGGGAATGTATTTGATATGAGCTCAGTATCATCATAAACTTCATCTGTAATGCAGAAAAAATAACAAATATTAAATTATGAACAAGTAATGGTTATAAATAATGTAAACACTTAAACTCTCAATGGAGTAACTATCACAGCATAGTGTTAGTGACAGTAAACTTTCAAAAGAACCATAAGTGTTTCTTAAGTGATTTCTAGATCTTGCAGGATCACTTTATCAAAGAGAATAAGAGAATTTGTTAGTAATTCACATTTTATAATATAAATACCTAATATTGAGCTGTTATAAAAGTACACTTACAGTATGTCTCAGTGAGTCGTATTTGAGTCTTATTATTTTAATCTCTTTGAGGCAAAACATAAATGAAGGCTCTCATATCTCCTGCCTAAGCTTGGTGCTGATAACAGACTCCAATAAAACTGTCATATAAAAGGTGCTGTCAGAACTACATGAAATAAAATAAAGGCTTTGTTAAAGCAGGACTTTACCACCCCAAAGGAAATTTTGCAGGCTTTTTATTGCCATGATAACATTTTTACATTGCTTACAAACTCCTTTACAATGTACACTAAGCTGTGAATGCATGTACTTTCTCGGCATGCCTCGGTGCCATTGTGTATTAACTCCTGTTCAAGATGGCCAATCAATATGGCTGAAGATGCCAACCTCGAAAGAAGACGAAGATGTTGTCAGAGGGAAGTCGCGGATGTCACATCGTTGGAGGGGAGGTAGGTATACAGGATCTTAGTTTAATTTTGACAATTTTGTACACTTTTGGGATTCTATTGATGTGTCATTTATCTGCCTTGAGCACAGGCAGGAGACAAGCCACTCTCTACATTATTAATATTATTATACAGGACTTATATAGCGCCGACAGTTTGCTCAGCGCTTTACATTATGGAGGGAGACAGTACGGTAACAATACAGTTCAATACAAGAGGGATTAGAGGGCCCTGTCCTTGGAGCTTACAATCTAGGAGGGAGGGGATAGTAGTACAAGAGGTAATTAGCTGTGGGGGATGGAGTGGTTGGGGGAGTAGGGGATTCCAGTAGTTAGCCGGGGTCGGGGTAGGCTTCCCTGAATAGATGAGTTTTCAGAGTGCACCTAAAAGTGAGCAGAGTAGGAGATAGTCTGATAGCTTGGGGTAGGGAGTTGCAGAGGATGGTTGAAGCCCGTGAGAAATCCTGGAGACGAGCATGGGAGGAGGAGACAAGGGAGCTAGAGAGTAGGAGGTCTTGCGAGGAGCGGAGAGTTTGGGTGGTATTTAGAGACAAGGTCGGTGATGCAGTTAGGGGTAGTGTTATGAACGGCTTTATACGTCAGTGTTATTGTTTTGTATTTTATCTGCTGGATAAAAGCAGCATTCATGATGGACTGGAGTGGGGATAGCCTGCGATGAGGTAGGCCAGTGAGGAGGGAGTTACAGTAGTCAAGGCGTGATATAATAAGGGAATGGATGAGTTGCTTAGCGGTTTCCGAGGTTAGGAACGGTTGTACCCTGGCGTGAGGGGTGGGACTGATGGTAGTCTTGTTGATCTTGATGGAGAAGTCGGGGGGGGGACGGGCTGGGGGGAATACTAGAAGCTCAGTTTTGGAAAGGTTGAGTTTGAGGAAGTGGAGTGATATCCAGTCCGATATGTCACTTAGTAGGCTGGTGATGCGATTGGAGACTGAAGCAGTGAGGTGAGGGATAGAGAGATAGATTTGTGTGTCGTCGGCATAGAGATGGTAGTTGAAGCCGTGGGAGTTTATCAATTGTAGCAATCCTGGGTATATGGCTTGTTCTCACTTCAGCACATATCTCTCATTTAGGACTTTGCAGACAAACCGAGGGAGATGACACACACTTTACTAGTCTCTGGCGTTGGTAAAATCAGTACAGCAACATGGCGGGAAATTCCACTGGGTATCTCTCTCTGTGTCAGTGTGTCTCTAAAATGGTGACTCAGCAAAGTAACACCGACCTCATGGAGGGAGTTGCAGACAGCAGTACTCACGTCCTATATGATCTTTCACTCAGTTCGACTGTTCAGCCTCCTCTCAGTCCTCTAAGGTCCTGCAGCGCTGTCTCCGGTGTCCAACAATGACAATGGGTTCCTCTTTTCGCCAGCCCCTCCGCACTGACCTTCCTCTCCCCTCACCAAATCGTCTCTCTCCTCTTTTTTCCTGTCCTCCCTCCTAGACTTCCTGTGCGAAACCGATCATAGAGCTGGATCTGGAACTGTTGCTTGTGGCATCTTGTGGCCGAATAAGATATTGCATCAAATTCACATACGGTACTATAATGTCTGCAGTTCTATTATTAGTGTCAGGGATGCGGGTATGACCAGAAGTGTGTGGACTGACACAGGGAAACGCAGGTTTCAGATATAGTAAATAATATAATTTATTGACTAACAATACAAACGCAGTGCAAAACTAAACATAATACAGTGCAAACAAACTGAACCAAACCTCCAACAGATAACAAACATACGATACAAGAGTAGTCAGGCAGGCCGGGTCATAGCAAATGGGCAAACGGAGTACCAGGAGCAGGCGGGAGAGTGGTCAGGACTAGCCGAGGTCACTACAGGCAGAGTTCAGGCAGTGTCAGGACAGGCAGAAACAGGATCAGGAAACCAGGGCCAAGCAAACAGTACAACAAGGCCCTGACTGCAGGTCTGGCCATCCCTTAAATACACCACCTGCAATCAGCCCCAGGTGATGGCTAATTGCCGAAGTGAGCATCTGGTTGTTGAGAGCACCCGCTGGCCAGCCCTGGTACTGCAGCCCACAAGGCAGGTGAGTCCCACCACTATTGGCAAGTCCATTCCTGACAATTAGTAATAAAAGGTTGTTACACTAACTATAGGCAAAATGTTTTATTTTAGTTTTGGATAGAGTTTTGGATAGAGTGGAGATAGAATAGAACACCTGTCAGGTTTTTATTGCTGTCTGCAGGGCTTTTTTGCCTCAAAGAATAGATGCAGGAACTCCCCCCTTCTGAGTCACTCCTTGTTTTTGTCCCCCTACCTACCTTCTAGAGCCATTCCTTGGTTCCACCTCCTACCCACCTCCCAGTATGGCTCCTTTTAAAAAATGCAAAGTTGAAAAGAATAGGTGATGTGTCACACAATTACATCAGTGCTGCCAACATCCCAATATAAAAATAATCACACCAAGCGTATCTCCTCTATATGTGGCACCTATTGGGCATTAACATCTAGCCCTGTGTGATCATCTCCAAAGTATTACTTGTTGCAGTACAATATGTAAGTGCCCTGGAGTACCAGCTGTAATTGTATACTCTGTTTCATCTTATGATATATTTTACTTATTGAATGTATAAATTTGATGTATTGTTATGATTACATTGTAGACCAGACATATTTATTCCCTGAAACATGGGTTCCGAATCGCATTGAATTTATCTGTTAATCACCTCTACTGGCCAAGCTTGAATGGGCTGGTAGTCGGTCTTTTGTCCAGAGTATTATAGACTGTCAGGTTTTATGTACCAATATATTGCACAATATCTCTTTTTTGAGCTATGAATTGTTGTATTGTAGCTGGATTTTATTGACCGTTCTGGTCATCTATCCATTTTTGTAATAAATATTACTGTAATAAAGATTGCTATATTGTTGCATATGTGTCTCTGCCACAAAAAGTCCCATGGGGTACATTTTCTTCTATATGTTTGGAGAATACAGAGCAAAGTATCATTTTGTATCTGTTAAGGATAAAGAGAAAAGCAGTTAAAATAGATCCCCAGCAACAATAGACCTCCCAGCAACAAAAGATCCCTCTCCAGCAACAATAGACCACCATGCAAAAATAGATCCCCTCAAGTGACAATAGATTCCCCAGCAGCCAGCATCAATAGACCCTCCAACACACCCCAGCACCCCTTGCCTTACATACATTCAGCGCTGGAGGTGCTGGAACTGCGTTCCTCTGCATTCCCACTGAAAAAAAGCCCTGGCTGTCAGTGTCCCCGTTATGGAGAATCATCTCTTTTTGTCCTGTTTACCATTATCATTGAAAGTAAAGGTAAAAAAAATTCCAATTTTTGGGTTCTCCCCAGTAAAATAATAGAAGGGAAATCTTCCAATGAGGACACAAGTTCTGGTGACCTGGGGGTCACAAAGGAATTCCCTTAATTTGTAGGGATTTCCTCAAACTTTATGTTTGGCTATGGGACAAGAAGTGAAGGGAAATCTGCACAATTGACACAGATGGTGAAAACAAAATCTGACAGTGGTTATATCCCTCCCTTACTCTATCCAAAACGAAAAAAAAGTTTTGCCTATAGTTCTACTTTAAGATTGATGGATTTCATAAAACAGCCAACAGAGCTAAATGAGCAGTGACACTGATTATTTCAATGAAAGCAGAGGTTGTTAGCACTTTGACCAGCAGGACCCTGTGGTGGTGTTTACTGCCCACATCAGTTTGCTATTGCAGCATGTCTACGGAAGGGAAAAAGACCATACAGTATTTTCACCCTGTGTAATCATCTGTACAAAAACGTAACACAAAATCTGGGAAAGTGTATGACCTCCTGCACAAGACTTCCATAATGATAGATCAAGGATGCATTTCACTGTGACCCACCTGATGGACCTGTTCTAACAGCAAAGAGAGGCCTGTGATTGTTTTTTGCAGTGAGAATGATGATGCCAGCCTGAAGAGTAAATCCCCTCTCCCATCTCCATCTTCCTGCCGTCCCACCTTATCCCCTCTCTCATTTCCCTACTTGTAGTTAAAATTTATATCTATCCCTAGCTGTAATTAGAATTTATGTATATCTCTATGTGTAAATCCAAACCCTTTTTTGAAATGAAGCTTTCCTTCATTAAAATGAAGGCACCCCAAATAGGGCACATTCTACAGAATGTTAGTTAAAGCGGAGCTCCACCCAAAATGGGAAGTTCCGTTTTAAAGACTGGTCCCCCGCTCCCCATTAAGGATTGGCACCTTTGGGGAGCAGGTACCCAAAATTGACAGGTACCTGCTCCCTCTTCCTGCTGCGATCGCCTAGGCGATTGGAAGCGGACGTTGTCCTCCTACTCTCCCTCTGCGTAATTTTCTGGGACATGTGACAGGTCCCAGAAGACTACAGGGCCATTCCAGAAGTGCAGCGCTACTCGCGCATGCGCAGTGGGGCCCCAGCTGTGAAGCCACAAGCTGGCACAGCCAGGTACCCACACTGAAGATGCTGGCACCTGGAACACCAGACGGCTGGTGAAATGGGCTGCGGGGAGGACTTCGCGGGATCGTGGGACAGGTGAGTGGCTGTTTTTTAAAAGTCAGCAGCTACAAAACTGTTTATTTTTTTACAGTGTGAGTGGAACTCCACTTTAACTTGTCTAACCAGTTTTACAGGGTTGGTTAAACAGGGGATGATGTTGGCCAGAAATGAAGGAAAGCAGGACACACACTGTCCTGTGTTTGGGATAAGAACACAGAGCTGCAGTATGGAAGGAAGTGTGAGTGGACATGCCTGTGCTCCCTGACCAAGTGAGAAAATTTTGACCATTGCAAAAGCATACATCAGCCAATCAGAACTGATTGAAGTCCCTAATTTAAAGCTAAGTTACAATGAATTTACCTTATCTATTCACCCTAGGTTAAGTATGTTATTTTTTTATGCTTATACTAGGATAAATAGTTTAGGGCTGATTGCTTGGGCTCTATGTGTTTGGCTATATACTGGTTTCCACTGTACATTTTAACGTATCTAACTTTCTGTACATCTTTAATCCAGTAAAGATACAATTTTTACACTTGATTTGTGTAATTGCCTGTACTTCCTTGAAGATTGCTGTACAGTGATGCTGTTCATTAGCACGAATCACATCGGAGACTTTGCGGTGATGTCATCACGCCCACCAGGGAGCTGGATGCCTTGTATTTGATACGCTTTCTGAATTTTAGCACTTGTGAGTATATCTCTTTGCTTTTATCAATAAAATTAGTTTTGCTTACTGCTCCATGAGTGATCCCTCATTGTACTGGTGATTGCTGCACTCCGGTTGGAGTCTATCTGACGGTGGAACTATTAGCGGAGACTGAGTGACGCTGGATGCGTGAGCTGTTGGTCCATCTATCCCGGATTTTGTTTTTTCATCTAGCGCTGTCAGACCTTGCTTATAAGGTCTTTGGCTCTGGTAAGAGTCCTGTATTTATGTGGGTAGCATGCACGAAGGTGAAGATTTGAAGCACTAGTCACTTTATTATGGCGATCAGCTGCATGAATTGAGTACAGATTGTCTTACACTTGGGAGATTGGACTTTCCCTTTGATGTATTATATTATGTATTTTCTATGCAATTTTTATGTATTTAATATTGTCATGAATTTTGTTTGTTTTGGCACTTTTCTGTCACAGTTGAATTGATGGTAATTTAATACTATTGATAACATTAGCACTTTATTTGACCTTAGGGGTCTTGTATATATGGTTTTGCAACTGCGCAACATATTTTTAAGATAAGATTGCTGTACAGCCTGTGGCTGGATGGATCATACCAGTATCAAAATTTACAGTTCGAATTTCCTTTTTAAGTAGAAGTGATTACTCGATCCACTTGGGCTGCTAGACACCGCTTCAGGGAGCCTGGGACTGCCCTGACCACCAGCAATGGCTGCATTACATAGAAAGAGAGGAACTGACGTTGTTCCTCCCTCTCTGTGATCCCAGAAACAAGGAGGATTCTGTCACTTCCGGTTTCAGTTCTTTCTTTAACTGTTAGCCGTTAGTGGCCAAGAAAGTAGCTGATCAGACCAATATGTGTCTGATCAGCTGCATTGGAAGCCAGAGGAGAAATACAGGGTCTAATAGACCCCATATCTCTCCATAAAGAGCCCTGTCACAACCCATGCTATCACAAAGAATGTTGTTCATCCTTTTGTGATAGCAAAAAAGTTGAGAAAATAAAATAAAGAGACAGTGTAAAAAAAGTATTAAATAAAATGAGAAACATTTTAAGAAATTTAAAGTGCCCCTTTCCCCCTGTGCTCACGGGCAAATGCTAATGCATATGTAATTCCTGCATGCATATGTAAACGGTCATCGCACCACACATGTGAGGTATTGTTGTGAACTTCAGAGCATGAGCAAGTATTTTAGCTCCAGACCTCCTGTGTAACTGTAAACTAGTAACATGTAAAGGCAATTAAAGGCAGTTTTAAAGCGTGACATGTTCGGTATCTTCTTACTCAGTATAACATCATCTTTTACATTTAACCAAAAATGGGGTAATATATTGTTTTTGTGTAAAGTCAAATTCATTAAAGTGTCTTTTTTCCAAAAACATTTTTTAAAAACAGCTGCACAAATACCGTGTGACATAAAAAAAATTGTAACACCCACCATTGTATGCTCTAGGGCCTCTGCAAAAAAAAAATTTTGAATGTTTTATGCTAAGTAATTTTCTAGCAAAAAAGCAGATTTTAACATATATGTGAGAAGTGTCAGATATGGCCCATTATTCAAGTGGTTAACTAAAGCAAAACACCAGATAATTTAAGTTGGCCAGTATTTTGCTGTGACTGTCCCTGTTCTCACTACCACAACACTTTTTTGCCTCTGGCCATTTTCTATGAAGTTCTCATTAAGAATTAAGACACGAGAGATGAAATAATATAAAACTGGACAGAAGCAGGACATGAGGGAGAATTGGCCAAAATGTTTTAGCAAAAAAAAAAAAAGAGCACAGGCCTGTGGCTTTATTACAATAATTGACATACTGCAGTGTAAATTTGGCCAGTAGCAGGACAGTTTTAATCAGTAATAGACCAAAATGTACTAGAGAGTACAGACAGGTGTTTTACTACAAGAATTAAGAGACCAGAGATACGGTAACATATAATTGGCCAGCAACAGGACAGCTTTAATCATGGATAAGAGGCCTAACTGGTATAAGACAGCTCCAAGAACAGATGGTCAGCCGTGAATGATGTGCTTTTAAACACCTGAAACATAAAAAAGACCTTATATACCATAAAATAAACATAAAAAACCCACAAAAGAAATAAAAACCTCAAAATTCCACCCCTGAAACAAAAGCCTACATTTTTCTTACAAAGGGAGCTTTGCATCAAAAAGAAAAAAAAACAGTTTAGCCTAAAATAAAGGCCCTATCAACATGAATAAAAAAACACAAAGTAAATGAAAGAAAAAACATCACATACCACACAACCAAAGACCAGGGAAAGCCTTGCACCAAAAAAAAAAAAGTTTGCAATGACAACAAGTACAAAAAAGTGCAATAAAGGACTTGATTGCCAATATACTATAAATCAGAATGAATGTGAATCTTCCTACCTGCCCTAATCTCTTCCTATGAAGTTTGCCAGTTGTCCCTATTCTTCTCCTATGATAACTTTTATTTTACTGACACTATGACTGCTCTGTTTTTCCTTTTATAATAAGGGGGTTGGCTTAACCAAAAGCCCAATTAATGGCCTTTTTAAACCTGCTGTCCATTTACAAATGTCAGAAGACACACATTAGAAGACAAAAATATACAGAGATTGGAAGAGATTGTACAGATGGGAATATTTCCTCTCTATATCTATTCCGATAACAACTGTAAAATGGTCCATCTTTGCTTCACTATACAAAATGTTGCATTTCCTTTAACCTCTGCTCCAGTGTCATTGGTCACCAGTACAAATAGACAGCTTAAATCTCTCCAGCAGTAATAAAATCCTGAAAGAGGTTCTAACTCTTCCCCACTCTATTCAAAACTAAAATAAAAGTTTTGATTCAAAGTAATGGACATAGTACTACTGGTTTCACTCTTTTAAAGCAATGCATCATAGGAAGTCTGTAAGTCAGCCTGCAGTACATATTTTCTTTATTTGTATGCCAAAATTGCTTACAGTTTATCTTTCTTCATACCTGCTGGCTCCAGGTCCGAGAGCACTGCTTCACATAACTTCTAAGTAGGAGAGCATTTGGCATAATTGGACCCCAACATTCCTTTATTAGGGGCAATCTAGACTCAAGCTGTGCTACCAATCACTTGCTGGGATGCTGGGAGAGGGAGGAGCAAGGGAGTGCTTTATGCCTTATGGACACAAGTCTGATGAAGGTGCCAGCAGGAGTATGTACACCAGGGGTGTCCAACTTTTGACCTTCCTGGGCCACATTGGAAGAAGAGGAATTCTCTTTGGGCCACACATAAAATACACCAACAATAAGGATAATTGATAAGCAGAAGAAGTCGGGCAGAACACAAGTTAACAATCACTGATATAGATAATGTACCTATCACAATTTTGTCTTTACGACGCATTCCTTGATATGCCTCAAAATTGTTGGCATGTTTTACATATAAAGCCTTTTCAAATTTCTATCTTTGAAAATTGCAGCAAATTCCCTATAAATTAGGCAGATTGCCTTAGTATTTGCCTCAGCAAAAAAATAGTCTGTCCAATCTTCATTCACCCGCAACTTTTCTTTTTTTGGTTTCTGATTTCTTTTGCGATATGGAAGCCATGCTAGAATTAAGAAAATAACAGATAAAGGGATTGGTTGGTTTGTTTCAACTGTGTGGGGAGGTAGAGAGGAGGTTGTGGGTGGGGGGTTTTAGGGGGGTGCAACTGAAATCTGGGGAGATACAGGCCACTCCAGCACCCCCCTAGATACAGATATGTGGCATTTACTTAAATGTGTAACAAGTGAGCACAAGATTATTATTATTATTACATCGAGTTTTTATAGCGCCAAAGGGTTTACTCAGCGCTGTACAATAGGGGGGGGGACAATACAAGAAACAGAACAGCAAAAACAACAGTACACAAGGGGTTAGAGGGCCCTACTCTTTCGAGCTTACAATCTAGGAGGGAGGGGATAGTGGCACAGGAGGAAGTGGCTGTGGGGGATGGAGTGGTAGGAGGAATGAAGGAAAACGGCTGTTAGGTGAGGAAGGGGTAGGCTTCCTTGAAGAGGTGGGTTTTCAGGGAGCGCCTGAAGGTGAGGATCCCTCCTCACCTTCAGGCGCTCCCTGAAAACCCAAGGTGACAGTCTGATGGATTGGGGCAGAGAGTTCCAGAGGATGGGGGAGGACCTGGAGAAGTCTTGCAGTTGTGCGTGGGAGGAGGAGACCAGAGAGCAAGATAGAAGGAGGTCCTGTGAGGAGCAAAGGGTACGGGTAGGGTGGTACTTGGGAATCAGGTTGGTGAGGTACAGTAGTTAGGGGCAGTGTTGTGAATGGCTTTGTAGGTCAGGGTTAGTAGTTTGAATTTGATGCGTTGGGCAATCGGGAGCCAGTGGAGGGATAGGCAGAGGGGGGTGGCAGAGGTGGAGTGGTTGGGGAGGTGAATGAGTCTGGCAGCTGAGTTCAGGATGGTCTGGAGCGGGAAGAGCCTGCACTGGGGTAGGCCAGTGAGAAGGGAGTTGCAGTAGTCAAAACGTGAGATAATCAGGGAGTGTACGAGTAGTTTAGTGGTGTCTGGGGTAAGGAAGGTACATATCTTGGTGATGTTGAGGAGGTGGAGCCTGCATGTGTTTGTAAGTGATTTGACATGAGGTTGGAAGGAAAGGTTAGAGTCCAGAATGACGCCAAGGACTTTGGCTTGCGGGGCGGGATTGATGGTGGTGTTGTTGGTAGTGATGGATAGGATGGGGGGGGTGAGTGGGCAGGGGGAAAGATGAGGAGCTCGGTTTTGGAGAGATTAAGGCTTATGGAAATGGAGCGACATCCAATCTGAGATGTCGTTTAGGAGGTGAGTGATGCGGGCAGAGAATGTGCGGGTGAGGTGAGGGCTGGAGAGGTAAATTTGAGTGTGAGGTGATAGTAGAAGTGATAGTTGAAGCCGTGGGAGTGTATGAGTTTGCCAAGGGAGGAGGTGTAGATGGAGAAGAGAAGGGGTCCAAGGACAGAGCCTTGGGGGACCCCGACAGAGAGGGGGAGGGAAGGGGAGGTGGCACCGTTGTAGGAAATGCTGAAGGATCGTCGGGATAGGTAAAAGGAGAACCAGGAGAGAGCGGTGTCTCTGATGCCAAGGGAGAGAAGTTTGTTAAGGAGGAGGGGGTGGTCAACTGTGTCAAAGGCCGCGGAGAGGTCCAGGAGAAGGAGGACAGAGTAGTCACCTTTGGCTTTGGCGGTTAGCAGGTCGTTAGTGATTATAAACAAGATGCTGGCATTAAGGATGAACCCCTGTATCCTAAATAAATAAACTAATCAATATAAAATGCAGCGCTAAATGATGAAAGTGACAAATGCATGTAGTGAGGCGCAAAATGCTTGCACTAGAACATGCTCACAGCAAATATAAAGTGTGTCCTCAAATATTGATGAAATAATAAGTGAATGGATGATGCGATAGTATCAATGGTGAAAAGTTCCACATAGAAGTAATAAATCAATAAATAATTGATGAATGCATCCTGGAAATACATAAAGAAAAAAAAGTCCAAAAGTGATCCGTAAATTTCCATGTACGTGACTTCCGTGATAGGGATTTGTAGTATGCTTGCACTCATCAGAAGCGCAATGATAATGTGCATGAATATACTGTATATCCAAAGAATCC
This sequence comes from Staurois parvus, assembly GCF_062004578.1. NCBI lineage: Eukaryota > Metazoa > Chordata > Amphibia > Anura > Ranidae > Staurois > Staurois parvus. The sequence continues at coordinate 4,040,874 of NW_028318235.1, forward strand.
TTAGGGAACATCAGGGCTCCGCTGGTACACAATCAGCACACAGGAAAAGCACTCCAGACCTCACAAACTGGACCCTCACAGCACATGGGGACAGCTCCTCTCATGTATCTCCACCACAGAAATATGTTGCCAAAAAGATATACAGTAACTCCACCTTGAATGGCTCATACACAAGCCACAAAACAAAAGTTTTGGATAGTGTAATAATTTTTATTAACGATTTCAGCATAAAATCAGATACAGGTGATGAATAATGAATGATGAATGCTTACAAGCTCAAAGATGGCCGCCGGCCTTCCATGCGGCCTCACGGCATGACTTCAATGTGGCAAGGCTCCTCCCTGATGTGTTTCATGCGAAAGCACGTTATCAAAGAGATTGCCTGCAGCCGACGTCTGTCCCTTTATATAGTCCCGTGATCGTGCGCGAAATGGGCGCCATTTTTAAGAAGTCCGGCAAATCAAGTATATCCATAGGTATATAAATACCCTTTCCGCCTATTAAGTGTCATATCTGTCACTTGTAGTGCTCCAGTCCACAACAAGATGGCGGACGTAAACGATAATATTTTTGTCTTTTAATTTTGCCTTTTATAATAAGCTTTTTAATTATTTATTGTTACGTTTTCCGCCTCTATATAATCTAATTACTTATTCCTTGATCTTCACTTGATATTATTGATGAGTATTTGGTCCCCGCATGTGTATAGTTGATTCTTTGGATATATATTCATTCGCATTATCATTGCACTTCTGGTGAGTGCAAGCACACTACAAATCCCTATCACGGAAGTCACGTGCATGGACATTTACGGATCACTTTTGGACTCTTTTATCTTTATGTATTTCCAGGATGCATTCATCAATTATTTCTTGATTTATTACTTCTATGTGGAACTTTTCACCATTGATACTATCGCATCATCCATTCACTTATTATTTCATCAATATTTTTTTAAAAATTTGGCATGGGGGGGTTCCCCTCAACATCCATACCAGACCCGAAGGGTATGGATTTTGGGTAGGACCCCACTTTTTGAATTCTTTAATTGCCGGGCAATGCTGGCAATTCTTTCAGCTGTCATGTAAAAAGCTACACACTTTGCAGAACAAAGTTGTGTGTAAAAGAATCCAATCTCAACTATGTGCTGCGTAGAGAGAAGGAGCTGTGCTGCCTGTGCCCAGGCTGTGGGCAGTGCAGGGATGGGAGAAGCAGCTCTGCCTAGTGCCCTGCCCGCAGTGACCTTGGCCCTGTCCTCTGCCCTGCCTGCAGGGACCACTGTCCTCTGCTTTGCTGACTATTATCTTCAGCTCAGATGACCCCTGTACACTGCCCTGCTGACTCCTGTCCTCTGCCCTACTGACCCCCTGTACACTGCCCTACTGATTCCTGTACCCTGCTGACACCTTGTCCACTGAGCTGCTGACCCCTGTCAACTTCCCTACAAACTAATATCCTATGTACACTGCTTACAAACTACTGACCCTATCCTTTGTCCTGCTGATTCCCTGGACATTGTCCTACTGACCTTCCACCCTCTGCCCCCTTGACATTTTTTACTGCACCCCCACATCTGACCGGCCAGATCTGGCCCTGGCTGGAAGTGTACTGTAGGTTCCTACCTCTGATTAAAGTGGACCTTTCTTCCCTTTCACTAAATTTTACATCAGCATACGACCTCCAGCAGGTCACTGGTGTGAATATCTCTGACCAAACAATCAGAAATAGACTTCATGAGGGTGGCCTTGAGGGCCTGACGTCCTCTAGTGGGCTCCGTGCTCACTGTCCAGCACCATAGAGCTCGACTGGCATTTGTCATTGACCACCAGAATTGGCAGGTCCACCACTGGCGCCCTGTGCTTTTTGCAAATGAGAGCAGGTTCACCCTGAGCATATGTGACAGACGTGAAAGGGTCTGGAGAATCCGCGGAGAACGTTATGCTGCCTGTAACATCATTCAGCATGACCATTTTGGTGGTGGGTCAGTGATAATATGGGGAGGTATATTCATGGAGGGACGCACAGACCTCTACAGGCTAGACAATGGCACCCTGACTGCCATTAGGTATCGGGATGAAATCCTTGGACCCATTGTCAGACCCTACGCTGGTGCAGTGGGTCCTGGGTTCCTCCTAGAGCATGACAATGCCCTGTCTCATGTGGCGAGAGTATGCAGGCAGTTTCTGGAGGATGAAGGAATTGATACCATTGAATGGCCCCCACGCTCGACTGACCTAAATCCAATAGAACATCTCTGGGATATCATGTTTCAGTCCATGCGACGCCGCCAGGTTGCACCTCAGACTGTCCAAGAGCTCAGAGATGCCCTGGTCCAAATCTGGGAGGAAATATCCTAGGACACCATCCGTCATCTCATTAGGAGCATACCCCGACATTGTCAGGCATGCATACAAGTATGTGGGGGCCATACAAACTACTGAGTACCATTTTGAGTTGTTGCAAGAAAATTTCACCAAAATGGACTAGCCAGCTGCATAATTTTTTCACTTTGATTTTAGGGGGGGCTTTGAATTCAGTACTCTGTAGGTTGATCATTTTTTTTTCCATCAAATGATGGGGCATCCTTACATTCCTAACACATTACCCAGTCTATATCAGTGTGCAGTAGATATCCAGCATGATATTTTACCCCACTGAGATCTGATATGTTTTCGAAGTGTTCCTTTAATTTTTTTGAGCAGTGTATATGAATTACATTTTAGAATCGGGTGCCTCAACACTGTCCAAAATGTTAAAGGATGCCTTGGGGCTGTCCATGATTTCAGAAGGTGCATTAAAATTGTCCATAATTTTAAAGAGTGCCTTGACTGGAAAAAGATTGAGAAACACTGCTATAGCTTATTATATTGTTATATTATATGGGATATGTGTCTTATCACTCTTGCTTCCAGCTACCATAGATTTTTCAGCTCTAGCTTACCTTTTTATATAAAAAAAGTAATAAAACAGACAATATTATAGGGGTGATACACCGAATTCAATGCAAAAATAATAATATAATAATTTGTGAAGAAAAAGGTAGTCATTTAATTTATAATTTGGAGACTCACTGAAGAGAATGGTTGCAATTATATTTCACTTACCAAAGCTGACATTACTGTAGAGATTTTTCTCTCTAGAAAATAAAAAGCAAAGTACATATTATTCCAAACATAGAAAAATATGTAAATATAGCAGCTATCATTGTAATATTAGTACTTTCAGAAATACCTATAAATGATCTGCATGATGGTGGTGCCCTATTATAATGTATATCTCCCATGTAGTTGGCATATCATAAATTCACATCGTTCACAACTTTTCAGAATAAAAAATATTGCAAAAATATATGTAATATATAGTAAATGCATTTAGAAAATACATATACCTCATTTTTATTATTAGCATGTTTCAATAAAGAACACAATTAGATAATACTTACAAGTTTAAAACAGCCTTTCTTGGTATATATCCAACTATAAGAAAAAAAAATATTGGTTTACATTTTTCAAATAAAAGTGTACACATTGCTACAATCTTCAGACGTGTTCTCATTATGAACGACTCTAACTTACATTTCCCTTCACAGTTTCGGCACAGTATTTTGTTAGCATCGGTGAGCTGAATCACATCCAATATTTCTCCTCTTATATATGTTAGATCTTTATGTCCTGGTTTTTGAACTTTGGCATTAGGGTCAACCATCATTCGTGTTAGTACTTTTATTTCCCCATGGAACTGTAAAATAGAGGAAAAAAACGTACACTAAATCAACATATTCAGAACACACACATACTGTTCATGACAGGTTTTACTCAGATGGCAGGGCAAAAATGACAGGTACAGAAGTAATGTTCTAGCCATCATAGGGCCTGTTTCTATCTCGCCACAGTCCACTGCTCAACCTCTCTCTCACCACCGACATGGGTGTTGGTTGTTGGACAGCAGGGTCTGTTCTGTCAGAAATGCCCCCTTTACTCTCACTAGCCAGCAGAGGCATTCTCATTGCCAAGCAACAGCTCTACACTGCCTCCTTTGCCCACCAACTGTCATGGAGATGGATCATTCACAGGTTAAATTAATAACAGATAAATTTTTTATGCTGACCCACAAGATTCAAGCACTATGAGTCCAAACTGCCCAATTGCATTATGCTCCTGCTGCGCTTTGACCTTTAAATCTGAACCCAAGGTCTCCTTACTGGATCATTTCAGCAGTAATCCCTGGAACTTTTCTAATTTCAAAAACTCTTCCAAATTGTATTTCCGGCTTGGTCATCAGTTGTCACATTTCAAACAACAGCAGGTTAAAATAATAATCTCAATACTCCACGGGAATTCAGTTCCCTGGGCCTTCAGTTTACCATCCTCTGACCCTGTGCTGGCCTCTGTAGATGTGCTCTTCAATGCTTTTAGGGTCTCCTTAAAGATAGCTCTGAGTGTGCCTACATGGCAGAAGCTAATCCCAGAGCTCTACATCAAGGGAGGGTTCCCATTAAGCAATAATGTTCTGCGTTTTGGGAATGGACCCAGGGCTCTGGCTGGAATTATCCAGCACTTTATAAACAGAGTGGGCTCTCTGATGCTATCAGGGACATCCTGATGAATCATTTCACACTTGAAAAGCCAGAGGAAGCTTTTTGGCAGTCCAGCCTGTATCTTTGTGAGTGCTGCTCTTAAAGGCCACTCACTTTTCCACCCAAGAGAAACACTGCAGAAAGAACCTTAGCTCTTGCCTTTATTGTGGTGCCAAGAATCCGATTGGTGAGTAGTTGCATCTAGTAGTACGGCAACTCTGCTAAACCACATCCTTCACTCTATCCTTTTTTTTTGTCCCCACATGCATTTCTTTCTGGACTTTTAAGCATAATGGCATTGATTTACTAATGGCAAATAGGCTGTCTACTTTTCAAGAGAATTTTCACTTAGCAAGGGAATTTTCCCCTAGCTTAGTGAAAGAGGTAAAGCTCTGCTGACTTCCATTATTAAATCATATACAAACAAAAATATATATTTTTTATTTTCTTTATATGTTACACCAGGGGCGGACTGACCATTTGGAAACTCGGGCACTGCCCGAGGGCCCGGGGTCAGTAGGGGGCCCCATGAGATGCCCCTGGTACCTTTTTCATAGGCTTTTTTGAGTTTGGGCAAGGACACAGGGGCCCCATGATCCCCTATTGCCTGGGGGCCCCATGAACTGTCAGTCCGCCCCTGTGTTACACTGAGTTAAGGGAACATTCATTGCAAAGCTAAAATTCCCTTGCAAAGTGAAGCATGTATTTGCCTTTAGTACATCAACCCCAGTATCTCTGCCTTTTTGGATTCTGGTTGTGCCAGCAATTTTATGCCAATTCACTAGCATGCCAATTTACTCCCTCACTGCTATAGGAAATACTTTGATGTGTTTTGTGACAGATCTGCCTCTGAACTAACCCTCATCGGTCCCATGGTTGCCCATGGTACTTACAGTACTTGCAGGTTTACCCCCTGCTTTAAGCTAAAACAAGGCAAATCTGTATCAAGAAAAACCTTCAGAAGCGGTTAATTTGCTTCCCATCTTCTCCCGCTTGTGAGGGATTCTTTGATGTGGAAAAAAACACCCTCAGACCATATATATCGATTACAAATATCTGAATCATATTACTATCCCCAACCAATATCAACTTTGATTATATAACAAACTATGGCGCTGCTGAAACCCCACAGGAGCAGCAGGATAAATACAAGGAGAGGGAAAGTTTAGTGATGTGATGATCACTCAAAGGGAAAGGTGGCAGCTCCCCTAAGAACAAGTCTTGAGTAACCTAGTACACATATAAAACAAAGAAACACAAAGAGGGCTTCTCCATCTGAGTGTATACTATGTAACTGTGGGCATAAATGAATCTAAAAATATATGTACTCACATAGGTCTGGCACGTTTTGCTGGCTGGAAGCTAAAAAGAGTGTAAAATTTGAGTGGCGAGTGAAAAACAGTTCTGCTTTTGATTGCTGGTGATTGCTGATGCTAAGATACTAGCCAAAAAAAAACCTGAAAAAAAAAAATCTGAGGCTGTGCTTGACTAGGAGAGGATTAGTGTAATTTTAGTTTGCCAGAGACTAATCACCTGAAAGCAACAGCATAACCCTATCTGAATGGATATGAAGAGGCTGTGTGCTGGGAAGTAAGATTTTGCTGGCTGGAAGCTAAAAAGAGTGGGAAATTTGAGTGGAGAGTGAAAAAGTTTTGCTTTTGACTGCTGGTGATTGCTGGTGCTAGCAGCTTTTCCTTTTTTAAATCACCTTTTCTGTCACTTTTTAAATAGCATTTTGTTCCCTTTCCTTCATTCAGTCTGCTAATGAAGGGGAGGGATTAATTGGTCACAGGTGCTACAAGTACTATATAACTTTCTGTAGAGCTCACTCTGATCTTGCTCATTCTTGATTAGGTGGAGTTAAAAAAAAACGGAGTTGAAAACAGGAGATTATAACAGGAGTCCTCTAACCTGTAAGTGACAACTGATATTTCCTGTTAGTAATAATAATATTGTAAATATGATAATGAGCGTTAGCACGGTTGAAGGTTTTGTGCAGTGCACAGTGTGCTGCATGTATGCAACAATGGAGCAACAGCTCCAGGATGGATACCGCTGTGACAAATGTGAGTGGGTTACCCTTCTGGAAGCTCCCGTTAGAGATCTGGAAGAGCAAGTTGCAACACTGGGCAGAACCGACAACCTTGAAAGGGGTCTTCTGCTCTTGGAGCAGGTAGCTAATGGTATTGATGTGGAGGAGCTAGTCAGGATTATCAGGTAGGAAGATGGGTTACTGTAATGAGAGGGAGTGGTAACGGGCTCAAAGAAAAGGAAGGCTGGCCCTGGATTTGAGCCATCTAACAGATTTGCCAAAATGGGTGAAGATGTGGGGGTGGCAAGCTCAGGGATGGCAGCCCTGGATGTCACTGCTATCCCTAACAGCCAGGAGGGCAAACCATCTGGGAGGGGTGGTGAGGGTAGTGCAGGAAGGCCTAGACAGTTGGTGGTAATAGGGGATTCTATAATCAGAAGGACCGATAGAATAATTTGCCGTCAGGATCGCCTCAACCAAATGATTTGCTGTCTCCCTGGTGCCAGGGTTCGGCATGTTGTGGACCAGGTTGATAAATTACTAGGAGGGGCTGGGCATGACCCAGCTGTCTTGGTGGATGCTCAGAATCAATTTAAAGAATTAGGCTGCAAGTTGTAGAGAAGGACCTCTAAGGTGATATTCTCTGAAATATTACCTGTGCCATGCGCAACTCAGGAAAGACAGGGGGAGATTACAGAACTCAATGCATGGCTAAAGACCTGGTGCAAGACGGAAGGATTTGGGTTTCTAGAGCACTGGGGTGACTTTTTATTGGGGTGCAACCTATATGCTAGAGATGGTTTGCACCTAAATTGAAGGGGATCTGCTGTGCTAGGGGAGAGGTTTATGGGATGGTTGGAGGAGTATTTATAATTCAAATATTTATTAATTTTCCATTTCAATTACATTTCATCATCACAATATAAATATATATATATATATAAAATATATTCTATAATATTATATTAACCAACATTTCTACTTTATATACTCTATGCAACCTTTTCCCCCCTTCTCCACCCCCCACCCTATGTCCCCTCTGCCTATTCTATCTTTTCTCTACGTCTTCTTATATCAGCAAGTGGAATTTTTCTGTTGTTATCTTTATTCTTTCCTACACCTCATATATAATCTGGCTTTTTCCCAGTTCTCCCATTTCCCATGATAAACCTCCATCTTATCTTCTTGGGTATGGCACAGCCTTTCCATCTTTTTAATCTGCTCAACTCTTTCAATCCAGTCCTCTTCCTTTGGTGCCTCTATTTGCCTCCAGAACTTGGGTATCAGGGCTTTTGCAGCATTTATATAGTTCCATATCCCTGATTTTTTATATTTATTTACCGTTATATCCGTGATGTGCAAAATACATACTTCTGGATCTAGATTTATATCTATTTCTGTCAATTTTCTTATTAAGTGGATTATTGTTGTCCAGAATATCTGGATTTTTGGGCATCCCCACCATATATGGTATATTGTGCCTATTTCTCCACATCCCCTCCAACACAGCGGTGTACTCTCTCCACACATCTTATTTTCTACTACTGGTGAAATGTGCCATCTTGTCAAACACTTATAGTTCATTTCTACTTCTCTCATAGAGACATTTTCGTGAGTTAATCTATACATTCTCCTCTGCTTTTCCTCATCTATCACAACTCCCATATCCATTTCCCATTTTGTTAAATATGTTGGTTTCGTGTTTGTGTCTAGTTCAGTGAGTATTTTATAAATTCTAGCAATCCCGTGTTTCCCATCACCTTGTGTTCCCAATGTCTTTTCAAACAAGTTCCAATTGTCTCTTGTCCTTAAAGGTCTTGGCAAACTTCCGACAAAACACCTCAATTGGAAATACCGCCATTCGTCTAATTTAGTGAAAATCTCTCCCTCTTTTTTTTTCAATTCGCCATATGCTCCTATTTCATCTCCCACCAAGATATCTCCTAATTGCACCTTATCTTTTTTAAACCACTTCCCTCCTATTTCTTCTCTACCTGGGGGGAAAAACTCTGTATTTTTTAGTGGAATCAGTGTAGAATTAAAAGTCCATTTCATACTTCTGTGTAAGTTATCCCAAATCTTTAAAACATTCAAAGTGTATGTATTTACATTGTCATTTAAACCCCTATACTGTGTTGGTACCCATATCATTCTTCCCAAGTCTATTCCGCTGAGTTCATTCTCTATTCTCACCCAGCTTTTTTTATTATTAAATATCCAATCTATGGTTCTTGCCAGTATTACCGCTTTGTAATATCTTTTAAAGTCTGGGAGCCCTAAACCCCCTCTTTCTTTCCTCCTACTTAGCAGTTCGTATGACAGTCTTGGTTTTTTATTCCTCCATATGTATCTTGTTATCAATTTCTTAATTATTTTAAAGAAAATCTCTGGGAGTTTAATTGGGATCATTTGATATCTATATATGATTTTTGGTACTATTACCATTTTTACCAGATTAATACGGCCCATCCATGTCGGGGTTCCTCCCTCCAATCTTTTTAATTCATCTCTAATCTCATTTATCAGTGTAATATAGTTTAGTTTATATAGATGTTTATGTGAGGCTGTGAGTTTTACTCCTAGATATTTTATATCTCTATCTTTCCATTTAAAGGGAAATTCTTTTTGTATCCTTTCTTTTTCGTTTTTTAAGATGTTTATATTTAGAATCTCCGTTTTTGTTGGATTTATCTTTAAATTTGATAGTTCTCCGTACTCCTTTAGTGACTTCATTAAGTTTGGAAGTGTTATCCTGGGGTTTCCTACATAGAACAACAAGTCGTCTGCGAAAGCAGCAACTTTATGTTCCGTATCTCCTATTCGGATTCCCTTTACGTCTCTATTCAGTCTTATTGTTGATAGTAGAGGTTCTAGAGATATAACATACAGCAATGGGGATAATGGGCATCCCTGTCTTGTTCCGTTTGACATCTCAATGGGTTCTGACCTCTCCCCATTTACCCCAATGACCACCGAGGGGTATCTGTACAGCTTTCCTATCCATTCTCTCATCCTAGGCCCGATTCCCAAAGCTTCCAGAGTGTCCATCATGAATCTCCAATTTACCCTATCAAACGCTTTTTCAGCATCTATAGACAGTAGTACCGCCGGTTCTTTTCCCTTTTTACTCTTTTGGATTAGCATCAATGATCGTACCCCATTATCTTTTCCTTCCCTCCCTGGAACAAAGCCCACCTGATCCTCATGTATCCATCCAGGCATTAGCTCTTTCAATCTGTTTGCTAGGACCTTTGCGTACAACTTAGTGTCTGTGTTCAGTAGTGAAATAGGTCTATAGCTAGAACACTGAGAGGGATCTTTTCCCTCTTTCTGAATGAGCACGAGTTGGGCTTGTAATGATTCTCTTCTTACTTCCATCTCTCCACCTAGTGCATTCATGTAGTTTTTGAGTTTTGGTACTAAGATTTCACTGAATTTTTTATAGTATCTCACTGTATAACCATCTGGGCCTGGGCTTTTCCCCGACACTGTCCCCTTTAATGCTAGTTTTATTTCTTCCTGTGAGATATCTGCGTCTAGGGAGTTTAGTTGGTCCTCACTTAATTTTAATAACCTAGCCATTTCCAAATATTTCTTTCTTTTCTGGTTTTTCTCACTGTCTATAGTTTCTGAACTTTCCGAGGGGCTTATATTGTACAGTTTCCTGTAATATTCTATGAAGGCTTTGGTGATATCTTTATTTGAGTGTTTCATGTTTCCTTTAGCATCTTTTATTTTTTCTATATAATTTCTATTTTTCTTTTTCCTCAGGGCTCTCATCAGATACTTTCCAGGTCTTTCTCCCCATCTATATCTCTCACTTAGAACTCTATTATATACTTTTCTCCTCTCCTCTTCTATCATTTCTTTCAGTTCTTCCTTCTGTTTTTTTAACTTCAGCTCTATTTCTTTTGTTATTCTATTCTTATGTATTTGTTCTAATTTATCTATTTCTTCTAAGAGCTCATTCATTTTCTCCCTTCTTTCTTTTTTCTTTCTAGCCCCAATCGCCATTAATATTCCTCTTATATAAGCTTTGTGAGCCTCCCACACTGTGGCTGTTGACACCTCCCCTGTCTCATTCTCCTTAAAAAAGCGTTCGATCTCCTCCCCTATTTTCTGAGCTATTTCCCTTTCCACTAAAAGTGTCTCATTCAATTTCCATCCCAGCCCTCCGCTTTTCCTTCTCCCCCATTCCATTTTCATAGTAACTGGAGCGTGGTCTGATAAAGTTATTGTCTCTATATCTACCTGGGTCAGATGGTCGATTAATTCATGTTCTATTAATATATAATCTAATCTTGAATATCTCTTGTGCATATTTGAGAAAAAAGTATAATCTCTATCTTGCGTGTGTGTAATTCTCCAGGCATCTACCAGTTGACTTATGTGTAATTCTTTTTTCAATAATTTCAGGGCCTTACTTCCTTCTGTCTTTATATGGGAGGTGGCATCCCTTTGTGGGTCCATACAGAAGTTAAAATCCCCTGCCAGGATCAAACGTCCTTTTTTAAAGTCCATCAACTTCCTCAACACCTTTTTCAGATACTCCTCCGGTTTTTTATTAGGGCAGTAGATGTTGGCCAGTGTACACTCGATCTCCTGTAACTTGCCCCTTAAGAACAAAAATCTCCCATCTGGGTCTGTTTTTCTATCTTCCAACTCAAACCTAACGTTCTTTGCCAGGCCTATTGCTACCCCTTTTGCTCTTTTAGCCGGGGAATCTGCATAGTACCATGTTGGGTATTTTTTAGACCTCAGTCTAACATTTGAGCTTATCTCAAGATGTGTCTCCTGTAAAAATATCACTGAGGCTTCTCTATGATGTAATTCTTTAAATAATCTATATCTTTTCCCGGGACAGTTCAACCCATTTATGTTATATGTTATAAACTGAATCTCTTCCATCTTCCTTAAATTTCCTCTTTTCTCCTCCATCTATATTTTTTATTTCTCTCTCCTTCTCCCTTCTCACTTGTTTTTATATCATCTTTTATTTTGCAGAGAAAACAACCTCCCTCTCCCATTTCCCACCCTGCCAACCTTCCAACCCCCTCCCTCCCCCCTCCCCTCCCCCCTCTTTTTAGGCCTAACATTTGCCTACTAATCATTTATGGATTAAAAAATCCACCTTTGATTTGATCCTTGGGCTAAAACTCCGTCCATGGACGACTTTCCCCTTGACTAACCTCCCCATAACCTCCCAAGCCCCACCTGGATATTATCACTGGCAGAAAAATAGAGAGAGAAAAAAAATGAAGAAAAGACGAAAAAAATCCATAACGAAGGCAATAGAGTGGGGGTAGGTGGCGAGAGGAGAAGAAAGGGGTTAAAAAAAAAAAAAAAAAAAAAAAAAAAAAAAACACCTCTCTCCTCCTCCCTCCCTCTCCCCCCCTCCACCTCCTCCCCCCCACAAATTGCCAGTCCTCTTTTCTCTTCGCTCTACTTTCTCATCGTTCTTCTTCCCAGCCAGGGATTTCCATTCTTTGAATTTTTAAACTGTCACAAAAATTTTTCGTATCTTCTGGAAACCTAAGGTATGCTGTAGTCCCGTTTTTCCATCCTATTAGGCATTCGGGAGTCCCCCATCTATATTGCACCTTTTGTTCTTTCAACCTTTTCAATAGGGGTCTCAAAGTTCTCCTTCTCCACAAAGTCTCTGGAGCCAGATCCGCATATATCTGTATGTCTCCTCCTTCATACTTAATTACTGATTTTCCCTTAGTCTTCTTCCAGATTTTTTCTTTGTCCCGAAGTTCATAAAATTTGACAATTATATCTCTCGGCCTTTCTTTCCCCAGGTTTCTCAGGATTTTCCCTTTTCTAAAGATTCCTTCTATTTTAGACCTTTCCATTTCAGAGCTGTCTGTTATAATGTTAAATATTTTGCAAACCACCTCTTGCAAGCTTTCTCCCTTTAGGTTTTCTGAAACTCCACGTATCAAGATGTTTCTTTTCCTGTCTTTATTTTCTTGTATCTCAGCCTTATATAACAGTTTTTCTTGGACTTTCCCTATATTAATTAGTTCTTTTTCAAGTTCAGAGATAGCCTGGGTCTGGCCTTTAACTTTCTCCTCCGTTTCCTCAATTCTCTCCAAGAGATGTCCCAGATCACTGCGAATGTTTACCATTTCTTGTTTTATTGTTTTCTCCAGTTCTTTAAACATTTCTGCCATTTCCTTTTTATTAGGTATTTGTAGGTCTTTTTCCGCCTCTGTATTGCCTGATATTTGCTGGTTACTAGTATCCGGGCCTATTGATACTCTAGGGCTTCTTTCCATACTAAGGTCTGCTTCTCCTTTTTCAGATCTGCTCTGAGGTCTTTCTGGGGTTACGTTTCCTTGGGTTGTATATTTTTTAATTGTGCCAGTCTGGGACCCTTTAAGCCCACTTCCTTTTACATTTTTGTTTTTCATTTTTCTCTGTGGCACTTATCCTTCTTATAGTCCTTTATAAGTTTATGGGTAGGGCGGGATATTATTTCTTAAAACTTTCAGGTCTCTGCTCTGTCCCCCTGCTGGTTTTTCTCCTTCTCTTCTCCTCCTCCTCCTCCTTCCCCCCTCTCCCCCTCCTTCTCCCCGAGCCTCTCCTCTTCTCTCTGCGTGTCTCTTCCGCCTTTTATACAGTCTCTAGGGGTCCCCCGTTCTTATATACACTTTTTAGAGGTCAACATGGTAGATCTTCAAAAGTGCAATTCATAAGTGTCACTCACCCTCCTCCTATGTCTTCTTCCAGTGAGTGCCTTTTCGGTCGATTCCTCTGAGGGTCTGTTCATGGGGGGGAACTCCCCAGGGTCTCTTCAGACTCCTTGTCCAGGTTTCAATAGTTCTCCTTTCACGTATTTTTTAGGCTCCAGGGTTACTAGGGGGATAGGGGGAGAGTGGGAGAGTGTGTCGGCCCCCGGCAAACAGGTCAGCGCTGCTCTCTCTCCACAAAACGCCGGCCGGCCGGCTTCCCGGTCTCCCAGAGGTGCTTTGCGGCCGGTCACGTGATCGCGCCGGCCCCTCTCGTCTCCCAGCGTCCAGGGACTCTCTCTTCAACAATCGCCCGCCGCTCCTCTCTTTTCCCTCACCCGCATCAGTCTCTCCTCCGCCGGGAGCCGTCAGACCGGGTAAGTCCCCCACCGCAAGGCTCTAACATGTTCCAGGGGATAAGCTGGGAGGCCTGGGGAGGTCAGACACCGGAGCTCCGTCCACGAGCTCCTACACTGCCGCCATGTTCAGGCTCCGCCCTGTCAAGTTGCCCGGTTGGAGGAGTATTTAAACCAGGATTGAGGGGGGAGGGAGAATTAGATTATAAGGGGGCAGACAGATCAGACAGGGGTCAGTCCTTATTGGTGGATGGAATGGGGAAAGATGGGGGGAGGGCTATGGCAGGTGATAATAGAAAGTCCCCATATACAAACAACCAGTGGAATTGGTACTATTCGTATGAAATTAAAAAACATGCAACATACGTGTGCAAAAGGTGTCAATGAATTAAAGTGTTTGTTCACCAATGCTAGAAGCCTTGCAAGCAAAACAGGTGAGTAGGAAGCTTTGGTATATGAAGAGAACTAAGATTTAAATAGTATTGCTGAATCTTGGCTTAATTCTTCACATGACTGGGCCATTAATATTCCTGAATGAGGTTATCTTCTGTTAAGTATTTATTTTTGTACACTGAACTGCTAGTCCTTGCTGTCCCACTGCTCTTTTTCCTCCTCCCAACCCCCCAACCACTCCATAAGAGGATGTTATTGGTAATGCACCCCCAGGCCTCTAGAAGGAGCAAGCAGCTCTGCGCACGTAGCCTGACACTGGCCCCAATCCTCTCCTCCTTACAGTGACGTTCCTTCCGCCCATGCATTCTACACTGGTTCCGGTAAACTTCCTGTTGTACACAGGGCATTCCGACTCCACTTTTCCATCTTCCAGCCTGGATGACACTGGCGGACCCTGCTATGGGAGCGAGCTGAGGATCTACTATCTGATGAATCTGACATTTTAACCATCTGGTGAGAGTTTTTAACCGATTTTAATAAACCATCTTGTATACATACATACTTAGCTGGCGCCTCCTGTTCGTCCCTTACTGTCTTCCCTACAGAGCTGATCACACTCTGCGGATGGCTGCCTCCTGTGCTCTTTTGGATTTTATGGAATTCTAGGATTTATAAGGACCTTGTAAGAAAAATAAGGACATAAGGATCCCCTTATATATCGTTGCAAGGTGGTTCTGGGCTATTGGTCCTAGTTAAGTGCCAGATATTATACTGTTTCCATTAATATTCCTTGCTATGTTCTCTTTTGGATAGACAGGGTAAAAAGGAAAGGTGGTGGTGTCTATCTCTCTGTGAGAAGTGATCTCAAAGCAAGTGTGAAAGAGGACCTAGTTGATGGAGAGTGTGATGAGGCTGAAGCGTTATGGGTGGAACTGCACATGAGGGTGCGTACTACAAAGGTAATCATTGGAGTTTGTTATAGGTCACCCAGTGTTAATAAGCAGGTGGAGACTCAGCTACTTGCACAGATCAAAAGGGTTGCAAGGGCTGGGACAGTGAAAATAATGGGGGATTTTAGCTACCCGGAAATTGACTGGAGTAATGGCACTTCAGGAACAGCTAGCTAAAGGGCAAAAATGTGTAAACCTACTACAGGACAATTTTATGGTACAGTTCATAGAGGCCCAAACTAGGAATGATGCTCTGCTGGACCTGGTAATCTCAAACCATGCACAGCTTATTACTAATGTCAATATAAAAGAACATCTGGTTAGCAGTGACCATAAGTTGATTTAATTTATTCTTAGCTGTAAACAACAAGCACATACGGGAAAAATAAAAATGCTCAACTTTAAGAGAGCTTCTCTCCAAGACTTAGACTGGGAGGGAATATTGACATCAATGAACACAACACAGAAATGGGAGTTCTTCAAAAAGACTGTATGTGAACATACTGCAAAATATATTCCCATGGGCAACAAGTATAAAAGGCTAAACATGAAACCTATGTGGCTTACGTCCAAAGTTAAAAATCTATGAACAATAAGAAAAGAGCTTTTATAAAATATAAAAATGAAGGAATGCTATCATCATTTAAACATTACACAGAATATTACAGAATATGTAAAAAGGAAATCAAGGCTCAAAAATTTAAAACTAATGACAGATTGCAAAAGATAGCAGGACAAACCCCCAAAAATTCTTCAAATATATTAATAGTAAAAAGCTCAGGTCCGAGCATGTAGGCCCTTTACAAAATAATCTAGAGTGGGTGACTGGGGACAAAGAAAAGGCAAATTTATTAGATACCTTCTTCAGCTCTGTGTATACAAAGGAGTATGGGGGAGCTCTTGTCCATAGGGCATGGTATTGAAACAGCTCAGCCCCAGATTATCCACATTGGCTCACAATTGATATGATCCAAAAATATTTAGACAGAATAAAGCACCTGGACCGGATGGCATACACCCACAGGTCCTTAAAGAATTGAGCTCTGTCATTTCAAAGCCATTGTTTCTAATTTTTAGGGACTCTTTAATGGGGCTGGCATAGTACCACTGGATTGGCACAAGGCCAATGTGGTGCCTATATTTAAAAAGGGATCAAAATATTTACCAAGTATTTATAGACCTCTTAGTTTAACTTCTATAGTAGGGAAGATGCTGAGAGTTTAATAAAAGACCACATGGATGAGTTCTTGCTTGAAGAAAAAAATGTAAGCAACAGACAGCATGGATTCATGAAAGGCAGAAGTTGTCAAACAAATTTCATTTCTTTTTATGAGAAGGTGAGCAAAACCTTGGACAGAGGGGTGGCTGTGGATGTGGTATACTTGGATTTTGCAAAAGCGTTTGACACAGTTCCCCATACACTGTTAATGTGTAAGGTAGTCTTCAGGCTTGGAAAAATCAGTATGTGAATTGATAGAAAACTGCTAAAAGACCAAATTCAGACAGTAGTGGTTAAAGATTCATACTTTGAATGGTCTAGGGTTGTTAGTGGTGTACCCCAAGGTTCAGTGTTGGGACCCTTACCTTTTAATATATTCTTAAACGATATAGGGTCTGGGATTAAAAATACCATTTCAGTCTCTGCAGATGACACCAAGGTTTGCAGTGTAACAACGTCCTTATAGGATGTCTCCAACTTACAACCCAACCTCAATGCACTGTTCAGTTGGGCAACTATGTGGCAAATGAGGTTTAATGCTAATAAATGTAAGGTTATGCACTTGGGGGTTAAGAATATGCATGCATCATACATACTAGGGGGGGTACAACTGGGGGAATCAATGGTGGAGAAGGATCTGGGAGTTCTGGTAGATCATAAGCTTAATAATGGCATGCAATGCCAAGCTGCGGTTTCTAAAGCGAGCAAAATCCTCTCTTGTATTAAAAGAGAGACTCCAGAAAAATAACATTTTACCCCTGTACAAATCATTAGTGACACCTCATCTGGAATATGCAGTTCAGTTTTGGGCACCAATTCACAAAAAGAACATTGGGGAACTAGAGAAAGTACAGAGAAGGGCAACCAAACTGAGGCATAAAGGAGCTCAGCTATGAGGAAAGATTAGAGGAACTGAATTTATTCTCTTTTGAGAAGAGATTAAGGGGGGATAAGATCAACATATATAAATACATCAGTGGTTCACATAGTGAACTCGGTGTAGAGTTATTCACCCTGAGGTCATCACAAAGGATAAGGGGGCACTCTTTATGTCTGGAGGAAATGAGATTTCACCTCCAAATACGGAAAGATTTCTTCACAGTAAGAGCTCTGAAAATGTGGAATAGACTCCCTCAAGAGTTGATTCTGGCCAGCTCAGTTGGATTGCTTTAAAAAAGGCCTGGATTCTTTCTTGGATACACAGAATATAACTGGTTACTAACATTTATACTTAAAGTTGATCCAGGGAATAACCAATTGTCACTCAGGGGATCAGGAAGGATTTTTTTCCCCTGCAGGAGCAAATTGAATCATGCTTTGCTGTTTTTTTTGCCTTCCAATGGATCAACTGTGGGTGTAGGATTATAATTTTGTTTCCTTTTTTATGGTTGCACTGGATGGACTTTTGTCTTTTTTCAGCCATACTAACTATGTAACTATATATTTAATATTTTTTTGAGAATTAAAAAGTAATACAAAAATATATATAAAAATCTGGCGTCACATGCAATTTTCAAATGGATCAGTTTTTATGATAGATATCGAGTGAGTGTGTATGCCTGTATGAAAAAGGCTAGTGGAGAAATGTGAAAAGGCTGGGGGGGCAAAAAGGAGGTTCTAAAAAAGACACATGTAACATGAGTAGGAATGAAAGAAGGTCACTTATACAGTGGATGATTGAATGATGGGGTTCCACGAATAATAAAGTCAGATAATCGTGTTTAGCTCTAGCTCTTCATTGAGGCCATATGGAACCAGGATGTTGAGAGAGAAAATCCAAAAAGTTTCTCTCTCTCAGAGCCTCTTGAAGCGTTCTGCTTTTGTGTATTCTGCTGGGATACTCTCAATGATCCAAACACAGAGATCCTTGGTAGACTTGGCATGACGATCCTTGAAATGTCTAGGGACACTATAATTGGTACTACCTTGCTCGATGGCTTGACGGTGTTCTCCGAAACTCCGAGTCCTTATGGTGTATCCAACATAAAGTAAACCACATGGATATTTCAGACAATAGATGACATATTCAGTGGAACAACTGTAGAAGGTGGATATAGAGTAACATTTGTGGTTCACCATGAAGGTTGTTTGCCCATTTTGTACAAAGAAGCAGGTGAGGCACTTGATTTTTTTTTCTGCACTGAAACATCCCAATTAGAATGCAGTAGAATGGTATAGTCTTACTCGTTTTTTTTAGTTTTCAGCTTGCTTGGGGCTATGCAGCTTTTTATGTTACGAGCCTGGCGGTATGTGACCTTTGGTCGATCTTATCGAGATGGCATAGACTTCCTCAATAAGAAGAGGCTGATAACCTTTTTGAAGAAATTTATTTTTGAGTATTTTACTTTGTTCTGTGTACTCTGTATCTAGTGAACAATTTCTACGTAGTCACTAAAATTGTTTTTTGGGAGTGTTCTTTTTCCACCTAGGATGATGGCAATTGTTGGCATGCACATATAGATTTCCGGAAGTGCTCCTAAAATCATTTTTGGAAATAATGACTGAATCTTTGTGGCTTAGTTCCAGATCTAGAAAGGTAAGGGAATGTGCATCTGTCACAAAAGATAAAAATCTTTATTGTTGCAGTAAGCAACAAATTCTTGAATGGGGGGCATTCCAATTGATGAATGTATCATCTATATATATCAAAAAGTGATTTTGGTAAAAGGGTTGGGATGGTGGATGTGCCGGTGTTCCCACAACCCCATGGTAAGGTTATCATAGCATGGAGAAAAGCTAGCCCCCATTGCTGTGCCTTTTGTTTGTAGATAGAAATGACTGTAAAAAGTGAAATAATTGTGTTCAATGATGAGTCCTGCTTGCTTGAGTTTGAATTGAGAGTGATGTGATAAAACAATTCAACAGGTGGGATGGAGGTGTAGAGCAAGGAAACGTCCAGTAAAAGCCAGCTGTAGGTCGCTTCCAAAGTATAACTGGCCTGAATATCCATAAGGTAGGAGGAATGACGAATGTACTACAGTAATTCTTGTACTGTGGGTTGAAGGAAAGTGTCAATATATTGGGACAGATTGTATATGACACTGTAGGTCTGCCCGGTGGCTTGGAAGAATTCTTGTGGATTTTCGGTAAAAAGTACAAATATGGAATATGATAGAATTCTTTTTAGAAAAAATGCTCTTTCTTGCGGATCCCTTGTGTTGTGGCTTTTTCTAAGGACTGGAGTTCTAGACTAAAGGTACCAAAAGGATCTGTATGTAGTATTGTATAGGTGTCTGTGTCAGATAGCAATCTGTCATGTAATCAGTTTTGTCTAGAATCACTATGCCACCTCCTTTATAAGCTGGCTTGATAACCAGGTTTTGCTTTCAGAGCCAGATATTTATTTTTGTTAAAGTTGCTGTGTGATCTGTTCATTTCTTTACATATCTACATCAAATCGGTGTATACCAGGCTATAGGAAGTGTCTATGTAGGGACCTTTGGTGTGGATGGGGTAAAAGTTGAATTTATGCCTACAAATTGGTATGGACCATAGGAAAATCTGGACAAACCAAATCTTCAGGGTCAGAGGCATATCTTCTAAATCCTCTAAAACAGTTAAATCATGAGAGTCTGGTAAAAGTTCAACTGTATGAGGTGATATAGTATCTGTCAACACCAGATTTGGGTTATTATAATATTTCTTTACAGTGAGATTGCAAACAAAACAATTTAGGTCCTTGAAAAAGAAATATGAGATTCTTCTAAATTGAAGGAGGACAGATTAAATATTTTGATAGTGTTGAATTCTATATCTTTTCTTTATCATTCTTGTTTCTATTTTCGCTACCTCTCTGTCCTCTTCTTCAAATTTTCTTTTTGTTCTGGGAGTGGTGAAGAGGGGACACTCTAAAAAGTGCGAGGAAGGGTGGAAGGGATGTCTGGTTTACCTTTGGATGAACTATCATCCAGGGACGTGAATGAACAGGTAGCAGGATCTGTATTAATGTGGTTTTAAAAATTGTGAGTTATAATAGTCTCAGGCGAAGGTGGAATAAATTCACTACCCATGTAGTGACTGGTGTCTGAAGAGGGGGATACATTGGAAGATGGTCCTATATTGGCCCCAAGTGTAGGTGCCAAATAAGACACAGGGATAGTAGATATTATAGGCTGGATAGGATGGCTGATGGTGGGTGACAGTGCAGGTTCAGTTTGCGAGTCCATTAGAAGGGAATGTACTGTAAAGATGGTGTCAACGGTGTTCTCCAGTGTATTTTCAGGCTGAATATTTTCCGGAGGGGAATGGTCCCCAGGGGGAGAGCTTATCTGTAGAGGTTTCTTTCATGATTGTGGGTACTGTGGGAACAGTTCTGTTGAGATGCTTGGTAGGGACAGGGGTTCTTTTGGTATGTGAGTTGGGATACTTATGCTTTCTCATGGGACCTATGTCAAAACTGGGTTTCGGGTGCAGAAACAAGGTGCATCTCTGAATGTGGCATCCGAAGTGCCTTTAGGGACCATGAGAAAACTTTCTTGGATCTGTAGTCCTCAATAACTCTCTGTAATTTTTCAATTTTGGTATGTACCACTCCATCTTCATATTTGAGGAGCTGTTTCTTAAAAAACATGAACCAATTGTTGTATACGATGGTGGTGTTTAATTTTCTGAGTTTAAAAGGAAGATGATTAATTTTTTCATTAAGGGCAGTGGCTTGCACATGCATTGTTGCACTATAAGAATAATCAATTTTGATGCAGAAGTGTAAAGAAATTAACAGATCACGCAGCAACCTTAGCAAAAATGAATATTTGGCCCTGAAAGCCTTTGAAAATAAGCAAAACCTGGTTATCAAGCCAGCTTATGAATGAGGTGGTATAGTGATTCTAGACAAAACTGATTACATGACAGAAGCCCATAGATTGCTATCTGATACAGAGCCCCTGGCCCAGACTGGCCATGGGGCACACCAGGCTTTTGCCCATTGGGCCAGGGCCGCCTGGATACAAGAGGACATAGAGGACCGTGCATTTCTCGATTCCTCTCTGTGCCACCGGGCCACCCCTCCTATCCATCTCCTGCATGCTCTGGGATCCTGTATGCTACCTGATATCTAAGTAACAGTAGGCCTCCTTACTTTAAGGGAAAGGCAGCTGCTAAAAGGTATATGGGGCAAACGCTTCACTATTTTTACTAAACAGGACACAAACCGGTAAACCTCACATTTTTTGGAAGCGGAGTATATATTTATCTAGGGATGGGATTCTAAGTGGAGCAAGTCTTCTTCTAATATTATATGCATATTCTCATCTCTATTATCTAGATTGTGTGATTCTGCTCTATTATCAAGTACATGGATAGGTAAGACCCACGATAAACCACTGAAAGAACTGTTGTGAATATTTTCACCAGTTTATATCATTTTTTTTTTTACAATCCTCTCTGCCTTTGGGTTGTGCTCTGTGGAGGCATTCAAGAGCACAACACCAACAGTGACAGTCCAGAAAAGAATGTAGACAGCAATCATGATAGATCTTTGCAACTACTGTATATGTTCCACAGAACAACTGCTAAAGCTCAGCCTACACAATTCTATCACAATGTATATGGAACATGGTGGTCTATGCATTTTAAACTTTTATTATCACTCAGGTAACAGCTCTTCACACCAGTTGCATCTATTATGACAGTATCCATATTCCCTTTTGGAGTTTCGGCTTAGATCATATAATGGATATTGTCAGCACCTGTGGTAATGAGTCTTTGTAGATACTCAACTTGGAGTTCCCCAGGGCACGGAGTCTAAGCCCCAGCCTGCTTCTTCACCAGAGACCCTGATGGTGGGGATGGACTTGCAGCAAGCTGGGACCAGGTCGCGGCCCCAGGTACACCCAGCTGAGGATGAGGAGACAAACGGAAATCCGATAGACTAGCCGAGGTCAGGACAGGCGGAAAACAAGCACAGTCAGAGAACAAAGCCGGGGTCAGTACACAAGTAGTCAATGCAGGATACAGGCAATAGTAACACACAGGAGCTCCGGCAACTAGGAAGTTGCTCAGGCAAAGTGGCCTAGACTGAGCATGTCATATATATCAGGCAAACAAGGAGGCGGGCCAGGAAGTGATGGAAGGGAAGGAAATAAATCACAAAGAACAGCAGACGATGTCCATAGGTGAGCACAGACAAACACACGTTAAGGGATCAGGAACAGGACTGCAGTGAGGAGGTAAGAACAAAAACAAGAAACTGCAGGCTAACTTGTGACAGATATGTAACAGAAAGTATAGGGACATAGTGGGCAAAAACACTCAAAACGCCAAGGTCAGTCAAGAACAGAGTCAAGTGATATAAAAAGTAATCAAGAGACTTAGTGGCTAGTGCTTTTGGCTTGTAGCACTAGGGTCCCTGATTCAAATCGCAGTCAGGACAATATCTGCACAGAATTTGCATGTTCTCCTGTGTTTGTATGGTATTTCTCCCAAACTCCAAAGGTCTGATGGTAGGTTAATGTGATCATGTCTAACAGGGCCATCTTTAATATTGATTGGACTCTGGGCAAACATTTTTTTGGGGCCCCCCTTGCCGCCAGCCCCTTACTCTGAGACATACAGTAAATAGCAGCTAGACTGAAAATTAGTTTACTGCAGCAGATCAGGCAGCAATTGGTTGCCAGAGGTTACAGCATATCATTACTACTTACTGATCCCTAGAGGTTAAAGCATGCATTACGGCTCAGTGATCAGTTGCTAGAGCATACAACACATCATTTATGCTTACTGATTGGTTGCTAGAGGGTACTGCACACCCTTACCACTCACCAATTGGTTCTTAGAAGTTACTGCACATCATTACCAATCACTGATTGGTTGCTAGAGGTTACTGCACATCATTACTGCGAACTGATTGGTTGCTAGAGGTTACAGCACACAATCTCCTCCCTTCCTGCACACCACAGACTGCGGAGGGGACAAGACCCACCAATAGACAGAAAATTCTAAAACTTGTTATTAGTAATGAGCATAGCAGAGAATACACAACTATGAAGGTTGACTGAGTCCAGGTAGGAACAGAGCCCAATGTGTGCAGCATCTCCTAGGATGGGCTGCCAGGGCACATAAAGAGTGCAGATTGGAAGGGCACTACGCATAGACTGTAGGGTTGAGGGGTGCACTTTGCATGAAGTGCAGTGTTGAAGGGTGTGCTGTGTACAGAGTTCAGGGTTACGCTGTGTATGGAGTTCAGGGTGTATGGAGTATGTGTGTATGTGTCTGAGTGTGTGTATCTCTGTATGTGTCTGAGCGTGTGTGTGTGACTTCCAGTGACAATGACTTCCTCCTTGAAGGCTACAATATAAAGAAAATATGCATGAAAGTAGGTGTACTTTTTCAAACCTGTAATTAAGCCTTTCCCTAGACAATGGCATAAAAGGACATTTGACCTTTAGAGAAATTCTGTATGGCTTTTTTACTTCTGAGTAACTGACCCAGAACACATATGTTCAAGTGAAATCAGAACTCCTGATGTGGTTTAGAAAGTTCTAATATCAAAAGATCAGCATGACGGGCAGACACCTAGCATTTTCTAAAAAGGTCAGCAATAGAAGGTTTCATATTTGACCAAAACGTTTTTGCTTTTAATAAATTGCATTAAAGGTTTACATTCAAGCCCAACTCCAAGAAAATTTAAAAAATGCAGTTGGGCCCTCTCCACACTGCAAGGCTAGATTGTGTAATCTAGGGGCAGAAGATGAAGGAGTAAATATTAACCTTGCTGCTTGCTCCAGCAGGGTCCCTCCATCACTTCTACCTGTCTTTTACAGCCTGCTCTGCAAGCTGAGACCAACCCTAGATGCACTATGTCCCTTTATTGTACCTGTTGATGCTGAGGCTTCGCAGAACGCTGAGGCTTCACATTGCAGAACGCTGAACAGAAGAGGAAAGTGCTAGAGCCAGCTAGAGTAGGGTACGAGGTAAATGGCAGAGCCTCTTCATCTCTCCCCTAGACATAATGAGCACTTAACCCTTGCAGTGCAGGGGCCCATTGCAAGGGTAGTTTTTATTTTTTCCTGGACTTGGGCTTTAAAAATAGTGGGGGGAGGGTTACTAAAACACTCAGAATCTGGTGCAGCTGTGCATGGTAGCCTATCATCTTCTAATTTCAGCTTGTTCATTTAAAGTGGTAGTAAACTCTTATTTAATAATATTACCTACAGGTAAGCGTATAATAAAGCTTACCTGTAGGTAAAATTAATATCTCCTAAATGTGAACCATTTAGGAGATATTTGCCCTTTTTGATATTCAACGCATACGCTCTGAAGGAACAGCATACCCGTGCCGTTCCTTCAGAGAACTGTGCTGTGGCCCAGGACTCCCGCACGCATGTGCAGGAGTGACGTCATCATGGCTTGGCCAGTCAGCCGACCAGAGCTCGCGAACCTGGAAGAAAGACCGGGTGAAGATCGAAGCTCCGGGAGCCGTGACAGCACTCCCCTGGAGGCCTTCGTCTCAAGGTAAGTCCTTCATAATGTGCTAGTATGAAATGCATACTAACGCATCATGCCTTTACCTTGCAGGGGTTTTTATTTTCTTTCTTTCTTTTTTTTTTATGAAGTTTACTACCACTTTAAGCTTTGACAATAAAATCTGAAAGCTGACTGGTTTCTATGCAGAGCTGCACCAGATTTCACACGCTCCAGTTTCAGTAAATCTCTGCTTTTGCCTGAATTGTTTATTCTTTTTCCTTAAGCACTTGATTTCAAAGTGCCTTTTTAAGACCGTGCTGGGACCAAAACATTTCATTAATTTCAAAAAAGAATTGAGAGTCAAATCTGGCGAGTTTGTATAATTTACTGTGTGCACTCCTAGATATTCAAACCAAAATATAATCAACAAAGTCTTATCACTAAATGAATACCACCTAAATGCAATTTTTATACAGTGTAGAAGATTAGTAAATCTACAAGTGAAGGTTCTGATTTTAATTTAGAAGGGCTACTTTATCATTTTTAAGTTACATTGCAATGCATACAAGAATAAACTGCTAAAATCAATAGACAAAACAAATCCATATCATACCAGATTAACACATATGCAGAACAACAATAATATTTTAAAAAGTCATGAAGATTGTTAGGACTCAATATTTGTAACCTATAAATACTTAATTATCTACACCTACATTATAAAAAAAGTTACTGCTCTCTTTTTGGGAAGCCCAGGTGCAGCGCACAATCTTTCATAGATATGAATGGCTGTGGGCTGTTGTACTTGGATATGTGGCAGCGCTAGCAGAAACATCAGTATAGCAAAGATGTGCTCTGGGGCACTGTACGCTGCACCTGGCCTACCCTGTTGGGGAAAAGATGCTGGCATTTACATTGAAAGGGCTCAACCTCCCATGTGCAGAAGACTGAGAAAATGCAGCAGACTAATCAAATCCTTACAGTTTGGGCAAAGTCCCTGGAGCTTTTAATGATAAAAGGTACAGTTGTTTTTTTATAAATATACAGATGCTGGTTTTTAATTTGTCAGTAATCTTTTCATACAGGCTTAAAGTTAATAATAGACCCACCTTAAGAGTGCAATAAGTTGCTCTTAAAAAGTAAGAGTGACAGTATGCGTGCAAATCTCAATCAAGTGCCAATAATTACTTGTGAGCTAATATGGTGAAATTCAAAAGTGTTATAAACAAAACTGAAACCAGAAACAACCGTATATATATGCACAA
Organism: Staurois parvus; assembly: GCF_062004578.1. NCBI lineage: Eukaryota > Metazoa > Chordata > Amphibia > Anura > Ranidae > Staurois > Staurois parvus. The sequence goes on from NW_028318235.1 coordinate 4,066,802, forward strand.
ATTGGTTTGCTAGCACCCTACACCAACTCATGAATAGTGTTAATAACTATATTGATCAAACAATAGTGCAGCGCTCCCGTGCTAATTAATTAATGTACTAAAAATGTGTGAATCTATGAAATATTACATCATTCAATTGTGTCAAAAAAATCCCAGAATTAGTTATATAATCCACCTAAATAAAAGTAAGTCTATTGGTGACCAAAAACAATATAATCCCTCAACCTATGCACAATGTATCCCATCAGCATGTGTCCAAAAACAATATATAATGAAGAAAAGTCCTCCTTTCATGAAATATTATTAAGATAAAATATGGATTTATTCCAACCCATGGATGACTGCGGGATGAATTCACTATTGCACTATTGTTTGATCATATATAGTATGCGTGCAAATGCCCCACTGATTTCTCAGCAACTCCCCTAAAAGTAGAAAGCACTCCAGTGCACATAAGGGGAAAGCTGATTCATGCTTGTGCATTGTGTAGAGCAGGAATCACTAAATGACAGACCCCGGTCCAGATCCGAACCCAGAAGCATTCCTTTCCGGACCGCAGCCTCACCAAATAGTATGCCTGAATGTCCTCTCCCTGCCTTCAGCTACCCTGCCTGCCACTGCTGCTATAATCCTCAAGGAAGGTCACATAATTTGAGGTGCACCAGGTCTGTCCCTTCCATAACATTGCAGCACTCCCCCCTTCACCCCCTCCCCACACTGTCCTACCTTTCCATCTTGTGTGATTAAGGTAGGACAGTGTGGGGATGGGGGGAGGAAGGGGGGAGTGCTGCGATGTTATGAAAGGAACAGGAATCCGTAATATGCAGGGAGGACTGTGATGGGGCAATTTGTGATCAGGGGGGTCTTTAATGGCGTGTCTGTGATTGGGGGGGTCTGTGATGAGGGGTCTGTGATGGAGGGGATCTTTGATGAGGGGGGGTCTTTGATGGGGTGTCTTTGATTGGGGGGCTCTATGATGAGAGGGGGTCTGTGGTGAGGGGTCTATGAAGGAGGGTATCTTTAAAGAGGGGATTTGTGATGAAGGGACCTGTAATGAGGGGGTATGTAATGAGAGGACAGTCTGTGATGGAGCAGTCAGTGATGGGGGGGTCTGTGATGGGAGTAGAGGGTCTGTGATGGGGCGATCTGTGATGGATCAGTGAGTGATGTAAAAGTGGGAGAATGGGGGTGGGGGGAGGAACTATGATGTGCATGGGAAATTGTGATGTGAAGGATCTGAATCATAGCACCAACATGACACTCAGACCTCCGCTGGAAGAAAATTTTACTGACCGGAACTCCTGTGAATTTTAATTCCGTACCCCTGGTGTAGAGGAACCCACAGTGCAGGAAAGTCCAGCAAAGAGAATCCAACAGCAGCGAGAACAAGTTAAACAGAGGAAACTTAAGCAGAGAGAGAAATATCTACAGGATACATTCACATTTGAACATCAATGTCTGAATGCATTCCAGAAAGCAGACTCCCACACCGACATTCTCTACCTGCAACATTTCTTGTGTCATGTATGCTACATAGGTGGCACATTGATCATTGCAGCATAAGTGGCATATGGATTTGTAAGAGGTAAAATAGGCAGCCCCATAAAACTAAAACCCAAAGCCTAATACCTAATATAACAGTAATCTATCTTTGTCAATAGAAAATACTAGTGATTGCATTTTTATTGTATCACCACAAGATGGCAGAACTATATCCTGTTTATAATAGAAGGACACAGTAGGGGGGAACTTAAAGTCTAACACTTTGTTTCTGGCAGGACCGTGATTACAATGAACGGGTCTCTTGCCATTAAGGGTTTCTGTGTTTATTACAGTTAAGCAGGAGGCTGTTTAACCTCCCTAGCAGTCTGATTATGTCAGTATTTCTGTGCACAAAGTTGTACATTTTTTTTATTGTAGGCCTGTAATTGTTAGGAATAACTCACTGAAATCTGTCCGAACAAGAGTCTAGTAAACATCCCGGGTATGATAAAATTTGAAACACGAAATCATAAATTATAATTTAATAAATAATCATAAAAAATAATAATATAATAATAATAATAAATGTAATTCAATAATGTAATCAAACCAAAAACACTAAAATTTTAAATATAGCGCCACGTTCTCACATCACTGAGCAAAGTCGCAAAATCGTTTTTCAGTGTCTGATGACGAATTTTCCCATGAATCATTATCACTCAATTCTGCAAGTGGTTCCAATTTACTATCGCCATTCTTTAGCTGGTCTAAAACCACTTTTGACCTAAAGGGGCGCTTTTTGGACGCCATGGACATTTCTCAGTTTCCAGGCAGAAAGAACAGTAAAAATGCAGGCAGGGCACAGGACAAAGCACTAGGGACAAAATGTATGTGAAATGGTTTGATACAGTAATGTTATACTGTGTGATTTTAGTGTATTTAGTGAATGTCACTTTTTGACATTTTTAAATTTCCCGTCGGTTACGTCCCCCATACGTACCAACGTTGCAGGGAACAGAACCAGGAAGACAAATGCCAGAGGAGATGGCCGTGGACGCTGAAGGGGGGACATCGCGGGAGCAAAGGACATGGTAAGTGCAGAAGGGATCCTGGAGCAACGCTGCAAGGTATTCCCGAATGTAGCTTGGGGTTACCGCTTGTGGTGCTGAAACTTTACCCCGAGCTACACTCTGGAATACCTCCAGGGAGGTTAATGTGATAAACAGGACAAAATTACTTAACATGTGCCCTGGTGGTCAGTAAATGGCGCTGCTACTGTTATGCAATCAGACTACTCACAGCAATAGCGTATCTACAGAGGTCTTGATATTCAGTATTGCGATTAAAGATGTTTATTAATTCATATGGAAATACTTATTAATGTATACGGAAATGTTTAGTAATGTATAGAGGACCGTGATTACAATGAACATCTGGTCTCATCCCATTAAGAGTTGTGTTTATTACAGTCGTTACTAATAAAGCACTTCTGTTTTCACCCGACTCATCCTTCGCACAGTGAAATTATTAACCGTATGTGCAAAAGATTGTTGTAGCAAACAGTATGCTGCAACCAAAATAATTCACTTATGCTGTAGTAATTCGGGGCCATCTCTGCTGCGACAACTTTTTGGCATATATATATATATATAGTTGCATGCATGTAGCCTGTGTGTGACCTGCAGGGCTCAGCTTGCAGTATGACAGACAGACTATCGCTATCTACAGTAGCCAAACAACTAGATTCACCACGAACTCTAACTTGGTTAGATCTGTTTGCTCATTCATATGAGTAATGCTAAAAATGAACAGATGCTTTGGATAAAAGGAATGTTAGGCATGTAAAGAGCCTCAGAGATGGAATTGAAGTATTTGTCACATATGCAGAAATACCAAGTATGCAGTCACACTTGATGAAATGGGGTTTTATAAAATGAAATAGAAACAATTCAGTACTGTCCGTGATACTTTTTTTATTTGCACTAACATACAATCTTGAGGACAAGCTTTCGGGGAGTGTCCCTCCTCAAGGTCCAAGAGTACTGCTTGGACCTTGAAGAAGGGGACACTCCCCGAAAGCTTGTCCTCAAAATTGTATGTTAGTGCAAATAAAAAAAGTACCACGGACAGTACTGAATTGTTTCTGTTGCAAATGCACTAATACGGCTACAATCACCTCATATAAAATGAAATGAAATTGGAAAGGGAAGGAGTCATGGCACAAAGGTGCATCCTATATGAGTTAGAAAGTAAAAAAGAGCCAGAAGCTTTCATTATGTTTTTAGTCAATGGATGGGTCAAAATATTGCTTATTGTAAAATATTCTGCTCTTTTTGTGCAAAGTCTCCAAAGTTGAATGGAAATTAGATGCAATAGCGGATTACAAAGAAGATTGTGATAATGAGAAGGAAAGGAATAGGTATGTATCACTGAAGATGATGGTTTACTTTCTGGATCATTAGGATTAAGAACAAAGAAGTATGTGGGAGACTAATATTTTCTGTTCTTGACCAGTTTTATAATAGTAACATATACTGTATATTTAGCTTGAGGCCAATTTGTACAGCTGTGTTAGTTCTACTTGACCACCCATGGCCAATTTTACCACATGGGGTAAAGTTTTCTTCATCTCATGGCAGACAGTATTTGCAATGCTTTTACTCATTTGGAGAGATATACAATGCTCAGGCAAATATCTCCAATCCCACCATCCCTGGGAAGACTTTACCAGGCTATGTCCAGTCTAAATGAGGACCATTTTACAACTCTCTTTAAAATTTTATCCTAGATTGAGGTGTATTGTTACATGTTGCTATGTTTTTTTTTCCCTAGCATCTAAAGTTTTTTTTAATTTGCGAGTGCTCTTGAGCAGCCAGTTTTTCAAATATACATTTACTTTATGTTCCTTAACCACTTGGTGCCCTCCCGTGCACCCCCAGCAGAGCGTACCTGGCGATCTCCATGATCGCTGTGTCCTATGGATCACATGATGTGGTGATCACATGATGACAGCTGATCACATGATGTGGTAAAAGGCCAATCAGCTGTGTCACTGGAAAGTACTGCTGATAATTGGCAATTATCAGATAACAGATTGGCACAGATCATCAATGCCCAGCAGTGCCGCCCAGCAGTGCCCCCATCAGTGCCACCCAGCAGTGCCCCCATCAGTGCCACCCAGCAGTGTCATCCATCAGTGCCCAGCAGTGCCGCCTATCAGTGTCCATCATTGCTGCCTATCAGTGTAGCATCATCAGTGCTGCCTCATCAGTGCCTCCTATCAGTGCCAATCAGTGCTGCCTATCCGTGCCACCTCATCAGTGCCCATCAGTGCTGCCTATCAGTGCCCATCAGTGCTGCCTATCAGTGCCCATCAGTGCTGCATATCAGTGCAGCCTCATCAATGCACATCAATGAAGGAGAAAAATTACCTGTTTGAAACATTTTACCATAGAAACAAAGAAAAACTTTTTTTTCAGATTGTTTATAGTGCAAAAAATAAAACACCCGGTGGCGAATAGATACCACCAAAAGAAAGCTCTATTTTGTGAAAAAAAAAATTATAAAAATGTCATATGAGTACTGTAGCAAACTAGCTCATCAGAGTTGGACGCGGAGCTCCCCTTTTCCTTTTCTTTTGGTGGAAGTATTCCTCAGCCCTCATTCCCTACCCCCCTCCCTTCCTGAGAGGCAAACGTTATCTCCTGAGTGACAGATGGTGGGGGGTCAACACAGGCTATGCATTCCTAGTTTGGTGCCAGCCGTCTGTGAAAGTGTACTTTCTCCCCCATCGTAATCAAGATAAGATAGCTTCTCTCCCGGACTTAAAAGAGAGTTGAGCATTCCTCAGGTCAACTGTGTGTTTCATATCATGAGGTATGAAGCTGTTAGTTTTAACTGAGAGTCCACTGACATTCTGCCCAACATATTGTATTGGGCAGACTCAAGGCCACCCCCCCGGCAGAGGGATTTTTAAAAAAGAACAGACTGCAAGCCTGAAGGCTAGTTTTGTACACAGGTCTCCCAGCTAACATCGAAGGAGGAGATAAAGAATCATCCTGCTCTGCAACTTGGATCTGCAAACTCAGGCTAAGGCAAGTAACTTAACCCTGTAATCTTCTTTCTATTATCTCTGCTGTGTCTTTATATACATATATATATATTTTTGTGATATCTCTTTGTAAATATTTTATTGCACCTGTTTGGCTCTTTTAGTAATAAATCTTTCTTTCTGAAAGTGTTAAACTGTTTTTAAGCGCTTACCTGCAATTCACGAATTCCTGCCTTTTGAAGAGACGCTACTGTGTTTGTTTACTCCCTGCCCAACTGACCATATTGGACAGGTGACTTTTCAATCATTATAGTGTATTTCTGACAGAGTCCGTCTTCTCTGTACATTTCAAGACGGTGGTGGCAGTAGAAGGGTTAGTTGCATAATTAACCCGACCCAGTAACAAGCGCATTCAGGCTGCAGGCACCGATTGTGGCCCATTAGCTGGACAATCGCTGTGCAGGGTGCAGCTGGGTGGGGCCTTGTAATGCACGTCACACCGCGGTTTTAGATCGGCCGGTCCTTCGGTCACTAGTTGGTGAGAAGGTCTGGGGTCTGATGCCGCAGGCGTGACGTATTACTGTTAGTCGCGGTCGTGCGATTGTCGCATGTTGGTGGCGGCGACCGTGGATCCGTGACAGGTACAATATTGCATGACAGCGCAATTGTCATTCAAAGTGCGACAGTGCTGAAAGCTGAAAATTGGCCTGGACAGGAAGGGGGTATAAGTGCCCAGTAGGCAAGTGGTTAATTACAATACATTCATTAAATTCTGTAAACAGCACTGCTATTTACATAACAAAGGTGAATTATATGTCAATATCCTGCTGATTTTTGCATCGTTGTCATTAACACAAACAGTAACATGATTTTCTATTAGCTATGAAAAACGATCCTTTGTGCTGTACCAATTTCATTATTTATTTTGTATAACTAACCTATGTTCTTTGTTGTCTTTTAATCAGTTCTGTACTCATATACTGATGTCACTCCTAATCTTCAATTATGAGAAACTTTGCTAAATTTGTTACAAAAATGTAGATATATTACAATAACAGCATTTTCCTCATTCAGATGTAAATTTTTTTGTAAAAACAGATCATCTTAGTTTAGCATGTTCTGTCTTTGATAGCCCCAAGTGGATTAGTCTGTGTTTTTTAGGTAGGGTTCAGGTCTGTGAGGCTGTGTTACTGCATTTCCGATTGCAACCCTCATGGCTGGGAAGCAAACAACCAAAATAATCTTCTGCTTTATCAGGCATTAGAGTCAACAACTGATAGGGGCACATTTACCTTTGTATCATCTATTGCTCTTTCAAATGTTGCTTTGTACAAAAGACAAAAACTCCATGAAACCCAAACTGCAGAGAGCAGGACAACTTATTAACTCAACAAGATCCACAGGCGGTGTCAACTACCCAACCATGGCAGCTACTCTACAGACTTCTGTTGTTCTTTTACAACACCAGGGCCCCTTTATCCTAACTGCTGCATTTGTGTGAAAGTATTTCCCGTGGCAGTCAACTGTCATTGTACATTAAATTTCTTTGTACATTCGGTGTTTTGGATAGTTTGGACCCAATAATGCTTTTGTGATTCCTCCCACTGAACCCTAATGATCACCTACACACACAGAGAAAGGTGAATACTCATTTTCTTTTGATGGCAACTTTACTGGATCATGAGTAACAAATTTCAATGCAAATTTCACTTAGTTAAATTCGTTTTCGTAATTCGTTTTGTTTATTTATTAATTTTCTGAATTTGGTTGAATAGAATTCCACTGGACCAAATTTGGAAATTTCTAATCAAATTTGAGTTTGTATTTATCCTACTCAAAATTCAAATTTCGGAAGATAGTTATATTCTTTTTATTCTAGTCTATTGTCTATTCTATTCTATTCAAATTCGAGTTTATTCTATTTGAATTTATTCTATTCTAAATTTGAATTTCGGAAAGATGGTTATATTCTTTCTATCCTATTCTATTGGTTTTTCTATTCTATTCTTTTATTTTCTATTCTTTTCTATTCTGTTCTATTCTTATCCATTTTTATTTATTCTATTCAAATTTGAATTTATTCTATTCAGTATTCGAATTTTGGAAGATGGTTATAGTCTATTTCATTCTATTCTAATGTTTTTGTATTCTATTCTATTCAAATTTGAATGTATTCTAATTTTAATTTTGGAAGATGGTTAGATGCTTTCTATTCTAGTCTATTGTTTTTTTCTATTCTATTCTCTTCTTTTATTTTCTAATCTATTTTTATCTATTTAAATTCATTCTATTCAAAATTTTAATTTCGTAATTTCTATTCATTTCGTGTTCAAACAATTTTATTTTTTAACATGAAACAGTATAAAATAATAAGCAAAAGTATGGGTCATTGAAGGTGTACATTAATTGCACAGTAAGAAACCCAATAATACAAAGTCAGGCATCACTAATAAAGAGGACTATCAAATGGCAGTTAAGGCCTAACAAAATGGGGGGGGGGGGGAAGGATGGGAAGGGGCATACGGCTGCACAGTAGGGGGAGAAGGGGGAAACCCGCAGTATGGTTAAGGAATGGTACCATCAAACAAAAGATGCAGATTACGGATTGAGAAGGGAGTCATCAAAATTGGATGGGAGGAAATGCTCTACCCAGGGATTCCAAATCTTCTTGAACTTAGGGATGGAATCTAGGATAGTGGCTTCTATTTTTGCGTGAATCATTGCCTGAGTGACCCTATTCGAAACTGCAGTCATACTCAACGAGGGAGATTTCCATGATTTAGCGATAACCTGCTTGGCTGCGGTGGTGACTTGTAGAATAAGTTTGAAATGCGCCTTAGCGATGCCAGGTGGTCGCAGGTTAAGAAGCGCGATTAATGGATCGGGAGAGAGGGTTACGGCACTGAGTGTAGATAATATTTTAAAAACCTCCACCCAAAATGTACGGACGATGGAGCAATCCCACCAAATATGGAAAAAAGTACCCAGGTCTGCGCAGCCCCTGAAACAAACTGAGGGGTAATCAGGGGTATATTTCGCAATTCTAGCCGGGACTAGGTACCAGCGGGTCAAAACTTTGTAATTGGTCTCCAGGGCCACAATATTCTGTGATGACTCCTTGGTATTGGACCAAATAAGGTCCCAATCTGAGGGGTCAATTTGCCGTCCTAAATCCACTTCCCATTTATTTGTATACGAGGGGAACGCTGAGGTAGTTGAAGTTGTGAAGAGGGAATATAAATAGGAGATGAGGCCCCGTCTATGGGGGTCCCTGAGGCAAGCTCGCTCAAAAGGTGACAAAGTAGGTGTTGGGTTATGTGCCGTTGTGTACGGAGCAAAGAAATGCTTCAGCTGCAGATACCTGAATATCTCAGAGGCAGGGAGGTTATGGGATTCACATAGTGAGGCGAAGGATTTGAATTTATTCCTGCATACGAAGTGTCGGGTCTGGGTGAGACCAGCTGTAGACCAGTGAGCAAAGACGTGTGGTGCGGACCAGGCTGGGGGGAAGGCTGGATTGCGAAGGTAGGAAAGGAGGGGATTATGTGGTGATTGTAGGCGATAACGGGACTTCAGTTTATCCCAGAGGGACAAAAAATGCGAGGTAATGGGATTCGCAATCGTGCGGCGATCAACACGTCTCAGCCAAAGAAGGTTTCCTGTACTAAAGGGGTCGCACTCAATGGATTCCAGAATAACCCACTGCGGGGTTTCATTGGTAGCATGATACTTTGGCAATTGTGCTACATGCGCCGCTTGGTAATACTTGCTAATTTCAGGGAGGCCCAGACCACCATGAATTTTTGGTCGGTATAGAGTAGAGCAAGGAACACGGGGGCGGACTTTACCCCAAACAAAGGAGGAAATACGGCGCTGCAATACGTGAAGGTAGTGAGAAGGTACTGGGATAGGGAGAACTCTGAAAAGGTAAAGGATTTTGGGGAGGATCGACATCTTCACAACAGCTGTCCTGCCCAGCCAAGCCAACGGAAGGGAGGACCATTTGGTCATTAGTGCCGTTAGACGAGCTAGCATAGGAATGTAGTTAGCTGTATAGAGACCTGAAATATGCGGGGTGAATTTTATACCCAAAAAGGGAACAGAGTCTTGCGACCACGAGAATGGCAGGATCAATTTTAGATGGTTAAGTTCATTGGGTGGGAGCGAAATATTAAGTGCAAGTGACTTCTGGGGATTTATTTGGAGGCCCGAGAGCATCCCAAACCTATCAAGTAGCTGAAGAAGAGTAGGTGTGGATGTTAAGGGGGAGGTGAGAAAAAGTAAGACATCATCTGCAAATAAGCACAGTTTATGTGTGGTGCCTCCTATCTCAAGTCCGCGGATATCCGGGTCAGTCCTAATCAATAGGGCCAGCGGTTCTATAGCTAATGCGAAAAGCAGAGGGGATAGGGGACAACCTTGTCTGGTGCCACGCATAATTGGGAAATGAGCAGATCGATGCCCTAAGTATTTGATCCTGGCCGAAGGGCCCTGGTAGAGAGAAAAGATCCAGGTTAAGAAATGCGGGCCAAAACCCCATCAGCACAATATATAGTGTAGGTATGGCCACGAGACAGTGTCGAACGCTTTCCGTATGTCCAAGGACAAGAAGCAAGCAGGAATATTGCGAGTTTTGGCTAAGTGTGCTAAAAGGGATGCACGTCTGACGTTGTCCCCTGCTTGTCGGGTTGGTATGAAGCCGACCTGATCATTGTGGATTAGGGATCCAATACATGTATTGAGGCGAGTAGATAGAATTTTAGCTAGGAGTTTAACATCTACGTTAGGAAGGGAGATTGGTCTATAATTGGACCATTGCGTGTCATCTGAGTTCGGCTTGGGTATCATAGAAATGTTGGCTTGCACTGTATCTGAGTTAAAGGTATGGCCTGAAAGTATGGCATTAAACGCATTAGTTATAACAGGCGTGAGAATGGGGGCAAACTTTTTATAATACGTGGCAGAAAAGCCGTCGGGTCCTGGGCGTTTACGGGGCTTTAGGGAATTGATAGCATTTAAGGTTTCAATTACTGAGATAGGTCGCTCCAGTGCTCCTAAGTGAGTCTCAGCCAATTTCGGGAAAGGAAGGGAAGCAAAAAGGGCTTCAGCATGGGAAGAGTCAAAGGGTGTGGAGGCAGAGTAAAGGCGCGAGAGATGCTTGTGGAAGGTGTGCAGAATCCGTTCGGGGTTGCTAGAGAGATTCGCAGTTGAGGTCCGTAACCGTATGGGTCTAACAGTTTGGTCTAGTTTACGGAGAGAGAGAGCAAGGAAAGTGCCAGGTTTATTGGCTTTAGTGTAGAATTTGTGTCGAGATCTGCGGATGGAGAGCTCGGCTTGGTCAGTGAGGAAAAGATCCAGGGCTAGGCGGGAGTGCTCGAGAGCTTCTTTGTTAGCAGGGGTGGGGGAAGTTTGGAAGGCGGCATGGGATTGGTCATAAGCTTGTTCAAGGAGGAGGCGTTTCTGCCTCCTCTCTCTACTCAGGAAGGAGGCTTTGCTGATACAGAGTCCGCGAAGTACCGGTTTGTGTGCTTCCCATAGTAGAAGGGGGGAGATATCAGGGGTTTGATTTAAGGAGAGATAGTCCTTAAGCGCAGCTGCTATCTCTGAGCAATAAACTGGGTCAGCCAGCAGGTTTTCGTTAATGATCCAGGAGGGATCGGGGGGAGCTGGGGCCAAAGAAGCAATGGTAGTGACCACCGCACAGTGATCCGACCAAGGGATCGGTAGGATATCAGAAGCTAAGATGCGGGGGGAAGAACTGGCGGTCCAAAAAATATGATCTATTCTCGAAAAAACCTTATGTGGGTGGGAGTAAAAAGTATACTGGCGTTTAGTGGGATTGAGTTCCCTCCAGGAATCGACCAATGAGTAATGTTGCAGTATGGATTGGAAGGAGTGGTTGGGGGTGCGCGGAGAAGGTGATTGTGGGGATTTATCTAAGAAGGGGTATATTATATGGTTAGAGTCTCCACAGAGTATGAGCGTGCCTCGCTTATGATGATCTATAACCGAGAAGAGGTGGGAAAGGAACGGCAGAGGACACTAGTTTGGAGCGTAATACGTGGCTATGGTGACCTCAAAGTCCACCAACTGCCCAACCAGTATGATATAACGACCCTCAGGATCCTTAATCTCAGTTTGTAACTTAAAAGGAGTTGTACGGTGGAGGGCGACTAAAACCCCTCTACACTTAGTGGCAGCAGAGGCCGCATAGACCTGTGGGTAACGAGGGCCAAAGAATTTGGGAATAGAGGTAGGAGTGAAGTGTGTTTCCTGAAGACAGACTATTTGCGCATTATGCGACGCAAATGAGCGGAATGCTTTGTTGCGCTTCTGCGGGACGTTAAGACCCTGAACATTCAGGGTGAGAATATTCAAGGTACCCATGGGTAGAGCAAACAATGGGTAAGCGGACAGTGAGGTACCATCACGAGGAATGTTATGTCAATTTGGCGCCGGGAGGGTATGCGGTTATTCGAGCTAAGCTTTAACGTGCAGTCGTATGCAAGAGCAAGGGTGGGGAAAAAAGCCCGCAGAGCCCCGGCGCCGGTGGCCCCGGTCAACCTGGTCCGGCCCCAGAGAGGTCGGAGCCAAACCAACCGAAACGCCGGAACCGAAGGTCCGCCAGGCGAGGTAAAGGTGCAACAGCAGTCCAAACATGGCGAACATCAAACCAAACAATAGACCAATATGATTCCCAACCCGAGCAGCATGTATCCGGTGCAAAAAAAACACAAAAAACAACTGAAGCACAACAGACCAGTATAAGGATACAAAGTTGCAAAGACGGCAGTCAGGTAGACAGTCAATTGACTAAACCCTGTGGGTGGCGACTGTGTGGGTGGTAACGGACCACCACATAAGGAGCAGGATTAAGGATCAAAGGTGGTCAACGGGATTCAGTCCATTGAATCTTGTGGTGAGGGAGCAGGAGAGGAAAAGCGTCCCCTTTTCCCCTGTGTGCGTTTAGGTTAGGAATTCGTGGCGGCTGGGATTTCTGCGGTGAGCATGACGCCGAACGCCTTCTGGAGGTCTCAATCTGTGCAGCGGGAGGGTGCAGCTGGAGGTTTCGTAGCGCGTCCTGAAGCTCGTCAGTAGTCTTGCATACGTGGTCACGGGCTTGATGGCGGAAGCGTACCGCAAAGGGAAAGCACCATTTATATGGTATACTATGCTGTTGTAGCACTACCAAGTGCGGTTTCATAGCTCTGCGTTTGGTAATGGTAGTAGGGCAAAGGTCCTGAAACAGCTGGTAATGGTGACCTTGAAACAGGAGGGACTCCGAATTGCGGGCGGATTGTAGTAGTTGCTCCTTTGTGCGGAAAAAATGAAGTTTAGCTATGATGTCTCGCAGCGGGCCGTCAGTGCGCTTTGGAGCTACTGCCCTGTGAACCCTATCCATCTCGAGGCGTTCTATTGGGATAGCGGGGGCGAGCTCTTGGAATAGCGCAGTAGCTGCAGATTGGACATCAATAATTGACTCGGGGAGGCCACGAATACGCATGTTGGAGCGTCTGGCCTAGTTCTCAAAGTCCTCTAAGCGTGCCTGAAGTATAGCGTTTTCGTCACGCAGCAGGTCTAGCTCATCCCCTTGCGTTTGGAGAGATGCATCAAAGTCGTCCACCCTCTGTTCTAGGTTCGCAGTGCGTTGCCCCAACTCACGGATTTCCCTGGACAGCTGGTTAGTTATGCGGTCTGAGGTCTGTTTCAGGGCCTTATGTAGCATTATTTCAAAGCGAGCTAGAATGTCAGGGGTAGTAAGGTCAGGCGTCAAGGCATGTTTGGGGGTCGCAGTGTCATCATCTGACTCACCCTCTGAAGAGCTTGGGCGGCTTGGCTGCTCCGTTTGCAGGACTGCAGGGTTGGATAAGGCTGGCTGGCTCTTGTGGTGCTCCGATGCGGCGGCCATCTTGGAGGAGGCACGAGCAAGGGCCTCCTTTATCGGCTTATGCGGCGGCGCCGCTTGATGTTTATTTGCCCCCCTGACCATATTGACAGATGGCCGGGGGGTTGCGCTGCCGATCGGTGCCGCTCGTGGAGCGGTGCGGGGCCGAAACATGCAGCGGTGAGGCTGCCTTCCCTGCAGCGTGGAGGAGCCTCAGGGAGACATGTCCTGTGCCGTCAGCCGCGCATGCGCACTCGTAATTTCTATTCATTTATTTTCTATTCTATTTTTTATTTTCTATTCTATTCTATTTTTTTAGTTTTATTCTATTATTATATATTCTATTCTTTTATTTTTCTATTATTTTATACTATTTTATTTTCTATTATATTATATTCTGTTTTACTCTCTTCTTTTCTTTTCTATGTTCTATTCTATTCTATCATGTTATTTTATTTAATTTTTTATTCTATTCTTTTCTCTTTTATTCCTTTATTTTCTATTCTTTTTTGTTCTATTCTATTCTTTTCTTTTCTATTCTATTACTTTCTTTACTATTCTATTTTATTCTAGTCTTGTTTTCAAATTTGATTTTGTATCAAATTCAAATTTATTCTCAAAGTCAATTCAAATTTGATTTGAATTCGATTAGAATTTTGGCTGAAATTTTGTTTTGACATTTCAATTTGTTACTACCTGTGTTTTCCCGAAAATAAGACACTGTCTTTTATTAATTTTAGGTTAAAAAAATGCACTAGGGCTTATTTTCGGGTAGGTCTTATTTTTATCTCTCTCTCTGTCCTTTCACTCTGCCTTCTCTCTCTCTCTCTCTCTCTCTCTCTCTCTCTCTCTCTCTCTCTCTCTCTCTCTCTCTCTCTCTCTCTCTCTCTCTCTCTCTCTCTCTCTCTCTCTCCCTCTATGCCCCCTCTCTCTCTGCCCTCTCTCTCTCTCCCTCTATGCCCCCTCTCTCTCTGCCCTCTCTGCTCTCTCTCTCTCTCTCTCTCTCTCTCTCTCTCTCTCTCTCCCTGCCCTCTCTCTCTGTGTGTCTCTCTCTCTGCCCTCTCTCTCTGCCTTTTGTTCTCTTCTCTCTCTCTCTCTGCCCTCTTTCTCCCCCCTCCTCCTACATGAAGCTGTAGTACTGTCACCAGGGTTGGGGGATTACACTGACCTGCTGCATACTCTGCCCGCCCCTCCAGCACTCCGTTTTCAACACCCATGGCAGGGATGTGGACCCGCCCCTCTGCTGAAATTTCGAGGAGGAGAGGTGTCTGCAGTGCCTGCCTCACTGTCCGTCCCCTCAATGCCTGCTTATTTCAGAAGTGGCACATACAGAGACGGACTGAGCCTCTCATGGGGCCCTGCAGTGACCCCGGGTCCTCGGGCAGTGCACGAATGGTCAGTTCTCCCCTGGTGGAGGTAGGTCTTATTTTCGGGGGAGGGCTTATATTAGCGGTACGTCAAAAAGTACCTCTAGGGCTTACTTTCAGGGTAGGTCTTATTTTCGGGGAAACACGGTATTGTAATTTGGAAACTTGGATACATCTGAATTTTCAAATAATGAAAAATGTGTCCGAATTTCTATTTGGAACAAAACAAACCGCACATGTCTAGTATAAGAATTTTAGTGAAATGCTGTCTTTGTGAAAGACAAAAGTGCAATATTCAGGTGAATATATTGAAGGTATTTAATAATGAAGAAACTTACTTGAAATTTTTTTCTAAATTCTTTTTCCTGTTTTTGATTTTTTTTCAGGTTTGTTTCATTCCTCCAATTAGTAATTAAAACATCCTGCTTCACTGGACTGCTTGAAAAGAAAAGAACATATTTTTTATTCATATAACACATGGGAAATAAACATGCCAATTGCAAATGCCTAGGTTTACATGGCCTAAAAAAACTAGTAGCCTTTGCTTTTATTATTGTGTTGTTAATTGCAAGCAAAAGTATGGTATTTTTCTATTTGTGTTTGAAAAGAAAGAAAAAGATTATATTTTAAAATTTTGTATCCCTACATATAAACGTTTTTAAAAGCCTTTTACTTATGTACAGTATATAAAAACTGCCATATTTTCTTGTTACATATACAGGCTTTGCTTTCTGCTTTTCAAAGCATTTTTGTTTTACTGCTCCTGCGCGTAAGACAACCAACAGACAATAGGCTTATTAAGACAATGCATTTCCTGTGTGACTGACATAAGGCGGTTATCAAAGGAGATGATCGTCTTCATTCAAAAAATAGTATGAATACTTGCTTCAATTAACCAGTCATGTGAAAAGCCAATTCCTGTTCAATGTAAATACCCAGTCATGCACAAAACTTTTTCACATGATGGGATAATCGAGGTGAATATTCAAATAATTTTTTGATTGAAGACTCTCAACTGCTTTTCTTTTAAAAAAAAAAACCTAAAAATGCAATATATAAATGTAAATCAACCACATGCATTTTTATGGAGTAAACTTCATGGTGGATGTTTGTCAAATCTGTTGCACAGCAAGACAATGTAAATACAGAAAAACTATCATGTGCCACACTAACTTTTAAATGAATAAATAAATTTCCTTTCCCTAAGATCAATAATTCAAAAATAAAAAATAAATGTATCATGCATATATCAAAATAGTAGTGCACAGTACTAAATTTGAAACGCCAGAATGAATCAGCAAAAGAGGCAAGTTAAAAAACAAATGCTCATATAGAAGAACTAGAACACACTTCAGATATTCAGAGTGCCCTTCATTCTAAAAAGGGCTCATCCTCTTTTTTTTTTATAAATTATTTTTGGCTACTCTATGAAAAAGTTTACACAGAAGAAAAACGTTCATTCAGTCAACAGCGGTAGTGCACTACATAAAGGAAAAATTGCAGAATACAAATAATATAGAGCAGGGGTATTGAATTAAAATTCAAGGAGGTCTGGTAACTAAAATCGTCTTATGGCCGAGGTCCGAAAATAAATGTCCCCATTAGTGTTCCCCCTTACATCAGGTTCCTCCTCCAGAGTAATTTATTACATTGGGTGCCACCATCCAACTTCCCCCATAAATCAGTTTCCAACGTCAGAGTACCCCCCTATATCAGGCGTTCCCATCAGAGGGCCCCCTTTAAGTAATGTGTTCCCATCAGAGTGCCCCCATACATCAGGCCTTTCCATCAAAATGCCCCCCTACTCAAGAATTCCCATCAGAGTGCCCCCTTACATCAGGTTTCTGCATCAGTAGGCCACCTTACATTTGGTGTCTCCCATCAGTGTGCTCCCTTACATCAGTTGTCCCCATTAGAGTGCCGCATTATATAAGGTTCCCCCATCACGGTGACACCTTACAAAGGGTATGCCCATCAGCATGCCCCCTTACATCACATCAGGTGTGCCCATCAGAGTGCTCCTTTACATCAGTTGTCCCCATCAGAGTGCCCCTTTATATCAGGTATCTCCATCACATTGCCACCTTACATCAGGTATTACCATCAGAGTTCCCCCTTACACTAAAAGTACCCCTTTCCATCATATTTCCCCATCACAGTGTCCATTTACATCATATTCCCCATCAGAATGCCCCTTTCCATCACATGTGCCCATCAGAGTGCCCCTTTCCACAGTATGTGCCCATATTTGCCCCTTTAACATAAAATGTGCCCATCATAGTGCCCCTTAACATAAAATAAGCAGTATGCTGATGGGCACATTTTATGTTAAGGGGCACTCTGATGGGCACATTTTATGCTAAGGGGCACTTTCATGAGCACATTTTATGTTAAAAGGGACTCTGATGGGCACATTTTATGCTAAGGGACACTTTGATGAGCACATCCTATGTTGCCCTTGAACATTAAATGTACCCATCAGCATTACTCTTTAACATTAAATGTGCCCATCATAGTGCCCCTTACTATAAATGTGCCGATCAAGGTCCTGCAGAAAGAACATACCCTACCTTGAGGGCAGACAGGAGCAGGAGGCAGGAGTTTGCCAGGATCCTTGCTGAAGAGGGCGGAGAGCACGCTTGTAGACAGGCAGGGAGTAGGACAGGGAGATACAGCAAGCTGCAAGGGACAGAGTGCATATGTGATGTTATCTCAGACAAATATGAATGACTACAGAGGAGTGAGCTACTTCAAGAAGTAGCTGCCTGGTGAGAAATTGTCCATCGCAGATCTGTAAAAAGGTGATGACAGATTTTACTGATTGGGAAAACGCATGTCACTGACAGAGAGGCTTAGGACCTTCTGCCAAAAGTTTTCTAGTGTCGTGCCAAAGATTTATGATACTTCTGTTTGGAAAGCATGGAAAGCATGGCAGGAAGCTGGGCTTTGGTACAAAGTTAGGTCCATAAGGTCCTGAATCAGGGCACAAATCTCCTGCCAGAAAGGACACATGACCAGACATGGACCGTGTACATGTCCAGAAGACATAAAGCAGTGTACTTGGGGAAGTCCCTCATCTTCAGTAATTCAGGCCAACATTTGGGAACATGTGGTGCAGTTTCACCGGAACCCTATACCAGCTGGTTCAGAATTTATAAAAAAGATTCGATTCATGTAATCTCAAGGAGATACTGTAAGAACTTATGCGCAAAATGCAGGATAAACTGCTGTTCAGGAGTGAACTGTAGTGTTTGGTCCGTCTCTCAGTCTGAGATGAAGTTAGGAGTGTATCCACCCAGGAGAGCACAGATCATGGAATAGGAAAGTGAAAGACCATGTCAAAGGGATGGGGGGTATGCACAGCTGAGTTCAAAGAATGTGGGGTCAGAGAAGATGATCTGTCAGGGTTGAAGAAATGAGAGATAGTGTCTGACTTGAAGTGCCTGCCACATGGGTAGGGGGGATCCAACACTGTGGGTTTTTTTTTACTAAAGCTGGAGAATGCATATTCAGACTCACTTCTGCATATAAACCGATCAGCTTCCAGGTTTTATTGCCAAAGCTTAACTGAGCAAGCTGAGGTAAGAAGCTGATTGCTTTCTTTGCAGAAGCCTGACTGTGTCTGACTTTGCACTCTCCAGTTTTAGTAAATAAAGCACTGTATGTCAGGAACAGATTTCCAGGTTGTATTTTCACAGACGTTTTCAGGCAGAACTTGGGATCGTAAAGCCCGCGCGAGAAATCTAGGTTCCCTACAATAGGGAACATATACTATATTGCCAAAAGTATTGGGACGCCTGCCTTTACATGCACATGAACTTTAATGGCATCCCAGTCTTAGTCCGTAGGGTTCAATATTAAGTTGGCCCACCCTTTGCAGCTAGAACAGCTTCAACTCTTCTGGGAAGGCTGTCTATAAGATTTAGGAGTGAGTCTATGGGAATTTTTGACCATTCTTCCAGGGGTACATTTGTGAGGTCAGGCACTGATGTCGGACGAGAAGGCCTGGCTTACAGTCTCCACTCTAATTCATCCCAAAGGTGTTTTATTGGGTTGAGGTCAGAACTCTGTGCAGGCCAGTCAAGTTCCTCCACCCCAAACTCGCTCATCCATGTCTTTATGGACCTTGCTTTGTGCACTGGTGCTCAGTCATGTTAGAACAGGAAGGAGCCATCCCAAACTGTTCCCACAAAGTTGGGAGCATGAAATTGTCCAAAATGTCTTGGTATGCTGATGCCTTAAGAGTTCCCTTCACTGGAACTAAGGGGCCAAGCCCAGCCCCTGAAAAACAACCCCACACCATAATCCCCCCTCCACCAAACTTACACTTGGCACAATGCAGTCAGGCAAGTATCGTTCTCCTGGCAACCACCAAACCCAGACACGTCCATTGGATTGTCAGACAGAGAAGTGTGATTGGTCACTGCCATGAACAGGTCTCCACTGTTCTAGAGTCCAGTGGTGGCGTGCTGTACGCCACTGCATCTGACGCTTTGCATTGCACTCTGTGATGTAAGGCTTGGGTGCAGCTGCTTTGCCAGACAACAATGCATAGAGAGCTTCATGGAATGGATTTCCATGAAGCTCTCTATGCATTGTTGTGCTAATCTGAAGGCCACACGAAGTTTGGAGGTTTTTAGCTATTGACTCTGTAGAGTTGGCAACTTCTGCGCACTATGCGCTGACCCCATTCTCATTTTACGTGGCCTACCACATCCGGACTGAGGTGCTGTTGTTCCCAGTTGCTTCCACTTTGTTATAATACCACTAACAGTTGACCGTGGAATATTTAGTACCAAGGAAATTTCACAGATGGACCTATTGCACAGGTGGCAACCTACCACAGTACCACGCTTGAATTCACCTGTCATCACCTGTGGTAGTGAGCTCTTTTGATCCACAACTTGGGGTTCCCCAGGGCGCGGAGTCTAAGGTCACGGCCCCCAGGTACACCCAGCTGATGTAGAGGATACCGCTAGCGGGAGCAGGGTACAACGGGAGAAGACACAGGGAATCCAGTAGGCAAGCCGAGGTCAGGACAGGCGGAAAACAAGCAAGGTCAGGAACGAAGCCGGGGTCTGTACACAGATAGACAATATAGGATTCACAGTAGAAACACAAGGGAGCTCCAACAACTAAGACGTTGCTCAGGCAAAGTGGGCTAGACTGAGCATGTCTTACATAGACAAGCAAACTAGGAGGCTGGCCAAGAAATGATGGAAGGGAAGGAAATAAAACCCAGAGGATAGCAGACGACGCCCACAGGTGAGCACAGACAAATACACATGTGAAGGAATCAGGAGCAGCAAGGAGGTAAGAATAAACAAACAAGAGGCTGCAAGCTAACTTGTGACCTCTTACGAGGTCTACCCACTTTTTTAGGACCAGGCTTAAGGGGAAACTTCTGATGAATAAATTCCACCAGACAGGGTGCAGAAACATCAGTAGAAAGAATCCAACACCTCTCCTCAAGACCATATCCCTTCCAGTCAATAAGATACAAGAGCTTCCCTCTGATGAATTTAGAATCCAAGATTTGCTTGACTTCATACTGATCCGAAGTACTCGCTACTGGGGAAGGATGATGATGAGGATGGGAAAACCTGTTGATGATATACGGTCTCATAAGAGAAACATGGAAAACATTAGGGATTCTCAGATGTGAAGGAAGGTGAAGTTTGAAAGCAACAGGATTGACCTGGCGGAGGATGGTAAACGGACCAATGAAATGAGGAGGAAATTTCATAGAGGGTACTCGTAGATGGATATTCTTGGTAGAGAGCCAAGCCTTGTCACCAGGGAGAAATTTGGGACTCAAGCGGCGATGGCGATCTGCAGCCGTTTTGTACTTGGAAGCTGCCAGATGTAAATTCTTGGAAACCTCTGCCCAGATGGAATTGAATGATCGTTGTTTATCTGCAGCCACAGGTACCGTAGAGGAGATAGGAACAGGAAATGGCACCAAAGGATGATGACCATACACCGTGAAAAAGGGGGACTCACCAGTACTGGCACTGGCTTAGTTATTAAGGGAAAACTCTGCCCATGGTAGAAGGTCTACCCAATCATCCTGATGGGCCGAAATGAAGGCACAAATATAGCATTCCACATTCTGGTTGACCCTTTCGGTTTGGCCATTGGACTGCAGATGAAAGGCTAAAGAGAAGTCCAACTCAACTCCGAAGGACGTGGCTAGAGCCCTCCAGAAGCAAGCTGTAAATTGAACACCTCTAGCAGAGACGATGTGTGAAGGCATACTGTGAAGACGGAAGATTTCCTTAATGAAGTTGGAGGCCAATTGTGATGGCCGAAGGATGTCCCGGAAGTGGAGTTAGGTGGCACATTTTAGAAAACCACCCAGATAACAGTGGAACCAGCTGAAGGGGGTAGTTCGGAAATAAAGTTCATGGAAATGCAACACCAAGGCTCATCTGGAACAGGCAGAGGTAAAAGGAGATCTGCTGGAGCAGACGTGGAGGACTTAGACTGCACACAAATGGAGCAAGCCTGGACATATTCTTCAACATCCTTCCGCAGTGAGGGCCACCAGTAATGACACTGCAGGAAGGCACAGGTGCGTTGTACCCCAAGATGTCCAGAAAGTTTAGAGTCGTGTGCCCATCTGAGTAGCTTGGGATGAAGGGCGGGGACCACAAAGGTCTTTTCGGGTGGGATGTGTTTAGGCTGACGATGAGTGGTGGCTAGGATACGATTGGCAGAAATGATAGGCTCCGGTTCAATATGACACTCAGAGTCAGCACTGGTAAATGATCTGGACAAGGCATTCGCATGGGCATTTTTGGAACCGGGCCGGAAGGTAATGTCGAATTAAATCTGGCAAACAAGAGAGCCCATCGTGCTTGTCTGGGGTTCAAACGCTGGGCAGACTGGAGATACTGGAGGTTCTTATGATCAGTATAAATCAGAATGCAATGTGGGGATCCCTCCAGCAGATGTCGCCATTCCTGTAGTGCCAGCTTTATTGCCATCAATTCCCGATCACTGATAGTGTAATTCTTTTCAGCATCTGAAAATTTCTTAGAGAAGAAGGCACAAGGACGGAGCTTACCATCATGCACTTGGAGCAGGACGGCCCCCACTCCCAAAGATGAAGCATCTACCTCCAAGAAAAAAGGCTGAAAAATGTTCGGACGTATGAGAATCGGTGCAGAGAAAAGGTGGATTTTAGTCTGTGGAATGCGTCGACTACCTCAGAAGGCCAGGTTCTGGCGTTGGAACCCTTTTAAGTCAAAGAAGTGATTGGGGCCACCAGCGAAGAATAGTCAGGAATGAACTGGCGATAGAAGTTAGTGAATCCCAAAAAGCGCTGTGTTGCTTTCAACCCAGAGGGCTGAGGCCAGTTGGAGATGGCTTGGAGTTTGGCAGGATCCATAAGCAGCCCTTTATCCGTGACTATGTAGCCTTGTTTTGTTCGAAGAGACACTTCTCCAATTTTGCATACAGGCGGTGGTCCAGAAGACATAGGAGAACAGTACACATGTGCTGACGATGAGTTTCTAAATCTGGAGAAAAAGTTAGTATGTCATCCAGATAGACAATGACACAAACATACAGAAGATCAGAAAAAATGTCATTAACAAAGTTCTGAAAGACGGCTGGGGCATTACACAAGCCAAAGGGCATGACAAGATATTCATAATGCCCGTCTCTGGTATTGAAAGCTGTTTTCTACTCATCACCCTCACGGATCCTAACCAGATTGTATGCTCCACGGAGATATAGCTTAGTGAAGATTCGAGCATTTCGGAGTCTGTCAAAGAGGTCAGAAGTCAGAGGTAAAGGGTACCGATTCTTAATGGTGACATTGAGACATCTATAATCAATGCAGGGTCGTAGCGTACTGTCTTTTTTCTCCACAAAGAAGAAGCCAGCCCCAGCAGGAGAATTGGATTTATGGATAAATCCTTTCTGCAGAATCTCCTGGACATATTCAGACATGGCTTGAGTCTCAGGAATGGAGAGAAGGTAAACTTTACCTTGTGGTGGAGAAGACCCAGGTTGGAGGTCAATAGCACAATCATAGGGATGGTGAGACAGCAAACAGTCAGCAGCTTTCTTACAAAAGACATCTTGGAAGGACTGATAGTGCGGAGGGAGTATCGGACGGGAGAAGACACAGGGAATCCAGTAGGTCAGGACAGGCAGAAAACAAGCAAGGTCAGGAACGAAGCCGGGGTCGGTACACAGATAGACAATATAGGATTCACAGTAGAAACACAAGGGAGCTCCAACAACTAAGCCGTTGCTCAGGCAAAGTGGGCTAGACTGAGCATGTCTTATATAGACAAGCAAACTAGGAGGCAGGCCAGGAAGTGATGGAAGGGAAGGAAATAATACCCCAGAGGATAGCAGACGACGCCCACAGGTGCTTGGGGATGATTTTAAAAATGACTTTGAGGTTGGCCCTAATAATCCTTGACTGCCATGAGACAGGAATCCCACAGCCAGGGGAGTACATGCAAGGGAATAGGAGACAGTGATTGTTCCACAGAGACCCAGCTTTTAAAAATTCATGTGCTTGCTTACACCAGTCAAGAACCCAGACCAGATGGAAAGATTGATAGTAGTGCATTGGGGAAACCCATACCCTGAATTGTTTTGGCACACAGAGGGTTTTTGCCCTGATTCAAGCTGGGCAGTCCGCCCATAGAAACTGTACAACTTCCCTTTTTTTTTACAAATTCTTTATTTGTACAGAACAGCAGGTGCCATCCATTTTGAAAAGAACAGTAAAGCAAATACAATGATGATCAAAACAGCAAATACATCACATATCATCATCAGCATATAATAAATAACATAGAACATTACTCTAAAAACACAGGATCCCCTCAGTGGACCGAACTGCTGAAGGAGACCTCTTTACATAAAGTCGGTGGAGTTGGACACTTTCCTTTTTCTTTAGATTAAACCAAATAGAAATAATCAAAGAAGAGGGAAAAGGAAGAGAAGAGAAAGGAGGGGAAAAAGGGGGGGTGTCAAAGGATGGAAAGGTGCTATGCAGGAAACAACCATTCCTAAGGCGAGCCTCCAGTAGGCTCATCACGAAGAGAGACTGCCCTTCCTCAGAATATTTGTACATATTCCATAGCATCCAAGTTTTGGAGTATATCTCATGTTTATGTTGGTGCGATAGCACAAGGTCTTCCATTTGGTTCAATTCCTTTACTTTATGTACCCAGGGCCCAACAGATGGGGTCCATGTATCTCTCCATCTCAAACAGATGCAGGACTTAGCAGCATTTAAAAGATGGCGCAGGATGGACCATTTATAGGTTTTGGACAGTGTATTGGTAACATGTAAAAGAAAAAAGGCTGGGTCTTCGGGGACTGGATAATCTGTAATTTTTGCACAATTTTACAGACCTCCTTCCAATAGTGCGCAAGCCTGGGACAGGACCAAAACACATGTAAGAGCGTTTCCACCTTTTCTTGACCGCCAACATTCATTTGAGATATTTGGGGAGAACCTATATAAGTTTGCAGGGGTTCTGTACCAACAGGCCAGGATCTTGAAGTTATTCTCTTGAATTTTTGTGCAGAGGGAGCATGTTAGAGTAAATCTGATAATATTAGTTTTTGGGAGTCCGTGAATGTCCTTCCCAGGTCTGTCTCTCTTCCTGGGTCTGTCTTACCTTTTAGCCTGGTACAGAAAGTCAGGTGGGATGTCAATTGAAAGGGTTTAGAAGAGAGATAGCATGCATAGGAGTACATTCATTTTTAGAATACTATTTCTTCCAAACGAAGAGGTTTGGGATCAATATCTCTGGGGACAGCATGAAAAAAAGTGTCATTGATATAGGCAGCAACTTTGTGGTGAGTTGCACTTATCTGAACACCCTGAATGTTGGGATTTAACCATATGTGGTGGAGTAGGGGCTATAGAGTTAGCATGAAAATAAGCAGTGGCAGGGGGCAGCCTTGGCTAGGTATAGAGCACGTTCAGAATCTATCTCTGATAATTTTGGATGTATTTCCCAGGCAAATAAGGTCACCAAGGCTTCTGTTGACACTGCGTTATCTCAGGCAATTGGTAGTGGGTTTTCACTGGGTGTCTCTTCTGTTTCCACGAATGTCACAACAGAAGGCACTATCCCTAGTGACCTAGGGGTGATTCCCAGGAACACCCCAAATTTTGATTGTTTTTAGGAGAAGGGCTGACACATCAAGAGACCATAGGGGGTTTGTAAGAAGGGGATTAGAGATGGATCAAAATGTGGTGGAGTTACCACAAGCGGAGAAAATTACTTTGAATAATCGGTTTATCAGGTGTTAGCTTAACTGATGTGGAACTTGATCTGTTTGGGTCTGGATTGAATTTTTGCTACATAAGGAATCTAGATCAATTGAAGTGGTAAGGGATGTGACTGAGGGCTTATGCTTTTCACCCTTGGAGAGGGATTGACCCACATCCCGGGGGAATGATTTTGATAAATTCATTCTGTAGAAAGAATGTAAATGGATTTATAAATTGAGAGCATGTTTAAACGAACAACTCAGTTTTGCACCTTTTTTGTACATAAGGTGGGGATGTGGGGGTGTAGATTCGGGTTGGGTTATTGGGGTGGTGGGCATCCATCCTCTGGAGGTCTGTCATGGAATTGAATTTAGTGCTCTATCTTGCTGATTGCTTGATACTGATGTTCCTTTATTAATTTTAATATGGGACAGGGAATGCTGTCCTTGTTGGTGCCACTTTCCTGTTGGGAGCAGAACACCGACGATGACATCTCTTCCAGATGTGTTCCTGGAAGTGACAGTGGCAATGTGGGAGACAATGGCCACCAGAACGTCCATGCTTTTGCATGGATGATGAGCAGAGCCATGGGGTAAAGAGGCCAGTTAGAGGCAGACACATATTTTTTTGCATACTGCGTTGCATACTCTTTGTGCCGCTGGTGCAATTACCCCTTGGCAGGTCTGAAGGATATCAGTGACTGATTGTGGTAAGTCTTGGCTAGTAGATCACTGGAAACACGTGGGTTTGGGAATGCCTGTTTTGATATAGATGTAGCACTATCCCCTCAGGGGTTGCTGAGTAATTTTGTGGGTTCCCTGTCTTGCCTGACCATGCTCTGAATGCCCAACCCCTGCTGAAACCACCCTAAACCACCAGTCAGAGGGACCCTCTGGCTGCAACCACAAATTAGGCTCACAGACAGTTTAGAGTGAACTGACATCTTGGTTGTATTGAGATTACATGTAAGCACAGTAAAACAACAGAAACGTGCATGAAATAATAGCTATGACTTGGAGTAATTTCAATCAAAAGTCAAACACAGCAAAATCTTAATCAGTTATGGATGTCCTGCAATTCAGAATTCAGCCAATAACCCCAGTGCTGCAATGTCTTTCCCCAATGAGCAAGAAAAACTACCAAGCAGAGCGGCTTGCTCACTTAGGGCTCTCAGAAGCAGAGGACAGTGTTCAATTCTGAAGCTAAAAACAACTCTTGAATTGAGTAGGTCACTGTCCCCTTAAACTGCAGTATAAGATCTTTGGCACACTCAATGGGGCCCGAGTTGATGCACTTTAAGAATTAAAATCCCTCTGGGAGAAAATGTAGAAATCCCTTAATAAGGTGTGGATACAAAAGAAAGTAGCTGCTCCTTTAAGTGGTAGGTAGCCTGGACAATACCCCTTTAACACACATTGGGTACGATGTAAATTTAGGCAGGGATTAAAGAATGAGCACAAGCCCTTTCTGTAGGAATTAATTCCTCTTGCGACCCCAGTGGCAAACTGCAGCAATACAGGAGCTCTTTAGTGACTGAGGGCTGACTGCAATGGAAGCAATGATGTGGCTTAAGTTGCAGAGGGCAAGAAAGGCAGTGGATTATTCTGAAAGTATAGTAACTGGTAGGCCAGGTGAACTAGGCCTCAACATGTGTAAGTTGTGAATAGTATCAGTTAAACTAGGCAGAAAGCAGCAGACTTGAATAAGGTCATTGGCAACGTGAATAGTTGAGAATGGAACTCTCCCATCCAATCCGTGGTACCAGGTAGGTAGTTGATGATCTTTCTGTAGGTGGGGAACCCAATTGTTTCTGCGGTTCTTCCTTCAGAGATCACTTTGGACAGCAGCACTCTGGACCACCAGCCCACGGGACAGCTCACCAGACTTGTAAACAGCTTCTCCCTTCTCTCTCTCGCTGTGGCCTAGCCTGGCCCGATCCTCCAATGTCCCACACAGCCTTCTCCTCCACAGCTGTTCTCCAGCTCTCACCCCTTCACTTCCTGGCCCGGGTTTCCGATCTTCTGTATTTATCGGCCTCCACCCACACACCAGCTCCTCTGGGATATGTAGTTCATTAGTTCGCTGTCAAACAGCAAAGTCCTGCAGTCAGCCTACAAATCCCACAAAGCTTTGCAACAGACCCTGCACAATTGGGCTGCAAGACGCTGCCATCCTGTGTCCATTTAACATCCTGCAAGCAATATCATGGCAGGGTATTACATAGAAGTTTATGTTTGTTACGTATCTCTCATGGGGATGATGACATAGTATCTTTTTTGATCAACACAAGAACCTTGGAGGCATGTGAATTTTTGAACTAAGGAGCAGGTGTTTCTTTTTCCCTCCCCATTAGGGGAAACCTTATGGAACTCTTGATGTTTATAGAGTGTGGTGGAGATTATTGAGATATTTATTTATTTATTTATACATTTTTTGTTTGTTTTTTTATCATTTCATAGGGAGGTGCCTATCATGTCCTTTTGTACATTTGAGCTAGGTTCATTTTAGATGTGGTTTGCTTGTTTACTTTCTGGAAATCTCATCCCCCTACATTTTTTACCTCCCCTTCCACCTTTTTGTGAGGGTTAGTATGTCTGTCAGGTGTTTTTATTTTGTCTCCTCCCCTCTTCTCTCCGTCTCCATCATTAAACTGCACACGTGTAAAATTGTACAATTTATTTGTTGAATTTTTTGTCTAGAATTAAATGTATTTCATGTATGTGATAAACACCAAACATACTGTCAAGAGGCATGGATCCTGAGGAAGCAACTTGTTCGCCAACTGTATCGATCCATTTTATGCCATTTATTATATACTGTATATATTTGGTGATATGGGCACATGCCACTGAATATGTAGTATTTTATTGTGTTTTTAACTTTGCTAATAAAGACTTAGGTTTTACATTTATTTGGAATAGAGCACGGTGACGTCATTACGTTTGGATGGCAATCGCCATCTTGGGACTCCTTGTATGCACACCTGACTGTGGGTTACACAGTACATGCTTGATGGGTCTCTGACCCTTGATTTTAATGTGAGTAGCTCTTTGGCATTGAATCTTTTTTACCAATAAATATCTAAATACTACACTATGGAAGTTCTATATTTGACTTATTTTTGAGCCATTTGAAGACCCCTTAAAGATGTGTTTGACCATTTGTTTGATTTCGGTGGGAGCTGTTCCTGTGTCCATTTAAAAGGAGAGATCCATCCAGCCTGGGATCATCCGGGGATATTGATTGCTCTATGACTCCTTGAGGGTCGAATCTGTGAGGTGAGCGCACACACCAGAAGGTGATGGATAGATTGGCACCATGTATATGAGCACGCAATATAAAGTTGGAATATAAAGTTGAAGAATTGAAAAATCTGGATACTTTATTTTTATTATTTATTTTTATTTATTTATTTATTTTTTATAAATTTTTCTTGTGCAATTTAATATTTTTTTTTTCACTTTTTGGGACTTTTTGTAATTCATATATGTCATGGTGTAATACTTGGTAACTTTGATTGTAATTAATTTTGGATTATACTGCACTTTATAATTAAGTTAATGAGGATATACAGGGTTATATCATTTATTCACAATAATATGAAATTGACAATATTTAATTTAATTCTAGCACATACAGCGCTACTCCAGTCTTTAAAAAATTATTTTTTTCATCTCATCTTTATCGGGTGTTAGCAGCTACCTATCCCCTGAGAGGAATTTTGGCAGCGCAGGAGTCCATCCCTTACTTAATTGATTTACATTTACATTGACTGTATCCTCTCTGTTCCCTCCTACTTCCTTGGTAGAGGTGAATGGGGAAATTTTCTAGTTGCTTTCACAGTAGGGATGGTGCCCCACTGAGGCAACTGATTATATACACATTGAGAGTCTCAACACTACTGGTATTTTATTGTAGCATATATACAGTATATGTGAAATTCACTAACAAATGTGGTTTGCTTTGGAATGTTTTGTGGTAGTGCATTAATGTGCAGGTGTTTTTCATCAGTTGTGCTGAATTGGCATAATAAATGGGCTGTTAGTGTACCACAAGATTAAGAAACACGTGCATGATTAATTTTTAGCAATGCATAGTGTACGCATTGTTCTGCAGTGTGCTGTTTTCTACTGCACAATGTCTTTGGGTGCCATTCACAATGCTGTGTATTCCCATTCATTCTGGTAACATGCTTTAATGTGTATGTTTAAGAGCATGTTGCCACAACAAACCAGTGCGAATGGACCTTAAAAGCCACTGTTAACAAAAAAAACCTTACTTTTTAAAAAGCCTTAGTGGACCCTAGATGAGAGGACTTCTTGATGAGAACTAATCTCAGTTCCCTTAGCTCTATTAATCCCTGTCACAGCAAAAGATTACAGAGGTGGGGGAGCATCAGAGGATGTAGATTCTACTAAATCAGAAGATTGCAGCAAAAGGGACACATCACATTGAGCCCAGGTTCACACTGATGTGGTGCGGAACTCGCACCGGTTTCGGTGCGATTTCTGCACCGCATCATAATCACACCCCGTTCATACGAACTGCTGCGGGTGTGTATTTTAAGTTAACGACACCCTGAAATCAGTTTGCAAAATGCGGTATGATGCTCAGAATCGGATTGCATGGGTGTGAAGACCCATGCAATATGATGTTGGTGCAAACAAAAAAAGGGTCCTGCCCTCTGAAAAAAGGTGCTGATGCATTGCGTTTTGACCCATACAAAACGTATGACTCAAATTGCACTGCACAGAAATCGCATGTGATTTGTACAGGAAGGCGGTGCGGTTCCTATGTGAATCACATGCGCAGAATCACACCGGAGTAAACCCGGACTGAAGGTAATATCTCTTCTGTTTATTTTTTTTGTTTTTGTTTTAACTAAATTTAGGCTTTAACCTTCATGAACTTGTTATAATAAGTTGTTATCAATAGTCTCTCTTAAAGCCCTCTGAACATATTATTTTTTATTACTCTGTAAGGTATAGGTAAAGTTGAAAAGTCTGTGCTATTGTATGCTAAATCAGCTGCATGGTTACTAGTTCCATAACAGCCCAAGGGTTTTGAAGGTTTTTTTTTTTTCTACAGTATTGTCACTTTACACAATAGGCATACATAAAATAATTGTTAGTAATTTGCAATCATTCAGGACTATCACTTCAGCTTGAGCCTGAGCACAGCATACTTTCTTTGTGTTGACCTGAAGTATGAGGAAGGATTGTACATTTATTAATGATCTAAATTCCTAGCATGTGGAACCAATCTCCCCAAGTTTTTCAGTTCTCTTTAATTATGCAGACTTCCCAAATACTGTTTTCAGGTCTGACTTCCTTGTTCTTCTTTCCATTTCCTTATAGATCCACAATTTGTCCTCTGTCTGCATCAGCTGCCTTTCTATGTGTCACCTTTCAAAAACATTTTGCAGTTGTTCACAGAATGCTTGGTTAAAAGCTCTGCACCTTTTGTTTTTGGGTCATGGCCAGAGTAAATGGTTCTAGCAGTCCCCTTATGGTCCTTTTTAATGGCGTCTTGTGCCCCTTTTGTTATATCTTCTGGGGGTGTTACCTCCTAACCGCATTTCTGTTTGAGTTACAGAGCCTCTTATTTATTTAATTCAGCCTCTATCATTGTGGAAGCTTGAAGATCTGTCGTTACCCCCCATGTCCTATGGTGCTCAATGCATTAATGCTTCCTAGTCATACCTCACCATGGGGCCTCTATGCGTCCCCACAAATGGTAGTTGAAGTACCCTGCTTAGTCTGTAATTGCAGAGCTATATCTATGTTACTGAGTGTAATTTATTTTTTATTGTGTATTCATGGTAACTCTGTGAAGATGTGATTAAGGTCAGATTACTGCAGGTCAAGCTGGATGGCTTAACAGGTTGGGATTCTCTCGCATCCACCTGGCTTTGGAGAACCATAGAACCTTCCAGAAGCCAGTGGGTGGAAGAGGTGGAGACCCTAATCTGCATGTTTATGGAAGTCTAACCAATCCCAGGTTTGGAGGCCCTGGTAGAGTTGTGGACCAACCTATAAATAAGGGACAGTCAGGCTGGCAGGAGAGTCGGGTGGAAGATGGAGTGCTGAGGAGTCTGTCAGTGGCCTAGGAGGGGGTCCCCTAGGTCTAGGGGGCTTGCTTCCAGACTGAGCTGGCATTCAGTAGTGCGGCATGAACCAGATCAAGGCCTGGGAGCAAAGAGGACAGAGTGAGTACATCAGCACACCCAGGGATTCACAAGGAGAGAGACTACCATGTGTAGCAAGTTTTCAAAGGACAGCACTGTGCTTAATCCTTTATCCTTGTCCTGGGAGATCTTCAGAGCAGCCAGGAGGGCTGGTAGTGTCTGTAGGCTGTGGAGCTGGGAGCAGTTCTACAGGGGAGAGGAGACATCTCTGCATGAAGTTGCAAGTTAAGCTGATTTTCAGAGGGGCTGTGAGTAGCTTGCCCATAAGGGGCAGTTGCTACTGATCCACAAAGATTGACGGCTTTCAAGGAAAAGAACAGTCCAGGATCTGTTTCTGTAAGTAGAAAAGAAGTTGTCCCCACACATTGATTTAGTCAAGTTTGGGATCCCATTATAACTGTGCGAGTCTCAGAGCCTCTGTAGACAGTAGTTTCTGTTTCCCTTACCTGGGTGCTTACTTGTGCTAGGTACACACAGGGATCACTGTGCTAACACAACTGATATTAGTAGAGCTATCTCACCTCTGAGCTATTGTGTTCTAACAGGGGGACTGCCCCCACCAATGGCTGCAAGCACTGATTGGATGCTGGTTTTCCAGCATTCCCATTAAATAAAAGCTGTTCGTTGGATCATCTTCTATCAGACAGGCACATACAGGATGAATGTTATCTGCTTTCTGTTGAAGCCTTTAGACAATTAAGGGAAAATACTTAGACTGGTTTCTAGTACTTAAGAGGGTTGTTTTTTTTTTTTTTTCCCCACACTGTTTTTTTAGGTACTCTGCTATTTTGTGTTTTTTAAGTGGTCAGTCTACAAGGCCACAAAACATAGTAACATGGATTTGAAAGGGGCTGTAAAAGTGATCTCTAGTAGAGCCAAATGTACCTGTGTTTGGTTGTGTGGGATGTTCAAACTCTACTAAAGTTCAGATGCCAAATCCAAACCTCATTAAAATCATTAGGAGCCAAATCTTATTAATCAGTAATAGCCATTTTCTAGACCAATAGGCAAGGAATTGTCAACAAGAGTGTAGGGAGTTGGGCACAGCCCTGAGGAACTTGTCCAGCTGCAGAAAAATAATCAGTTTGGTGGGGAGCAGCAATTTTAACTATGCCTAAAGTGAAACATTAGAAATAGAAAATTCCTTTAAAGGATATGTAAACCCTCACCTTGTAAAACAAAAAATTAAGTTTAAAATAGAATTGAAAGGCAAAACATTTCTTTATAGATATAAAACAAACCACTTTATATATACTTTTCCCCCCTTTTTTATAAGTGATCACATACTCTCTTTTCTCAACTGCATATGGAACTCAAGGAGAAGAAACAGCAGCACACTGATCTTCCCAGTGCATCTTGGGGTGCAAGGGGGTGTCAGCAGAAATCTGATCATTTGAGGAGTGTGATCAGTTTTTAATAGAAAAGCAGAGGGACTTGCAGGAACACCAAGGATTTCACATGAAGAGGACAGTATACTTTTTATACACGGTACAGCAGGCACATATCAGGAATATGAAATATTGGGTTTACATACTCTTTAAATAATATGCTCGGGGGTACTCTGAATCTGCCTCTGAAGTACAGTTACACATCTATGCAATGGGGTTGATTTACTAATGGCAATAAGACTGTTCACTATGCATTTGCAATTGCACTGTCAGGGCTCTGTCCACAGCAGAGGTACTTAGAGACCTGGCATTCCTGCCAGCACTTTGCATGGCCGCAGAAATGCACACTGGCAAACATCTATGCACACTGGCGCACGGTGTTGTCTGGGGCCGAACTTTAGGCCCAATGTATCAAAAAAAGTTGACCACCTTTGATATATGTACAAACTCACTCACTCATTTCTTTCACCATTCCATTTTTTGTATGTTTTTTTTTCTTTTATTTGTAAACTTATTTGCTTGAGGTGATTGTAGCCATATTAGTGCTTTTGCGACAGGAACAATTGAGTACTGTCCGTGATACTTTTTTTATTTGCACTAACATACAATTTTGAGGACAAGCTTTCGGGGAATGTCCCCTTCTTCAGGTCTAAGCAGTACTGAAACAAAGATTTAGCAGAATGTTAGAAGAGATGTAGGGGATGGGAAAAAAAAAAGAGAGATAAGACACAGCAAAAGCAAAGTCTGAGGGGGGGGGGGGGGAGACAACACTAGCAGAGGCAGTCATGCTTGAGCTGTTGGATAATGATTGAGGAATCCCATGTCCAAATTAAGGCCGTTATCTCTTGTGTCAAATAGAATTTTCATTCTTAGTTCAAAAGTTTTTCTTTCCTGAATGGATTTGAAATTTCCTTTAAGAACTAAAATATTGAGGTCTTCCATTGTGTGGTCTGGTTGTGCAAAATGGTGTCCTACAGGTGTACAAAAGTCATCTTCTTTATGTTCCTTGATGGTATGTCTGTGCAAATTCATCCTTGTCTGCAACTTCTGTCCTGTTTCGCCAACATAAGATCCTTTGCTACATTTTCTGCACTGGATAAGGTACACAACATTACTGGAGGTGCAGCTGTATGATCCAGAGATATTGAAGATCCCTTTTGACTGTCTGACACTTTTTGATGGATTGATTTGGTTGCACAGTTTGCAGCGTTTCTTATTGCAGGGTTTGCTTCCATTATTTGTGACATCATAATCAGAAGGAAGTTTCCTACTGATTCGTTTATTTCTGAGGTTGGGGGGTTGTCTGAAGGCCAGTATTGGTGGTTGCTGGAATATTTCTTTCAGAGTTCCATCCTCTGTTATGATGGGTTGTAAATCTTTGATTATTTTTCTTATTCCATCTAGTGCTGGGTTGTATGGTTACTAGAGGTACACGGTTGTTTGTTTTTTTCTCCTTGTACTGAAGTAGATTTTCTCTTCGGGTTCTCAAGGCTGTGTTTATGCTGTTGTTGATAGTTTTGTCCTTGTAACCTTTCTTATGGAAGGCGTCTGCTAGTGTCCCGAGATGTTTATCTCTGTCTCTTGGGTCAGAGAGACAGCTTGTCCTCAAAATTGTATGTTAGTGCATATATATATATATATATATATATATATATATATATATACTGTGTATATATATATATATATATATATATATATATATTAGAAAATACAAAGAATCCTTTTATTTTGTCATCAATATTTTAACATGCTTGCATACCTTGTTTTTTGTACTGGTGGCACTGGTGGTTTCCTTTTTTCTATGATCAATTCCGCATCATCATACAGGTCATCTAAAAAAAGAAAAAAAAAAAGTAAACAAAGATGTTAAATTATATCTTTCTTAAAGTTGATTGGCAATGTGTTCAAAAATGATCAGACTTTAGAGCACTGCTTCCCAATGTGGGTGCTACTGCCCCCTAGGGATGCTGGAATTATCCAGCGTAGCAGTTTTAGCCCCAGGAGCAATTGGGTGACGTTCAATAGAAATAAGTATGTACGGTAAGCATAAAGAAAAATGTGAAGAGAAGAAAATCTTGAAAAACTATTCGTACGTGTTTCATCTGTTGTGTAACACATAGTTAAAGTTGTAGTAATTACTTTATTTTCCAAATAAACACAGAAAATGCAAGTTATAATTGGTCAGTGGTCAAGCCCATAAACAGGTCTTAAAGCCCAACTCTGGACAGAAAAAAAAATTATCCATTGCAGGGGGGCTGCATGCGCACTGCACTAATTAGGTGTGATTTTTTTTTACTTTCTCTTTCAATGATAATGGAAAAAAGGACAAATAGAGAGGGTGAATCTCCGTAACTGGGGAGCAGACAGCAAAAAGAAAAACTGATGGGTGTTTTAATACCTCTGCACTCCATCCAAAACTAAAATTTTGCCTTTAGTTATACTTTAACCACTTGACCTCCAGAAGATTTACCCCCTTCATGACCAGGCCATTTTTTGTTATAAGGTGCTGCGTTACTTTATATGACAATTGTGTTGTCATGCTACACTGTATATAAACAAAATTTGTGTCTTTTTTCCCCACAAATAGAGCTTTCTTTTAGTGGTATTTGCTCGCCTCTTATTTTTTGTGCTATAAATGAAAACTTTTGTTTTGATTTCTGCTATAAAACATATCCAATAAAAAATATTTTTTTTAAATCTTCATAAATTTAGGCCAAAATGTATTCTGCTAAATATGTTGGGTAAAAATCCCAGTAGGCGTCTATTGATTGGTTTGCGCAAAAGTTATAGGGTCTACAAATGATGGTATATATACTGGGATTTTTTTTTTATACTAGTAAGGCAGCAATCAGCAACTTATAGCGGGACTGCGATATTGCAGTGGACAGTCCGACACTAACTGACACTTTGTGGGAACCAGTGACATGAATACAGTGATCAGTGCAAAAGATATACACTGTCACTGTATTAAGGACACTGGTTGGGAAGGGGTTAAACATCTAGGGCGATCAAAGGGTTAATTGTGTGTCTAGCCAGTGTTCTTGTGTGTACAGTGTGCTGTTTTTACTAAGCAATCTGGTAGATGTTATTCCCTGAATAAAATTTAGCAGATTGCCATTGACATAACACAGCGGTGCCTTGTTTACAGTTGTGCTCTGTCAGTCTCCTCGGCGATCAACAGGTGCCGGTGCTCATCCATTGGCTGGCACCTATTGATCAGGTTCTGCTGGGTCCAATCACAACAGAAGCAGTGCTCCGGCAGAGGGTGCGTGCCCCCCCCCCCCCCCAGTGGCAGAAATGCAAAATCAGGTTTATATCCGTGATTTTGCAAAGAACTTCCACCCTGTAGCAGTAAATCTACTATAGGGCAGACGACAAGCGGTTAAAGTTGTTTAAAAATACTTTTCTATTTCAATCTGCATCCCTGTAATTTTCTGAAAAATTTATTTCCTGCTTGTATGATTGCCTCATTGATTTTCCTAGAAGTTAGTAGTCAGATTTTAGGTCTCGTCAGTCAGATTAGGCAATTCAGATTAGGTAACAAAAATTACATTTTTGGTAAAATACTTCCTAAGGGATAATCTACACAAAATCAGCCTGCACAGGACATGGTCAAACAAACAGAGCAGAAATGGGTAGGAATCAGAAACAAAGTTTGACAATCCTTGCATTGTACATAGATCACACAGACGGGATTGTTTTTTTTTCTCAGGAAAAGTAGAGTTACTTTGAAAGCGGAATCCCGGGTATGGCTATTTTTTCAGTTACATTGGTCTAGCTTGGACCGATGTAGCTATGCATGTGCCATACCTGATCAATCACTGTTGAAGCTGGAAATCACTGTAGTAGGCACTGCTACTACAGTGATTGCCTCTGGCTTTCAGGTCCCATGCCGAGCAGCTGTCCCACTGCCTAGTGAACACAGGAAGCCACCTAATCAGCACAGGCACCATTCAGAAGAACACTTTGCATTTTTCTAAATGAATGCAAAGTGTTCTCTGCTTGAAATAAGTGAAGATGTGACATCACTGCCCTGCCTCCCCACCACCTCTTCAATAATTTTTCATTGAAAAGCTTGTATTTCTCCACTATCCCCCAATGCAACCTAGTGTTTCTCCAAAGAGCACCACTCCATTCTAGAATTTCCCCAACAAATGTCCATGTACTCCAGTATTCCTCTATTGAGTCCAAAAGCAATTATGACATTTACAGCTTTATCAACACACCACACCACACCCAAATCTTTTTTTAATGCAAACCCAACAGCAGTTTTAAAGCTTTGCATTTGAGCTTATAGCATTTATGTTTTTTCTTCCTTCTAGTGACGGAGAGCGGGCCTAGTGTTTATTCACTCATGCCTATGGACTGCATCCTTTACGTTAAGGAAAAATGTCACATGTAATCCTTTCACTGTTCAAAACCAGGTGAACCATCATGAACATATGAACATGAACCATCATGGAATTGTATTAAGTGGGTAATATCAGTGGCTGGGCACTTGTCATGCTAACCATGCTAAGCAGAGAAATGAAATGCTACTCCCCAGATGCTATCAAAGTCTAAATGCAGTCAGCATTTTAGTGTTGTATAACTAATAATAGGTCCAAATAGCTTTTGAATAGTCAAAGTGTATGTCCAGCTCAAACTTTTTTTTGTCCAAATATTTTATTAAAGGTTTCTAGTGCAGCAGAAAAGGGGAACACTAGCCCCCACAACATTCATAGATAAACGAAACCTCCATGCAGGAGGGTGAGCAGATCACATATACACGTAGGATAAAGAATTCCACAAATTTACGAAATGGTCAGCAGAATATATTCCATTTACTATTAAAGTAGGGAGCAATTAAAATAAGGCTGTACAAACAACAGTAAGCAGTGAAGTGGAAGAAAAGGAATAGGGGTTAAGGTGATTGGGAATCATTGACTGAGGGGCAGGGGAAAAAGGCAGAAGGAAGGAGAAAAAAGGAGGAGACATCCCAGGGCTCAAGTAAGCTATGGCTTTTGGCCAGGTTGGCATCACTAGATGGTGCCGAAAAATGTCAAAGTTAGAGCAGTAAGGAATCAGAATTTGAAGGGAGACAGTGGTTGTCAGGGAAAAAGAAGATCGTCTCAGCGCATGAATCTGCGCATGCGCAGGATCCCAACAAGGCATACAGGCAGGTGGGCACTAGGACCCAGGCGCACCTGTCACCAATGACGGAACGGGCAGGCACTAGGACCCAGGCGCGCCTGTCGGCGCTGGACGCGCTATTTAAAGAGCACCTCCGTGCTCATTCAGTGCTGACTGGTCTTCAGCTTTCCCCAGTGTCCTGCTTGTTTCCTGTGAGATTCCTTTGGTGCTGACCCGGCTTGTTCCTGACCCGACTCTGATTACTATCCTGCTCCTGGTTCCTGACTTCGGCTCTGCTCCTGACCTTGGCTTCTCCTACTGATTCTGCACCTCGCTACCCGACTGTTGATGACCTTGGCTTCCTTTGACGCTGCTCCTGTTCTGTGTCCTGGCTACCTACTTGCTCTGCTGCACATCAGGCATTACCCAGAACCTGCTCTGTCTGCTACTACAGTATTTTAATCAGAGGATACACTGCCTTTCCAGGCCATCATCTGCAAGAGCCGCAAGCAACAACACTGGCGCTCTTGTCCCCCTGGTCCCTAGACTCCCTCTGTTCCAACCTCAGCGGGGTCAGGGCTAGTGACACAAGTGAGGCTGACCTCGTCAATTCAGTCTCCTATCAGGTACGTGACAGTGGTCCACTTAGGGTCACTAGATTTTCATATATTACTTTATCTTGCAGGGTTGCCTCCACTTTGGTGTGGATCATGGTTGCATGACTGTTCTTAGAAGCAAAGTGGCAAAACAAAGGTTTCTTACAGACTGTGGCTTTTGTTTATTTGATAGCTGTAGTTATTTAAAGTAATAGCTGGAATTGCAACTTGGTCAGCTCCAGTTGGCGCAGAATTAGCAGAGATACCTGGGTATCTGGCTGAATCACAACTCCAAAGAACTGTGGGAGAAGGTGAAAAATATCAGACCAGAATAATTTGGCAATCGGGCAGGCCCACTAAATATAGAGATGTGTTTTTAGGCCCCCACAATCATGTAAGCAAGTCAATGGTTAGTTCGGGACATACTTGGCTATCCTTGTGGGAGCTAAATATCACAATGAACGGACTTTCAAGAGCTGATATATTCTGAGAGGTCATGCGAGTGGCTTGCCAAATCTCCATCTGGTCATCTTCCTCTAGCTTCAAGTCTAGTTCAGCAGTCAACATATGCCAGCAGCCAGAGGTTGGTGGTTTGGAAAGCAAAAGATAGAACATGGATATTACTCTCCTTGCATGGGGATCAGAAGACCATGAATGAATGAATATGGTCATCTGGTCAGAATCAGCAGGTAAAAATGCTTGCCCTGAAGATAACAAAACACCTCAGAATTTGGGGATTTGTACTGCTCCTGTAGAACTGGGAAAAGTTTAAATCGCAATAAGGTGACCAACTGATGGAGTCTCGTTAGTTTGAAGTGAGTCCAATGGTGACAAGATGAAGGGAAGACATACATGTTGGATGGCACAAAAAAGAGAGAGCATCAGAGTGTGGGGAGAGATCAGGCCAGAGGGTGGATTTAGGGTGATTTTAATCTGTCCCAAAGAGTCAGGGAGTGAAGAGTAATTGGGTTTATCAGTGCCTTGCATTCCTGCATAGTAAGCCACAACAAATTGTCAATTGCAAGCGGATCCCAACCTGTTGCCTCCAAGCTGACCCAAAGGGGCACTTTCTCTGTAGCATGATACTTAAATAGTTGTGATAGCCGGGCTGCGTAGAAACATTTGGTAAAATTCATGATCCCTAGTCCTCCTTACCATTTTGGACATAACAGGGTTGAGCAAGGAAGCCTAGGTCTAGCGGTGCCCCAAATGTAATGAGGCCTGACCTTGCAAAAATATGCAGGAAATGGGCTAGTACAGGTATTGGTAATACTCTACAAAAAAAAAATTTTTTGGCAGCATTATAATTTTTATCGCTGAAGTCCCACCCATCCAGGACATGTGAAGGGGAGACAAACTTAATATACGGAAAGTCAATTGAGCCAGCATCGGAGGGTAGTTTACACTACAGAAAGCAAAGTAGTGACTGGTAAGCTTGATTTCCAGGTATTTAAAACTAGTCAGAGCAGGGAAAGGAGTACACTAAGTTTGAAGCCCTTCCACTGACATTCAGTGCCTTAGACTTATTATGATTGACCTCTGGAACTGAGATCCAGGCAAAGTTATCCAAGAGACTCCTAAGGTTGGGGGTAGAGAGAAGTGGAGAGGTAATAGTAGGACATCCTCCTCAAACATACAGAGTTTACGTTGCGTACTCACCACTTCGACTCCGCAGACATTTGGGCTGTTTCGGATAAGATGTGCCAGGGGTTCTATTGACAATGAGAAGAGCAAGGGAAAAAGGAGACATCTTTGTCTTGTCCCCGGGGCTATGGGAAAAAGTTCTGACCTATAGCCTGCATAGTGATCAAACAGGAGGATGAACCCACTGGGTTCATACTAGAGCGGGCCGTGCGTCCCACATTTGCTCAGGCACGGTAGCCCATTCATTTGAATGGGCTGCTGGGCCAAATGTCTCGCACAAAAATGGTGCATGCAAATTTTTAAAAAGCAGCTGCAGGTAAACCGCATGGTCTTTTTGACTATGCGGTTCCTGCACCTGCAATTGCAGTGTGGGCTGAGATGTGTGGGGGTGCCATTCAGAATAAATGGCAGCCCATTAGGTTGAGGGTGTGAGAACAGGTGCACCCACAACCAGCCCGCAGACTAGTGTTAACCTAGCTAAAAAGTAAGGACCAAAGCCCTAGCAATGTAATATATATTGCAGGTAAGGCCAGGAGACTGAATCAAATACCTTACATACAGGAGACTGAATCAAATACCTTAAAAACAGGAGGTTTGCAGGGACCTCAACAAGTATGAATCGCTTGAAGTAGTAAAGTGGCTCTACAGATATTACCATGCGCTTGCCTTTGGGGATTGAACCCTACCTAATCCTTATGCACTAGCGAGCTTATAATTTCATTAGGTCTAAACATGAGTATCTTTGAAAATAGCTTAACAGCTTAATTGTTTTGGATAGAGTTGTCAAAGCTTAGAACCTGTTTCAGAATTTGTATGCAATTAGATTTTTTGCTAGAGAGATTTCCTCTGGCAAACGTGTGATAATTGTAATTTTATGCAGTTTGTTTGCATGCTAAGAAACAACAAATATTCACTCTTGGTGAAAATTTGAATAACCAAAACCATCCTGTATTGAAAGTTTGGTTTATGTGTTGTTTTGCTGTTTGGTGTTTTCTCTACCACAAACAAAACATTTGAAAGGAGGGAGACTGCTTGGCATCACTCGCACACATGACATTTAACTAAGAAAAAATTAAAATCAGATCAAATCAGAGTCCAAGACCAAGTCCCTTGCATCCATATAAAGAATCCACAGGGACTATTCGGCTTGAAAAGCCTCATATCTATCCTACTGTTGTGTACTCATTTCCTCCATCCTCATCAATAACACGTATCTTCTATCCATTCTCCCATCTCAGGAGGTTTCGTAGATTTCCAAGGTCTAGGAATGACTTTTAAGTGAAGAAATAGAATAGGTATTACCAAGAATAGAGCCATCTCTGGGGTCCACTCGTGGTTTATTAATTCTACCATATATGCAAATATGTACCTACTTCTACTGCACATCTTCAGCATACCTTTGAGTTCAAGATAGACATCTGGTTTAGCCTATAAGGGGTTCTATACCAGCTTCTTAACAATTGACAATTTATTTCCTGGGTTATAAGAGCCATATGTAAGTTCTGAGACCTTTATTATGAAACCTTTAAGGGTACCCTGTTCTGATTTGGTAAAATTTTCAATTCCATACTTGGTAACTTGATTGCTTATCAAAAATGTACCCTCGTTCTTTCTCACTCTGTTTCTGGTGGGAATAATGTACCATATGTGGTGGACATGTCCTAAGGTTAGACATTACCGGATAGGAGTCCACACTCTTATCTATTCAGTGACCAAAGTGATAAATGCCACTAAAAACTCCAAGGTTGCACTACTCAATAAACCCATTGAAGGGTTTCCTAGACCTAGTCAAACTCTGCTATATATTGGGGTTGAACTACATGTGACGATTGTGCGCCATAGAGACATGGACACTGTACGTGACAGCCATCTTGTTAGGTTGCAGCCATGTTGTCTCTCCTGTCCTCCCTCCTCCCTTTTGAATGGAATGTGACGCTGTAAGTGAACGGAGGTCAAAAGGGCCTCTTATCCTAAATAAAACACAATTAGTCTGCTTCCAGGGGGTCTTCTTTGAAAAACCACTTTCCTCTACGCGATCGTAAAACAATAACTCAGTCAGTCATGACCTGTTAGGCCATTAGAGCTAAAGCATGCCATAAAACATACATTCCACATGAGTCATTTTTCATACAAATTCATAAACTTCAGCAGGAACTGGGCACATTAATATGAAGTATATATTCGGATAGGTCATTTTAATTTGAGTCACACGAGGCTTTACATGGCTATATTAGTACCTACAAGAGAGAAGAAGCAGTCTCTTTTATCCGGACTGGCAAGGATATGCTATGTTTGATATCTTTGTGTTTAAAATATAATTCTAAACATGAATCTGCCAGTTGCTAGGATGATACCTGTACCTATTGAAGGTTATTGACCTTAGTATGCAATTGTGAGGGATTTGGTCATAACCTTGGTTACCACCTAACACCCATCCCCAAACTGGATGACTGGTCATTTGTTCTCAGGAGACACCCCTTTGAGATGATAGAAAAAGACTGACAGCCTGGAGAAAGAAAGCACTCCTTTAACATCAATCAGGAACCATCTAAGAGACTTGAGAGCCAAGGCAATCTTTTGTTTGGACAATTGGACTTTGCTCAAACCAAAGACTTTTGCAAGTATTCTGCCTTCTGAACGTCTTTCTTTTATTTCTTTGTTGTTTTATTGCTCTCTTTATATCTTTGTTACATCTTTTTCTGTAAATATTTTAATTGCACCATTTTGACCTTTTTAGTAATAAATCCTATTTTCTGAAAAGTGTTGAACTGTCTCTAAAACTTTTAATGCAAACTAAAGAATCCCTGTCTCTGAAGAGTGCTACTGTATGTGATAATCCTCTGAATTCATCTGTCTGTGGTGACAGTGTGTATTGCAGACACTTATACTAATATCA
Organism: Staurois parvus; assembly: GCF_062004578.1. NCBI lineage: Eukaryota > Metazoa > Chordata > Amphibia > Anura > Ranidae > Staurois > Staurois parvus. Next base: position 4,109,668 of record NW_028318235.1, read on the forward strand.
TAGTGTTACTGCTAAGATTTGTGAGTTTTCTCCTTCTCTGTAAAAAGGTTGTGGTGGCATTGTGAATGGTTAATTGCATAATTAACCTGACCCAGTAACAATCGCTCTCAGGCTGCTGGCACATAGATTGTTGACTGGAAAATCTTTGTGCAGGGTGCAGCTGAGAGTGGCATTGTTACGCAAGTGACAGCGTGGTGCGAGATCGGCTGGTCATTCGGTCACGAGTTGGTGAGAAGGGATGGGGTCAGACGCCATGCACCATCACACTGGAGAGTACAAAATCTGGTGCAGCTGTGCATAGAAACCAATCAGCTTCCAGTTTTGTTTTTTGTCAAAGCTTAATTGACCAAGCTGAAGTTAGAAGCTGGTTGGCTACCATGCACAGTTGCACCAGATTTTGCACCCTCCAATTTTACTAAATCAACCCCTTTATGTTCTTAGTAGCCAAAATTGCCATCACGATCACAGTAGTAGATCTAGTAGTGATGAAACAGAAATGAAGTCATTGGTCACATTTGATAAATGGACATTTGATAAGTGGAGTTAAAAAACCGGAGTGGAAAACAGGAGATTATAACAGGAGTCTACTAACCTGTAAGTGACAACTGATATTTTCTATTAATATTGTAACTGGGATAATGAGTGCTAGCAGGGTGGAAGGTTTTGTGCAGTGCACAGTGTGCCGCATGTATGCAGCAATGGAGCAACAGCTCAAGGATGGATATCGCTGTGACAGATGTGAGCGGGTTGCCCTTCTGCAAACTCGTGTTAGAGATCTGAAGGAGCAAGTTGCAACGCTGGGCAGAACCGGCAAACTTGAAAGGGGTCTTCTGCTCACTGAGCAGGTAGCTAATGGGATTGATGTGGAGGGCGGAGGGGCTAATCAGGATTATCAGTTAGGAAAATGGATTACTGTAATGAGAGGGAGTGGTAGGGGCTCAAAGAAAAGGAAGGCTGGCCCTGGGTTTGTGCACCCAAACAAATTTGCCAAGTTGGGTGATGATGTGGGAGTGGCAAGCTCAGGAGTGGCAGTCCTGCATGGCACTGCTATCCCTAACAGCCGGGAGGGCAGACCATCTGGAAAGAGTGGTGAGGGTAGTGCAGGAAGGCCTAGACAGCTGCTGGTAGTAGGGGATTCTATAATCAGAAGGACTGATATAATAATTTGTAGCCAGGATCACCTCAACCGAATGGTTTGCTGTCACCCTGGTGCCAGGGTTCAGCATGTGGTGGACCAGGTTGATAAATTACTGGGAGGGGCTGGGCATGACCCAGCTGTCTTGGTCCATGTTGGAACCAATGACAGAGTAAATGGAAGGTGGAGGCTTCTTAAGAATCAATTTAAAGAACTAGGCTGCAAGTTGAAGGGAAGGATCTCCAAGGTGATATTCTCTGAAATATTACCTGTGCCATGCGCAACTCAGGAAAGACAGGGGGAGATTACAGAACTCAATGCATGGCTAAAGACCTGGTGCAAGACGGAAGGATTTGGGTTTCTAGAGCACTGGGGTGACTTTTTATTGGGGTGCAGCCTATATGCTAGAGATGGTTTGCACCTAAATGGAAGGTGGTCTGCTGTGCTGGGGGAGAGGTTTATGGGAAGGCTGGATGAGTATTTAAACTAGGATTGAGGGGGGAGGGAGAATTAGATTATAACGGAGTAGTTAGATCAGACAGGGGTTAGTACTTTCAGTATTGGTGGGTGGAATGGGGAAAGATGGGGGGAGGGCTATGGCAGATGATAAGAAGGTACCCATGTTACAAACAACCAGTGGAATTGGTACCATTTGTTTGAAAATAAAAAAATATGCAAAATACGTGTGTACAAGGTGTCAATGGATTAAAGTGTTTGTTCACCAATGCCAGAAGTCTGCCAAGCAAAATAGGTGAGTTGGAAGCTTAGGTGCATGAACAGAACTATGATTTAATTGGTATTGCTGAATCTTGGCTTCATTCTTCACATGACTGGGCCATTTATATTCCTGGCTATGTTCTCTTTCGCAGAGACAGGGTATATAGGAAAGGTGGTGATTTCTGTCTCTGTGAGAAGTGATCTCAGAGCGAATGTGAAAGAGGACCTAGTTGATGGAGAGTGTGATGAGGCTGAAGCATTATGGGTGGAACTGCACATCAGGGTGCATACTACAAAGGTAATAATTGGAGTTTGTTATAGGCCTGCCAGTGTTAATGAGGAGGTGGAGACTCGGCTCCTTGCACAAATCGAAAGGGCTGGGAAAGTAATAATAATGGGGGATTTTAACTACCCGGAAATTGACTGGAGTAATGGTACTGCAGGAACAGTTAAAGGGCATAAATGTTTAAACCTACTACAGGACAATTTTATGGTACAGTTCATAGAGGCCCCAACTAGGAATGATGCTCTGGAGGACCTGGTAATCTCATATCATGCAGAGTTTATTACGAATGTCCATATAAAAGAACATCTGGGTAGCAGTGACCATAACATGATTTTATTTATTGTTAGCTGTAAACAGCAAGCACATACGGGAAAAATAAAAACGCTCAATTTTATTAGAGCTAAAGAAAGATTGTATGCGAACACACTGCAAAATATATTCCCATGGGCATCAAGTTTAAAAGGCTAAAAATCAAACCTATGTGGCTTATGGCTAAAGTTAAAAAATATATACATAATAAGAAAAAGAGCTTTTATTAGATATAAAAATGAAGGAAAGTTATCATCGATTAAACATTACAAAGAATATAACAGAATATGCAAAATGGAAATTAAGGGCCGCAAAAATGAAAACGAACAACAGATTGCAAAAGATAGCAGGACCAACCCCAAAAACCTATATAATAGTATAATAGTTTACAAAATAATCTAGAGTGGGTGACTGGGGACAAAGAGAAGGCAAATTTATTAAATACCTTCTTCAACTCTGTGTATACAAAAGAGCATGGGGGAGCTCTTGTCCATAATGGGCATGGTATTGAAACAGCCCAGCCCCAGATGATCCACATTGACTCACAATTGATATGATCCAAAAATATTTAGACAGAATAAAGGTAAATAAAGCACCTGGACCGGATGGCATACACCCACAGGTCCTTGACCTCTGTCATTTCAAAGCCATTGTTTCTAATTTTTAGGGACTCTTTATAGGGTCTGGGATTATAAATAGCATTTCAGTATTTACAGATGACACCAAGCTCAGCAGTAGAATAATGTTCTTACAGGATGTCTCCAACTTACAAGCCGACCTTAATGCACTGTTTAATTGGGCAATTATGTGGCCTTTTCAGGTTGACCTTTGGGGTATACACGGACCAAGCATATCTTTGCACAGGCTTTGTCGCAGAATCCTTCTCCACAGACCTCTGTACATGTAGAGAACACTGGGGTGGTAGGTGCTGCTTGATCTGGGTGCTTCCCGCCTTGCTTTGCCTCAGGAAGATTGTTTGTGAGCGTAGTAGAGTTGTGCGAATATTGATGAAGAGCTTGCACATGGTCATCACTGTCACACTCTATACATTTGATGATCGCTTTACATTCCTTTGCAAAGTGCTCTGTGGAGGCACAGCATTTGTAGAAAACCCCAAATTTATTCAAAAGTTCCTTACGTTCTTGGAGGGTTTTCTTTCTGAAGCCGATACACAAGTGGATGTGGTTTGTTATGTATTGGACATTGGCAATTTGGGTCCTCAATTTTCTTGTTTTGATCAGTCTTTTCTGTAGCAGGTGCAGGTAGAACATATGTCCGTTTCACTAACGCTGGACCTCTATGGTCTCTGTCCGACATACATGTCTTTGTAGGTCTTGGAGAGAGTGTACTGAGAAGGTTACAATCCCCATATGAGAAACTTGGGTCATTCTTAGTGTCTGCAATTCTTTTGATGAACTCACAGAAGTAGGAAAAAAGGAGGAAAGGCAACTCTATGTTCTTCCTTATGCTTTGATCCAAGCGCTGCCCATCTTTCTTGAATTCCATATGGTAACTTGAGAACAATAGATTTAAAGCCATGAGAGGTGTCAAGGTAACTGAGACCAGGCAAGTTGATGTCAGCCTTAGCAAGTTGAAGCTCTAATAGAACATTGCTGAGTTCTTGAAACTTTAGATTTTCGATAGCAGAAATCCTTGGGAAGCTTTGCAACCTTTTGAATAAAGCTTCTTCAATGGCCTCTGGGCTGCCAAAGGTATGTTAAAGTACAGTAGGTGCAGTGAAGAGGCTTTGATTGAGTAGTTCAGCTGCTGTGACAGGGAGTTGACGTTCTGGAGATATGTGTGAAGAATCTGAGACATAAGATACAACTGAGTGTCTGGAACTGTTGTCTCTTTCGTTTTCACTAGCGGCTTGTTCCAAGACCCTTAACCTTGCCATGGCTGTGGCATGCTCACATTGTTTTTCCAAAACTTCCATTTCTGCCTTTTGCCATGTGGCTACAGCTTTTTTCTCTGCTTTCTGATGTGCAGCCTGAGCCTCCATTTCTGCGGCCTGAGCCTTCATATGTGCGGCCTGAGCCTCCATTTCTGTGGCTTGAGCCTCCATTTCTGCTTTCTTTTGGCTGAAAGCTACCTGAATTTTAGAAGCTTCAGCATCAGCACGGGCTTTTACTAGTTGTTGACTGTGTGTAGAAGACCTTGATTGCAGGGATTTAAAATATCTCGAGGAGCATCTAGTAGAAGCAGAGCGATAAGATCTGGATTCATGGAGCTGTGTTATTCTCACTTCTGCCTTTGTCTTTATTCGCACCACTAAATTGTCTCTTTCAAGATTTAGCTCTTCAAAAGTCCTTAATTCTTCCAATGACCCTTGAGTGTTGTACCACTTTAAGAGAGCAATATATTTAACACACAGTCTTTGATAATTCTCATAAGCAACATTTAATTGCTGGATAGCGCCCTCTAGTTGTATTGGCTCATGAGATTGTTGGGAGAGAGCAGACATGCATTTAACAGTATTAGACCATAAGTCATTAATTTTAGACTGCAATTCTTTGTCTAAGTCCTGGTCTGGATGAAGCTCTCATTGTGGTTGTGTTGTTTCCCCAGACTGTATATTGCTTTCCTGAAACATCATGTTAGCAAGGAGAGGGGTTGATAGAAAGTTTACAGAGAAATGTATCAACTTTTCTCTGGTGAGATCAGGTGTGAGGGACCGCCGAGCGGCACCACTAGCACTCCACTGGTCAGGCATGCCCAGAGCGCGGAGTCTAAGCCCCAGGGTACTTGTTCACCAGGGCCCCTGATGGTGGGGATGGACTTGTAGTACCCCGAGACCAGGTCGCCTCTACTGAGCACACCTGTCAGTGGTAGGGGTGTTCGCCAGGGGCTCCAACCAGGGAGAGCCAGATGTGAGGAGGTCGGGTGACCCCGATGGGATGGATGGATGGATGGCTGAGCAAGTGCGTAGTCAGACAGGCCGAGTCGGTAAAGTAGAGGACGGTAAGGTACAAGGGAGCAGGCAGAGAATCGTCGGGTCACACGCCAGGTCAGCAACAGGAGGTCAGATCTAATGGGGGGCATCCAGGGAGAGAGGTCAGGCAAGCAAGGGTCTGGGCAGGAGAAATCAGCAGGTCAATAAACAATCCGGGTCAATAAACTTACTAGGCACAGGTACAGGATCACAGGGAGCAGGTAAGACCAGAAGGCAAAGAAATGACAGCTCAGGGACCTTTAAATATCCCGCCCTGAGCTGCCATTGGTGCCCAGCGGGCAGCCGCGGCTTCTACTGCGCATGCGCGAACTCGAACGCCACGGCCGGCCCGGACCTAGTGCCCGTGTACAGGGCGGAGCAGTGCGCCTGCGCCGGGACCATCCCGGCAGGGATCGAGGAGATCCCTGACATTGCCCCCCCCTACGGGCAACCTCCGGATGCCCACCTGATCTCTCCACCACAGGTGATCACAAAGAAACCTCCGGACAAGTCTAGGTGCATGGACATTATGGGCTGGTTCCCACGAATTGTCCTCAGGGCTGTAGCCCTTCCACTTGATGAGAAATTGGGTCTGGCCCCCCCTTCGTCGGCACTTCAAGATTGCCTCCACTTCGAATTCTTCTTCCTCTTCAACCGTTACGGCCTCCGGGGGCCTGGATTCCCGTTCCGGGAAGGCATCAGGGGCTACTGGTTTCAACAGGGACACGTGGAAGACAGGGTGGATCTTGAGTGTCTCAGGGAGAACAAGTTCATAGGCCACTTCATTGACCATCCGTTTGATGCAAAAAGGGCCTATAAATTTAGGTCCCAACTTTTTTGACGGGCAGAGCATCTTCAAGTTTGACGTAGCCAGCCAAACCTTCTCTCCGGGCTGCAACACCAGGTCCCCTCTTCGCTTCCTATTAAACGCCCTCTTATAGTCTTCTTGGGCCTGACGGATGGCTTCCTGTAGTTTCTTATTGTTGGAGGTGAAGAAGGTCAGTGCATCCTGTGTCGCTGGAATCGGGCATTCCGGGACTAAGTCCGGGAGGAAGACAGGATGAAACCCATAGTTGGCGAAGAACGGGGACTGCCCAGTTGCTGAATGGCAAGCGTTGTTGTACGCAAATTCTGCCAAAGGGAGCAGTGGCACCCAGTCGTCCTGAGAGAATGATGTGTAGCATCGCAGGTATTGTTCCAGGGTCTGATTGGTCCTTTCGGTCTGACCATTGGTCTGAGGGTGAAATGCCGAGGAAAGGGACAGCTTGATATCCAGGGCTTTGCACAACGCCCTCCAAAACCGCGAGGTAAACTGCACCCCTCGGTCCGAGACGATGTCTTCAGGAACCCCATGCAGTCTAACGATCTCTCGAATAAAGACTTGCGCCGTCTCGGCTGCTGATGGAGTCTTCCGTAAAGGGATGAAATGGGCCATCTTGGATAAGCGGTCCACGACCACGAGAATTGCTGTGTGGTCCAGTGAGGGTGGAAGCTCGACTATGAAGTCCATAGAGATTTTCTGCCAGGGCCGTTCAGGGATGGGCAATGGACGTAGCAGGCCCCACGCCTTATTTCTTGAAGGCTTGTTCCACTGGCAGATGGCACAGGAGCCCACGTAGTTCTTACAATCCTTGGCCATGTCCGGCCACCAGAAGGAACGTCGGAGAAGTTCCAGGGTCTTGACCGGCCCAAAATGTCCTGCCAGTGGATGGTCATGGCAATGTCCCAAGACTAAGGTTCGGGCATCCTCCGGCACCACAATCCGGTCCTCCCTCCATAGGAGTCCCTCCTTGTTCTGGAGGGGGGCCCCATCGGAGGTAGACATCTCTGTGGACGCTCTCAGGATCTCGGAGCGAAGGTTCGTCTGGAGGGCCAAGAAATTTCCTGCAGGAAGAATAGTGTCGGGTACTGGGATCTCCTTGGTGTCCTCGTACATGCGCGACAACGCGTCAGGCTTCGTGTTTTTCGAGCCGGGCCTGTATGTGATGTGGAACTGGAACCTCGAGAAAAACAATGCCCATCTTGCTTGTCGTGGGCGTAGACGTTTGGCCGTCCTCAGATATTCCAGGTTCTTGTGGTCTGTGAATATCAGGATGGGATGGGAGGCACCTTCCAGCAGGTACCTCCATTCTTCTAAAGCGGTTTTGATAGCCAGTAGTTCGCGATCCCCAATGTCGTAGTTCCTCTCCGCAGGGGTAAGTTTCCGTGAGAAGAATGCTACTGGGTGAAGTAATTCCTTGGCGCCCTTCCGCTGGGAAAGGATGGAACCAACCGCGTTTTCTGATGCATCTACTTCTAAGATGTAGGGCAGGGAGGCGTCGGGATGACCCAGAATGGGTGCCGAGGTAAATAACCTTTTTAGTGCTTCAAAAGCTTCCTGTGCCTCGGGCGTCCATCTGAATCGCGTCCCAAGCTTAGTTAACTGAGTGATGGGGGAGACCAGACCCGAGAAGTTCTTGATGAACTTCCGGTAGAAATTTGCGAACCCAATAAAACGTTGGACGCTTTTCCTGTCCGTGGGTTCAGGCCAATCTAGGATCGCTGAGACCTTCTGAGGGTCCATTGCGACCCCCGTGGTGGAGATAATCAGACCCAGAAATGTAACGCTAGCCTGTTCAAAGCAGCATTTCTCTGCTTTAGCGTACAACCCGTGCTGCCGCAACCGCCCCAACACCTTTGTTACATGTACCCTGTGCTCCCCCAGGGAGGATGAGAAAATCAAAATGTCATCTAAGTAGACGATGACAAAGATGTCCAGGAAGTCCCTAAAGATGTCGTTTACAAAGTGCTGGAAGGTGGCTGGCGCATTGCACAACCCGAAAGGCATGACCAGGTATTCAAAGTGGCCGAAACGGGTGCGGAAGGCCATCTTCCACTCATCCCCCTCCCTTATGCGAACCAAATTGTAGGCTCCCTTTAAGTCCAGCTTGGTAAATACTACTGCAGCTTTTAAGCTCTGGAATAATTCAGGTACCAGTGGTAACGGGTAACGATTTTTAATGGTGACCCTATTCAGCTCCCGATAGTCAATACATGGCCTCAAAGTCTTGTCCTTCTTTTCTACAAAGAAGATCCCTGCACCTGCTGGGGAAGTGGAGGGACGGATGAATCCCTTTCGGAGGCTGTCCTCAATATAGTCCTTCAGGGCCCCTAATTCTAGCTCAGAAAGGGGAAAAATTCGCCCGAACTGAATTTCAGAAACGGGCAACAGATCAATAGGACAGTCATATGGGCGGTGGGGGGGTAGAGCATCTGCTCCCCGTTCACTGAACACATCAAGAAATTTATGATAGGCTGCAGGAATCACTTGTTTTAGACTGTCATCCCCTTCAGAGCACAGGAGGACCTGGGGGACCTCCGGGCCCGAAGTTCGACACAGTTCCCGACAATATGGGGAAGGGAACGAGACAACCCCAGTTTCCCAGTCAATTTGGGGGTTATGGGCCCGCAACCAAGGGAGCCCCAGAATGACTGGGAAAAGGGGTGATGCAATAGCATCCAGGCGGAGGAGTTCCCGGTGCTGACCGGCAATGGAAGTCACAATGGAAGGGGTCTCCTGGTTAACTACTCCTGACTTTATCCGGGAACCATCAGCCAAAAAGATGTGAAACCCCTTCTCCTTTGGGCTGGTGAGCAAAATTGATATCCACAAAACAGCTGCATGCCCCCGAATCAACTATGGCCGTCACCTCCACGGTCCTTTCTGAAAGCTGAAAGGAGAGGGGAACAACTAAGTACTGGGATGGATTCATATTGCCAACAGATAAGGAAGATGAGGTGAACTTACTCAATTTCTGCGGGCAGGAACGCACCATGTGACCAGCTTCGCCGCAGTACAGACACAGATTCTGGGAGCGTCTGCGCTGGCGTTCCTCAGGCGATAGTTTAGGCCGTGCCAGGCCTAGCTGCATGGGTTCGGGAGCATCTTCAAACGGCAGGTTCTGGATGCTTGGCCTAGTATGTTGACCGGATCCCTGAAATGACCCCCAGGGATTTCCGCGACCCTGACCAGACCTCTCCAATCTGCGCTCCCGTAGCCTACGGTCAATTTTAATGATGAGTGCAATCAAGTCCTCTAATGTCTCGGGCACCTCCACCCGGGCGAGCTCGTCTTTCAGAGCCTCAGAAAGGCCCATACAAAACTGGTGCACAAGTGCGAACTCGTTCCAACGAGTGTCACCCATCCAGCGCCTAAAGTCAGAGGCGTATTCCTCAGCCGCCCGTCGACCTTGTCGGAGTGCGTATAATGTGGCCTCGGCCGAGGCCGCCCGTTGTGGGTCATCATATAAGATGGCCATGGCGTTAAAGAAGCTGTCGACCGTAACCAGGTGAGGATCATTGTTTCCCCTTAGTCGGTGGGCCCAGTCTTGGGGTTCACCCTGCAACAGGGAGACAACAAACCCCACTTTCACCGATTCTGTCAAAAAGGTCCGTGGCTGCAGTTCAAAATAGAGCAGACAGGAGTCACGGAATGACCGAAAGCATGTGCGATCCCCATGGAAGCGCTCGGGTAAGGGTACTCGGGGTTCCGCCATAGGGAGTGATGTGGAAGGCCCAGGAGCCGGCTCGTGGGCTGCTGCGACCGGTGGTGCAGGAGCCGGGGCCTGTGAAACAGGAACAGATATGGTGCAGGCCTGAAACCGATTCTCGATCTGCAGACATCTGTCCTGTAATGTGTTTACTGCTTGCGTCAGGGTAGCCAGGTGCCTGCAAACCTCGTCCAACGGGGAGAGTCCTCCACGAGGCTCAGTCATGGCCTTCTGGTACTGTGAGGGACCGCCGAGCGGCACCACTAGCACTCCACTGGTCAGGCGTGCCCAGAGCACGGAGTCTAAGCCCCAGGGTACTTGTTCACCAGGGCCCCTGATGGTGGGGATGGACTTGTAGTACCCCGAGACCAGGTCGCCTCTACTGAGCACACCTGTCAGTGGTAGGGGTGTTCGCCAGGGGCTCCAACCAGGGAGAGCCAGATGTGAGGAGGTCGGGTGACCCCGATGGGATGGATGGATGGATGGCTGAGCAAGTGCGTAGTCAGACAGGCCGAGTCGGTAAAGTAGAGGACGGTAAGGTACAAGGGAGCAGGCAGAGAATCGTCGGGTCACACGCCAGGTCAGCAACAGGAGGTCAGATCTAATGGGGGGCATCCAGGGAGAGAGGTCAGGCAAGCAAGGGTCTGGGCAGGAGAAATCAGCAGGTCAATAAACAATCCGGGTCAATAAACTTACTAGGCACAGGTACAGGATCACAGGGAGCAGGTAAGACCAGAAGGCAAAGAAATGACAGCTCAGGGACCTTTAAATATCCCGCCCTGCGCTGCCATTGGTGCCCAGCGGGCGGCCGCGGCTTCTACTGCGCATGCGCGAACTCGAACGCCGCGGCCGGCCCGGACCTAGTGCCCGTGTACAGGGCGGAGCAGTGCGCCTGCGCCGGGACCATCGCGGCAGGGATCGAGGAGATCCCTGACATTAGGTTTCCTAGGCAATGGTTGCAGAAAAGTTTTCTTTTACTTTCTTTAAGATTTCACAGACAATCCATGTGCCAGTGCATACAGATGCAGTGTATAAACTTGCAGTTGTAAGACATCACATCAATAATCTGTCCTAACACTGATGAGTGTTATGCTGAGATATACAGTACTTGCAGACATGTACAGGCTTGTGTAGAGATGGCTGCACAGTCTGTAGCTGTCCATATAACATCTCACTGTGTATTCAAGCTAGCAAGGATCATATTATTATTATACAGTATTTATAAAGCGCCAATAGTTCGCTCAGCGCTGTACATTACAAAGGGGGACAGAACATGTGACAGAACAATAACAATACAATGCAAAACATGAGGGGATCGAGGACCCTGCTCTTTCGAGCTTACAATCTAGGAGGGAGGGGATGGTGGCACAGGAGGAGAAAGCTGTGGGGGATGGAGTGGTAGGAAGAGTGGAGGAGGGCAGCAAGTTAGCAGGGGGTGGGGTAGGCTTGTGAAAAGAGATTCACAAGAAAGCGGCTACATTATGGACAGAATGCGATACTCGGAAAAATTTCCAAAAAATTATGCTTTATTAAACATTAATGATAGACAATAGGGCAATCACCCTGGTTACCATCACCTCAGTATGAGACAATACACACAGACCTAAAACCATTTTAAAAAAATGGGAGAAACTATATCTAGTGAAAGTGACTCAGAAAATCTGGGTAAATCTGTATCTTTTTTAGATCAACAGGATGGGGAACATTCCCGAACCAATCAATCTCCAATAGGAAGAGGAACCAAAAAGAAAATAGAGGAATCCTTAAAAAACAAACATCAGGAGGACAAGGGCAGAACAAGGAGTCAGAAAAGGTAGTTGATCAAATCACTCATGATAAGAAGGTAATTAACTTGGCTGATTTTCTACTCAGAGATGAACATATTACTTTGTTGAATAAAGGCATGTCCTTTTCACCAGTAACCCCCATGGATGAGTTTGAAGTATTTAAAGATGTCAACTTATTTCTGAGAAAAGTATTTTTGAGATTGGTACACAGTAACCCCACTATGTTGGAGGATATAGGTTCGGACTCATCCATGGAGGATCGGAAAATGCTGGATATGCTGATGTCTCTCATGGAGGAAAGTGATGAATGTGATGAGAATGAATCAGAGTCGGATAATCACAATGATGTGATCAGAAAGGTCAATTTAAATATTATGTCGACTAAAATGCCAAAAATACGTTCCAACATGAGGATATCGGCATTTCTAGATTTAGTTGCAGATGATCTTAAAAATCTTGAGTGGAAAATGCCAATTGGTGACAATCTTACAAAAAAGGAGAGAAAAGCCCTTAAATAATTAAAAGAGGCCAAAAACATAGTAATTAAAAGAAGTGATAAGGGTGGAAATGTAGTTATTTTAAATGAACAAAATTATGTTAAAGAGGTGAAGCGCCTATTAGGGGATTCATCTACATATCAAAAACTAACTACTAATCCTTTTTCTGTAGTGGTTAAAAAATTAAATTCTATGTTAATGCTGGGTAAAGAGGCAGGCCTTCTCACTAAAAAGGAATATGAATATCTAAGAATTGAGGAATTTAATCATCCTACCTTTTATATTATCCATAAAATACATAAGAATCAAGAAAATCCTCCAGGTAGACCCATTGTTTCTGCCATAAATGGTCCCCTAGACAGAACAAGGAAATATATTGACCTGTTCCTTAAAGATATGGTTCCTAATTTATCTCCTTATGTTAGGGATACTAAAGACGCATTAGCTAAAATTGAAAATCTAGTAATAGACGAAAACTCTATTCTAGTTGGAATAGATGTTGAGTCACTTTACACATCTATCCCACATGAATGTGGTTTAAGATCGATCTCCCACTTTCTTGATAAAATATACCCCAACTTGGGGGGACAAAATGAATTCATTAGTGAGCTATTAGACTTTGCATTACGACACAATTTTTTCCAATTCAACAATACCTTTTATCAACAGATTAGAGGTACAAGTATGGGGGCACCATGGGCTCCGGCCTATGCATGTCTACATTTAGCTTTTTGGGAGGAACAGGTTGTCTTCAGGTCACTAAGGTTTATTGATGATATTTTTCTTATATGGAGAGGAACATTAGAGGAATTAAAACTTTTTTTTGGAGGAGTTAAATTAGAACTCCTTCAACATTAGACTCCCATATGTGTTTGATGAAAGATGTATTTCTTTTCTTGACCTCGAACTTAGACTTGAAGACAACAGGCTCCTTACTAAAACTTTTAGAAAACCAACTGCAGCTAATACCCTATTAGAGGCTAGGAGTTACCACCAACGTTCATTGATTACAGGAATTCCGGTAGGACAGTTTGAGATGTCGAAGAAACTGTTCGAATATTAATGACTTTAGGATGGAGGCGCAGGACCTTTATAAAAGGTTTAGGGAACGGGGATATTCTCACTCTCAGATTAGAAAAGCTCGGAAACGGGCATATCAAACTGACCGTAAGAGTTTACTATCCCCAAAAAAGGATGAGAAGGTTAAATCAAGTGAGCAACCTGTTAGAATGATAACTCAGTTTGGAGCTCAATGGCAGGGTATAAGACAAATATTAGAAAAACACTGGAAGATTCTAACCCAATGCCCTAAATTAGGTAAAATTGTAGGTGAACGCCCCCAAATGGTAGCTAGAAGAGCACCAAATCTTGGTGACCTCCTTATCCATTCTGACTATCAACCGTTAAAACAAACAACATGGTTACGGTCACGTACAAAAGGGATGTATAGATGTGGAAAATGTCAGATCTGTAAATTTTTGGATCGCACAGATTTTTTCTTTGATTCAAATAATAGCACTCACTATAAAATTCAAAGTCTTATAAATTGCTCCACAGCCAGAGTATTGTATATGTTGACTTGCCCTTGTAAAAAGATGTATATAGGTAAAATCAAAAGACAACTTAAAGTACGAATAGGCGAACACTTTAGAGATATCAAATCCAATGACCCTGAAAGCAATTTAGCTCAACACTATGCAAAGTACCATGGTGGTAAATTAGATGGTACAAACGTGAAAGGTTTCTATGCATTACATTTTCTCCAGAGGAGAGGTGATTTTGATAAAGAAATATTAAGAGAAAAATACTGGATTTATAAACTTGATACACTGTTCCCAAAAGGGTTAAATATTGAATGTGATCACCAGGTGTTTTTGGATAAATAGCCTTATGCAGGGATTTTCTAAATGATAGCGCCATCTTGTGGTGACTTTGCGGTAATTTTTCATTTAATTTAATGTCAATAGAACATGGTAATTCTTTCCTCTCTTTGATGTGTCCAGTTGCCTGCTTTTTAAATGTGATAAATGACCAGCTGTTGTGCTAAGTAATTAGCCTCTTTTCCATTGAGAATAGCTGCAGGTAAATAATTTGCATATTTGGGTGGGTTTAAACCCACTATAAATAGAAAGCTGAAAGGCAGGAATCTCATTGGTCCTGACGAAGCTGAGTGAGATACGGCCATCGGCAAAACGCGTTAACGTCATACGTCAGATACGTCACGTCCGGTCATGCGCATTGGCGTTATGCACGCCGACCTACAAGGAGGCAGCCATCTTCACATGCCATGAGTCATGCAAGGCTGTACATGGAGAGAACGGAACCCGTGAGATGTCGGCTGATGTAAGCGGTTGTTCCCTGGATCAATACAGCAGTGCATGTGAAGGATATTTCCATTATTTACTACCCGTGGTACAGGTGGTGAGTGGACTGTTACAAGAATAACGGACAAGGCTTCTTGTTCCCCTGTTATATACATCAGAGTGGGAGTACCCAGATTGACTGTCCTTTATCATTTGTCTTATTTCAGGATGGGGACATTATGATGCATTACCTCATTAGGTATATAAGATAAACCTAGACTTCTATGAAAAGGAGGTGGAAAGATATACCTTTTTGTTTTTCTCACATGAAAGGGAAGTAGCTTCCTGTACCAACAGAAGATCACTCTGGCCTAAGATATTTGGTCCTAATAAAGAACAGGGTTATCGGGGTTAAAAGTCAGAAGTCTTAAAGTGGAAGGAAAGCCTAAAGCTATGTATACAAGTATCGAAATTTGTCCAGTTTAGCAGAAACTGGACACATTTCAATCCATGCCTTCTTCTGTTTGTTCAACAAAAGCCAATTATTAGACCTGCTTCAGTCGAATGGACATACTGGAAGACCAGCACACAATTGGCTGCTGCAGCCACTGATCAATATATTCTGGCAGGGGGGAATCAGAATATAATAGAGTAGCAGGAGAGTTCCCTGCATTCACATTGCTTGTGTGGATGCAAGGATCTGTGTTTGTTTTTTTTCCTTCAACCCACTGGTTGAAAGAAAAAAATCTTCTGGTGCATAATCAGCTTAACTCTACCAATTATTAAAAACCGTCCCTCCCCCCTCCTCTTACCTATCCTGTATATCCTGTATAAAAAATATCTGTGTACTTACCTTTATTTTTTAGTCCAGTCACATGATTAATCAGCTTTGGCTCCCCTGTCTAAGGGAACACTCAACAGCAGGCCGTGGTGTTATCCATAGGCACCCATGGACCAGCCATTTTTGTGCTCCTTCCTCTCCCCTGCAGCAGCTGCTCACAGGGGAGAACAGCTGCATGTGACCAGATTGAATTAAAAATAGGTAAGTACACATATATTTTTATTTATATATTCATGATAGGTAGGAGGAGGGGGAAGCAGCAGTGTGTTTACTGTGAGGCAAACAAGGCGTTTGCCTAGGGCAGCAATTTGTAGGGGGGCGGCATCACCCCCTGGAAGAAGGGATTTGGTGAGCAGTGGCAGACTGAGCCATTCAGGGCCACCATCTGAGGAGTACCACCAATTCTCCTGTAGGTGGCCCAGACAGCAGGAGGATCGGAGTGGTGGGGGAGGGCAGTTGCAGAACGATGCCCTGTGTATCTCTCCCTCCTGCAGCTGAAAGCTGGTTTCTCCCCCCCTCCCTTCTGCCAGCTTTCTGCTGCTGGAGGGAGAGACAGAACTGGCTGGATCGAGGTGGTGCCATGGTGTTCCTGAGTGGCCGCTCTCTGCTGAGCTCCTTCTCCCGCCCACGCTCAGAGCAGGGACTACGGGAAATCCTGGAGCAGGGACAGGAGAAGTGGTGGAGAGGAAAGAGCCATGAGGAGGTGATCAGTGTTGTGTTCTCTGGGCTCTCCCTTCTGTCATCCATGAGACGACGGGATCACTGATAGATCGGCTCTTTCCTTTCCACTTTCTTTAGGAAGTGTAATGGGGATTTTGGGAACGGCGGGTGGTATTTGCTAGGGGGATTGGGGGAATATGTGCTAGTAGGGGAGAGAGAGGAGAAAGAGAGAGAGAGAGAATAGAGAGGGAAGAGATAGAGGGAAGAGAGGGGGGAAGAGAAAGGGAAGAGGGGGGATAGAGAAAGATAGAGAGGGGAGGAGAGAAAGAGAAAAAGAGAAGGAGAGAGAAAGAGAAAGACAGAGGAAGAGGGGGAGAGAGAGGGAGGGATGAGGGAAAGAGAGAGAGAGATGAAAGAGAGAGAGAGGAAAGGGAGAGGGAAAAGAGAGAGGGAAGGGTGAGAGAAAGAGAGTGAGAGAGAGAGAGGGAAGGGGGGGAGGGAAGAGGGGGGAGAAAGAGAGGGAAGGGGGGAGAAAGAGAGGGAAAAGAGGGGGGAAGAAAGAGAGGGAAGAGGGGGAAAGAAAGATAGGGAAGAGGGGGAAAGAAAGATAGGGAAGAGAAGGAAGAGAGGGGTGGGGGAGAGAAGGAAGGGGGGGGAAGAAGGAAGAGAGGGGGGATAGAGAAAGAGAGAAGGAGAGAGAAAGAGAAAGACAGAGGGAGAGAGGGGGAGGGAAAGAGAGGGAAGAGAGAGAGGGAAGGGGGAGAGAGAAAGAGAGGGAAGGGGGAGAGAGAGAGAGGGAAGAGGGGGAAGAGAGAGGGAAGAGAGGGCGGAGAGAGAAAGAGTGGGAAGAGAGGGGTTGGAGAGAGAAAGAGAGGGGGGTAGAAAGAGAGGGTGAGAGAGAGGCAAGAGAGGGGGGAGAGAGGGGGGGGGGAAGAGGGGGGAGAGAGAAAGGAAAGAGAGCGGGGAGAGAGAGAGGGAAGAGGGGGGGGAAGAGAGGGAAGAGGGGGGGAGAAAGAGAGGGAAGAGAAGGAGGGAGAAAGAGAGGGAAGAGAAGGGGGGAGAAAGAGAGGGAAGAGATGGGGGGAGAAAGAGAGGGAAGATGGGGGGAGAAAGAGAGGGAAGAGAGAGGGGGGAGAAAGAGAGGGAAGAGAGGGGGGGAACGAGAGGGAAGAGAGCCCCCCAGAGAAAGGGGGGGAGATAGATCGGCTCTTTCCTTTCCACTTTCTTTAGGAAGTGTAATGGGGATTTTGGGAACGGTGGGTGGTATTTGCTAGGGGGATTGGGGGAATATGTGCTAGTAGGGGAGAGAGAGGAGAAAGAGAGAGAGAGAGAGAATAGAGAGGGAAGAGATAGAGGGAAGAGGGGGGGGAAGAGAAAGGGAAGAGGGGGGATAGAGAAAGATAGAGAGGGGAGGAGAGAAAGAGAAAAAGAGAAGGAGAGAGAAAGACAGAGGAAGAGGGGGAGAGAGAGGGAGGGATGAGGGAAAGAGAGAGAGAGATGAAAGAGAGAGAGAGGAAAGGGAGAGGGAAAAGAGAGAGGGAAGGGTGAGAGAAAGAGAGTGAGAGAGAGAGAGGGAAGGGGGGGGAGAGGGAAGAGGGGAGAGAAAGAGAGGGAAGGGGGGGGGGAGAAAGAGAGGGAAAAGAGGGGGGAAGAAAGAGAGGGAAGAGGGGGAAAGAAAGATAGGGAAGAGGGGGAAAGAAAGATAGGGAAGAGAAGGAAGAGAGGAGTGGGGGAGAGAAGGAAGGGGGGGGGGGAAGAAGGAAGAGAGGGGGGATAGAGAAAGAGAGAAGGAGAGAGAAAGAGAAAGACAGAGGGAGAGAGGGGGAGGGAAAGAGAGGGAAGAGAGAGAGGGAAGGGGGAGAGAGAAAGAGAGGGAAGGGGGAGAGAGAGAGAGGGAAGAGGGGGAAGAGAGAGGGAAGAGAGGGCGGAGAGAGAAAGAGTGGGAAGAGAGGGGTTGGAGAGAGAAAGAGAGGGGGGTAGAAAGAGAGGGTGAGAGAGAGGCAAGAGAGGGGGGAGAGAGAGGGGGGGGAAAGAGGGGGGAGAGAGAAAGGAAAGAGAGCGGGGAGAGAGAGAGGGAAGAGGGGGGGGAGAAAGAGAGGGAAGAGGGGGGGAGAAAGAGAGGGAAGAGAAGGAGGGAGAAAGAGAGGGAAGAGAAGGGGGGAGAAAGAGAGGGAAGAGATGGGGGGAGAAAGAGAGGGAAGATGGGGGGAGAAAGAGAGGGAAGAGAGAGGGGGGAGAAAGAGAGGGAAGAGAGGGGGGGAACGAGAGGGAAGAGAGCCCCCCAGAGAAAGGGGGGGAGAGAGAGGGTGAAGAGAGGGGGGTAGAGAAAGAGAAGGAGAGAGCGTGAAAGAGAAAGAAAAAGGGAGAGGGAAAGAGAGAGGGAGGAGAGGGAAGAGAGAGGGAGAAAGGGAGAGAGAGAGGGAGAGAGGGAAGAGAGGGGGAGAGAGAGTGGGAAGAGAGGGGTTGGAGAGAGAGAGGGGGGGTGAGGGGGAGAGAGAGGCAAGGGAGGGGGGAAGAGAGGGGGGAGAGAGGCAAGAGAGGGGGGAGAGAGAGGCAAGAGAGGGGGGGAGAGAGAGGTAAGAAGGGGGGAGAGGGAAGAGGGGGGAGAGAAAGGAAAGAGGGGGGAAAGAGAGGGAAGGGGAGAGAGAGAGGGGGAAGGGGGGAGAGAGAGGGAAGGGGGGGAGAGAGAGGGAAGAGATGGGGGAGAAAGAGAGGGAAGAGATGGGGAGAGAAAGAGAGGGAAGAGAGGGGGGGAGAAAGAGAGGGAAGAGGGGGGAGAAAGAGAGGGAAGAGAGCAACCCAGAGAGAGAGGGGGTAGAGAAAGAGAGAAGGAGAGAGAGAAAGAAAGAGGGAGTGAGAAAGAGAGAGGGAGAGGGAAAGAGAGAGGGAGAAAAGGGAGAGAGAGAGGGAGAGAGGGAGAGAGGGGAGAGAGAGAATGGAGAGGGAAAAGTGTGAGAGAGAGAGAGAGAGAGAGAGAGAGAGAGAGAGAGAGAGAATCATATATATATATACACACACATTGAACTCTCTAGCTCCCTCACTGGGGGGCGGGGGCGCACAGTTTATGTGTTGCGTAGGGCAGCACAAAACCTAAATACACCACTGGGGGGAAGAGAATGTTTTTAAGAATTGTTAGAATTAGGCTTTTTCCACTTTAAGTCCGTAGTTTATAGTGTGTTTGCCTGTTTGTGATATCTTGGTGGACTATATAGAGTCCATTTTTGACTTTTGAAAAGCCGCATGTGTATTTCTGTGTTGTGTCAATAGTATTGTCAGCAGCTGCTTGTGTGTGATTGCTTGTCAGGCAATTTTCATTGTGTGATTAATTAGCATGACAATGAAAGTAGTTGAAGATTTCCTTAAGAAGTATGCCTCTGCTAACTTCAAAATGTATGCAGACGATGCTTTAACCTGTCAATTTTTGATTTGTTAAAGAAATATGATCTACAGAATAATAAAATGAGATGTAAGCCATCATCTTAAAAAAGGAAAGAAAGCAAGAATGGTGAATGTTTTGAGCCTTTTGCTGAGAGTGCAAGAAATTGCTGAGCAGAAAGGACTGAAGTGTTATGCTGAGAAAGCATAGCTAAAAGAACAAGAACCTTCGAACAAATATATTTCTGTGATAGCTGCAAGTGCAGATGTTAATGTTTGTGCATCTTTAGAACTGAGTGATGAGATTGACCATCTTATAGAATAGGATTGTGCATTGGAGTATAGGTTGAATGAATGTGAAGAGAAGTGTGAGCTGAGAGAACAATGTATACTCTTTTTGGAACAAAGAGAGGCTGGTAATGAGAATAGGTGGTAATGAGAAGGCCAGGTTATGGTGAAAAAACTGTTTCCAAATCTTTGTGGGACACAAACTGGACAGGATGCTTGACATTCACTATGACCTTTAGAAGTCACATGTTAAAGGTAAATCATCTCCTGAGCAGAAAGAGAGGTAAATGCATGAGAAAGAAGGAGATAGAGAAGTGGGTATATGTAAATCAGTCTAAGAGATATTTCTGATATAAATTTGATTCTGTTCTTGTTCTTTTTCAGAGTCCAAGTGGAGCAAGAGATTGTCGAGTTACGGTGTCTAAAACATGGATCTTTTTTCAATCTATTTTTACAATACCACATATAAATACTGATAAATATTTAGGGGATGACTTGAAAAGAGGAAAAGCTAAAGAGAGCTATTCATTCACATCTGTTGTGTCAAGTTAGTAGGCATGGAGGGAAATCATGGGAAGAATGATAATTAGAAAAGAAGGAAGGATGGAAACAGGAGACAGAGAAAGAAAGAAAGAGAGACATATAGAAGAAGGGAAAAAAAGAAAGGAAGGAGGGAAAGAAGGACAGAGGGAAAGAAAGAAGGAAGGAGGGAAAGAAAGAAAGAAGGATGGAGGGAAAGAAAGAAGGAAGGAGGGAAAGAAAGAAAGAGGGACATATAGAAGAAGGGAAAGAAAGAGGGAAGGAGGGAAAAATAAAGGAGGATAGGAAAGAAAGAAGAATGGAAAGAATGAAAGAAAGGAAGGAGGAAACCAGGAGACAGAGGGAAAGAAAGAGAAAGAAAGAAGGAAGGGGGGAGAGAAGACACAAGGCTGGCTGGAAGTGTGGGTGGGGCAGACACAGGAGGAGAGGGTGGGAGGAGGAGGGGCAGCTTTCTCTCTCCTCTCCCATCTGTGGTGAGCGGGGAACTGTCATCACTGGGGATGGCATATGCTGACAGATCCTCCGCAGTGCTCCGGGGGATGAGGGGGGCTAGGCATGGGGGGAGCATACAGGAGCCTAGGGCATGCAGCCTGCAGGAGATGGATAGGAGAGGTGGATGGACAGAACATAGAGGAACAGAGAAATGCACTTTGATAATAGAAGGAGCCCCCAGATATTTGCCCCCACCCAGGGGAATGAGTACAGAGATGCACTAGTACTCCTTATTACACATTCACACAAAGAGTAAAATGTAAATAAACACACCAACACCTTCAAAGCATACTTTAGTTACATTACTGTAAAAACACAGTAAAAATGTCACTAATGTCTTTATATAAATCTTGCATACTAAGAATAAAAATAAAGTCCCCCACTGAATATCTATTGTGAATCACGACATCCAGCAATGTAAATTCATTGTCAATTATAGAGCCCAGTGAAGTAAATCGTCATCGATCAGGACTACCCAAAGCCCACTAATGTCTACCCACTGCATTACCATTACTGAAAGGCACATCCATGGCACTGCACTGTAATGTAAACACAATGTGAGGGATCCAGGGGGATGTCACTGATCAAATACTAGGGACAAGGTGCCTTGTGACAAGGTGAGTTATCATCCCCCCAGCAAGCTACCCCCTAATGTGAGGGCCGTCTTTAATATTGATTGGACCCTGGGCACAAATTTTCTTGGGGTTCCCCTTCCCCTCATGCAATTTTGCTCTCCACCACACACAAAGACTTAAATCTAAAAAAAAAAAACATTTAAAGTGGTTCTAAAGGCTTAAGGTTTTTTTACCTTCCTGCCCTCCCTCTCTCAATCCAGCAATGTCCACAAGAGCCTCGGTTCCCTGGGGACTCTCACTCCTGATTGGCTGAGGCAGCAGCTCCCACTGCTGTCAATCACAGCCAGTGACTCAAACAGGAGAGGGAGGGGGTGGGACTGAGCCGCTGTTCGGGAGTTTGCCTGCTCAGGTGTCCCCATAGCAAGCTGCTTGCTGTGGGGGCACCAGACGGGGGAGGGGCCAGGACCACCGGCGGGGGATCCGAAAAAAGGAGGATCCAGGCTGCTCTTCAAAACCACTGCACAGAGAAGTTAAGTATAGTATGTTTGTTGTTTAAAAAAAAACAAGACTTTAGTATCACTTTAATAATGTAAATATAAAGAACTGGTCCACACTCATTGATTGGTTGCTAGAAGTTACTGCACATTATTTACTCACTGCCCATACTACAGGATATAGCCAGAGTCTACAAACATGATGCAGAAGATGGTCAGAGACTGCAGTCACACTACAGGAGATGGTCAGAGACTGCAGACATATTACAGGAGATGGGCAGAGACTGTAAGTGTAATACAGGAGATGATCAGAGACTGCGGACATACTACAGGAGGTGATCAGAGACTGCAGACATACTACAGAAAATGGACAGAGACTGCAGGCAAAATACAAGAGATGGTCAGAGACTGCTGACATATTATGGAGGATGGTCTGAGACTGCAGACATACTACATGAGATGGTCAGAGACTGCAGGTATACTACAGTAAATGGTCAGAGACTGTGGGCATACTGCAGAGGATGATCAGAGAATGGAGATATACTACAGAAGATGGTCAGAGACTGCATGCGTAATACAGATGGTGCATGTGCAATACAGATGGTGAGAGACTGCAGACATATTACAAAAAATGATCAGAGGCTGCGGACATGCTACAGGAGATGGTCAGAGACTGCATATATACTAGAGGATATGGTCAGAGACTGCAGACATACTAGAGGAGATGGTCAGAGACTACAGGAGATGATCAGAGACTGCGGACATATTACAAAAAATGATCAGAGGCTGGGGACATGCTACAGGAGATGGTCAGAGACTGCAGATATACTAGAGGATATGGTCAGAGACTGCAGACATACTAGAGGAGATGATCAGAGACTACAGGAGATAATGAGAGACTGCGGACATATTACAAAAAATGATCAGAGGCTGAGGACATGCTACATGAGATGGTCAGAGACTGCAGATATACTAAAGGATATGGTCAGAGACTGCAGACATACTAGAGGAGATGGTCAGAGACTGCAGACATACTACAGGAGAGGGTCAGAGACTTCAGACATGATATAGAAGGTCAGAGACTGCAGACCTCATACAGGGGATGTTCAGAGACTGATATATTACAGAAGGGGGTCAAACATATCACAAACATATCACATGAGAACGTAGATGTCAGGAGACTGCACCTCCCTGTGTACTGCCCACTGCACTACGACAGACCACAGGTGGAAGAAAATAAAATCGCTCAATTCCTACAGTCAGTGTTTATGTAGAAATGTCTCCCACAGAGCTATTGTGTTCTGCTGGTGGGGAGCCCTCCTGCAAGCAGACTACAATGATTACTGCTGGCTGCTACAGCCACCAGCAGTAATCACATGTAAAAAATCCAGCCACTGCTGAACCAGCCAAGATCCAAACCATCTATGGCCAAGGAGGGACATTCGTTGTTCTGGGTGGACATAATATGACATCCTCCTCAGAACGTGCTTGGCGCACACCCCATGGCCTATGCTGTGGCGCGATCTGTCACCCTTTATGCCAACCGGACACAGCAGATGACAGATCAGTGTACAAGCCTGCTGATGGTAACATGTGATCGCTGTGACCAATCACAGCAGATCACATGACAATTGTACACAATGGATGCTGTCCATTCATTGTGTAATATTGTGTTGATCTCTGTGATTGGTGACATTGATCCTATTGTACAGACAGGGCCAATCACAGCCCATCTGTACCATGTGATTAGCTGCGGCCAATCACAGCTAATCACAATAGTAAATACTGAATGAATCAATTTCATTCAGTAAAAATGGTTGTTTATAACAGTGATATTCACATCATAATGTGCAAAAGAAATCCTGATCACCTCTCCATAATGTACACTCCCATCTAATTTTTCTAAAGCTACTCCCTCCCACTTCATCACACATTTCTGCTTTGCTGAGTCAGTGCTCTGCTCTCTAATAAACTGAATCATCAATCCTTCCCCTTTCCTAAGCAGTTCCACACATTCATCTACAAAATGTACTGGAGATTTCAGTCGACTAAAATACGACTAAAACAAAAAACAAATCAGATGACTAAAATGGCATTTTCGTCAAAAGACCAGGACTAGTTTGACAGAAAAATTAACAGCGGTAAATGAGCACTTACACAAGTAAACACAATTCTGTACTTTGTAATTAGGTGCGCTATATTAAGGTATTTTTTGGGCTGGTAGCACATCTTAAAGCACTAAATGGCATATAAAACACTTTTAACCATAACACGTTCCTTATGGTGAACCGCAGTGTGGGATATTGTACACTGCTGTATCAGCAAATTGGGTTGCCATTAAAAATAAAAAACCAAAAATGTCATTAAAGTTATGCAAACAGCAAGTTATTGATAAAATCAAGCTCTCACCTTCTCCAAGTGACAGTTACGCAATGGAGGGTTTGACCACGTAACATAAATTTTACCAACATTTGCATTTCCAATTGAAGATTGCAGCAATGGCAGTAAGTGCAATCTGATCCCGTATGCATGCATGAAGTGATTGCGCTTTATAACTATGGCAAGCAACAAAAAAAGTCCAAATGTAGCAAAAAAGCACCAAATGATCAGCAAATGATCATTCCACCCTTTATAAATATGCCCTTTAGTTGGACAGCCTTGGACTATTTTACAGGAATAATATTATTATGTATTTTTTTATATTTATATATGGGCAATATATATATATTTTTATGTGGGCAGCACAGTGGCTAAAAGGTTAGCACTTCTGCCCATCAGTACTAGGGTCGCTGGTTCAAATCTCAACCACGGAACCACCTGTCTGGAGTTTGCATGTTCTCCCTGTGCCTGCGTGGGTTTCCTCTGGGTACTCCAGGTTCCTCCCACATTCCAAAGACATGCTGGTAGGCTAATTGGATCCTGTCTAAATTGGCCCTAGTATGTGTATGTATGAATGTGAGTTAGGGACTTTAGATTGTATGCCCCTTGAGGGTTAGGGACTGATGTGAATCTACGATATATATATATGTAAAGCGCTCTGTAAATTGACAGCGCTATATAAGTATCTGAAATAAATATTTATGATGAAATCTTCATACACACCTTGTCCGCTAGTTTCTGATATCACATGTTGTAAGGAGGTTGATTTTGTTTTCTTGAATGAGCTCAAATCTGTAACATCTTCATATATTTCTTGTTTTTCTCTACAAAACAATAATGGTTATGAGATGCAATTAATACTGCAATACAAATATTAAAACAGTCAGTAAACTAACTTGGATCTAATTACCTATGAATGACAAATCCATAATTAAACTGACAAAAGTGTACAGTAAATGCTCAATGAGTTCCTAACGCATAGGCTGTGTACTGCAAGTGCACTTCAAGTGCATTTGTAAGTGAACTTCAAGTGCACCGAAAGTTCAGTTGCTCTAGATCTGAGGGGAACATGCAAGGAAAATTTAAAAAAAAGCATAATTTTTGCTTGCACATGTAGCACTACCCCCTTAGAATTTGCCACATATTTGGGTCCCCCTATAGTCCTGCACAATCAGGAAACACAAATTCTTCACAGACTTGATCTCTGGAGACAATAAACAGTCCTTGAGCTTGCTTTTTTTTTTTATTAGGGATATTGAACTTGGATGGGTTTGAGGGGTGTATGGGATGCCCAAGGGAACTGCAACTGAGGAAAACTCCTTAGCAACTATGTACAAGTCTCTATACAGAAAAAAAGGGGTTTCTTGGAGAGCTCTCCAGACAGAATGGGGTTTATTTACTAAAGCTGGAGAGTCCAAAGTCAGACTCCCTTCTGCATAGAAACCAATCAGCTTCTAACCTCAGCTTGTTCAATGAAGCTTTGGCAATGAAACCTGGAAGCTAATTGGTTTCTATGCAGAAGGGAGTCTGATTTTGGACTCTCCAGCTTTAGTAAATAAACCCCAATCTGTCTCTTTAGATCAAACAGTCCCAGGTGGGGGCTAGTCAGGTTCCCCACCAGAATGTCATTTCCCCCTATCCAGCCCCGGGGGTGTTGTACATACTCTTCCTCTCCTGTGAGCTTGTTGGGTTGGTGGCTTCCTTCAAGCCTTCTACTGGGCTGGCTCCTTCCAGGCTGCACAGGTTGTCCTCTCTCAGGGGAGTACTGAAGTTGAGTGATCCTGCTTTCCAGCAATTCTGCCTGGAGGTAGGCCTCTTCCCACTGGGCCCCTCCCAGGCTCCTGCATCTCAGCCTCTCACTTCATCTTGCACTCGAACTCTTCTGCTGCTGAGCATGCTCTCTCGCACTTAAAGGCTGTCCTGGCCCTGGCCCCATGCCAAGCCTCATGCCAAGCCTCCTGCCTGCCTGATAAGCCCCCCCTTATCCCCGCCCACTGCCTTCTAGGGACTTCTCAAGTCTCTAGAGAAGGGGGAGGTCTCAGGGAACGGATCTGCAGAGCCCTCAGTCTTGATCTAAATTGACCTGGCTGACTCACACCCAGACTGACTCATGCCCAGGCTGCTACTCAACCTCTACTAAAAAACTAGCTAGCCCCCCCTGGCTGTCTAGAGGGGTGCTACACACATGATTGGATGAAAGAAATCAGCAGAGCTTCACCTCATTTCAGAGCTTCCCCATGGATCTAAAGCAACTGCACTTACGTTGCACTTGCCGAGCACAGTATATTTACCTTTAGTAATACAACCCCATAGTAAAAAAAATAAATAATCGTCTGTTCCATTACATGCATTGCAAGTATGTTGACATTCTTCAATGTGCAGTCTTACCTGCTGCCATTTATACTCAAGGTCCCATGTAGAATTCTGTTCATTCATACTTCTAGCATCCATTTACTAATTCCTAAGAGGAAGGATCCTCTTGATATAGCCACATGATCAGTCCCAATGTTGTGAGGCAGTCAAGTGAGCAGAAAATTACATTTCTGAACAGTGTTTAGAGCACCCCCATAACACAAATTTATATTTGATTGTTTTGTCAGTTTTAATGGAAAGTCATAGCTGGCTGAAGAATGTCCTAAAAAGGACATTTTTATTAACATTAAGTAGAAGGAATGTTCTCATCTCAGACCATTCCTCAATATTAACACTGCTCATTGACTCTTAGCGCACCATCAATGTAGTGTTTAAACACTTCCCTACTAAAAGTCCAGGTCAACTAGATGGTGATCCAGAAAGAAAGCTTATGGTGCTGCAAACCCTTAATTTTGTAAGCTGTGAGATGAAGGTATAATCTATGCCAGGACAACGTTGTACATACTATAGAAAGCCATTAGATAAGTGAAAGTCCAGCACCGACAAAGCATGAAATAAAATTGCAGTAATTTATTCGTTATCCATTGTGACATAAAAAGAATCCATCCAGTGTAAAGAATGAAACATTTTAGCTCCACAAACTTTGGGCCTTAGTCATAAACATTGAAGATAAGTATCCCTTAGTAATATTAGGGTATACAAATATGTACTGTATATGGGGCACATAACTTCAGTATGATGCCAGTCCTTAGTAATATAAGATCCAATGTTTACATGTTCTTAGAAAAAACATCCCCTTAAACATGTCCCCAAGGCCTCTGAGGTAAAACTCAGTTGAAGTGAGCTTTAATAGCACCTTCTGTTTAAAGGCTAAGTCCACCTTTTACAAAAAAAATAATAAATGCACATATATTCGCAGTAAAAAAAATTATTATTTTTTTACATAGGAGTCTGCAAAGCATTGCACCTGTGATCAATGGATCGTGGATGCAATGCTAGGCACCGGCAGATGCTTCCTTCAGCTCCCTGTCCATAATGAGAGGATGCGCTTTCAGTTGGAGAGCTTGAGGAAGTGTTATCACCGCCCTCATGTGCCATCAAGAACTACAAGTCCATCTACCATGGTGGTAGATGGGGCTTGTAGCTCATTCTTTCACAGATCTCATTTAAAAATCACAGTGACTGTGGAGGAGGGCAGGTTACGTGGTACAAAAGGTGATGTTATCCTTTAAAAGTAGATATACCTTCACTAGAGCAAATTACTTTGAACAACACAAGTTCCCCCCCACACACACACACACTTTCCAACTAGTCAGAATTTTACGTAACAGCTGAGATTTTTGTTGCATGTGTGTTTCAAGTATTGTAAATACTACGAAATGAGTGCATAATATTGTCTGCCTTGATATTGTAAATTACTTTCTCTCTGTATTTATGGCAACCAAAATCAGGCTCAAAATTTAGTATTTCTTTAATTTTGGCTTAGCTCTGATGAATTCCTTAAAATGAAGAAAGAATAGGAGAAAAGACTATAGGTATGATTTACTAAATTAAGTGAAGTGCGCAGTAAAGTTACTCATGTTTACTTCAAACATCCAATTACAGGTTTAAGACATTTTTTTATTGCTATGGAACATAACTGGATACTTCTGTCTACTTATTATCTTAAATCATATTCTAAAATGATATTGAAGCCTAACTCCAGTTTTAATTTTACTTTAAATAGTTTGAACCAAGCTAGCTCCAACAAACTATTCCCTTTACTAATAGATGCCCCGCTGTCAATACTCTATAAATTGTATGTAGTATCAGCTCCATACAGTATACAGCACTGTGTTCCTGCAGTGATACGGGGCCTTCCTGTCTGCCTCTGGGACAAAACTGAGTCAAGCTGAGCACCCATCAGCCATTCATAGAAAGCTTTGTATTTCATCAATGATTGTGATGTCAACCAGCTGCCTCTACATCTCAGCCAATCAGTGGAAGCACTGTGTTCATTAAAATGTAGGGCTGTAAGGCTCCCTATGAATGGCTGAGAAATGCTCAGCCCAAGTCGATTTTGTTCCAGCAGCAGACATGAAGTCTTTGTACTGCTGCCGAAACACAGTATGTAATTGATGCAATGACAGCAGCCACATATATTAGTAACATAAATAGTTAGTTTGGGCCAGCTTGATGAAAGCAAGCTATTTAAAGTGAATGTAAATATGGAGTTAGGCTTTAAATCCTCAGTTTTTTTAAGTACTTTCAGCAACTGATTAAATCACTTGCTGGGTATCCAGCTTCTTTATCTGGTAATCCTTGTCTATGTTCCATTTTAGGCTGGTGCCATGACCTGGGATTCCTGCTTCAGGATGGCTGCTTTCTACCACAGCATCCTGTGAACACACCCTTGCATGCAAGAGCTAGAGTTCTGTCTCCCTAAATGTGTGCATCAAGAGAAAGACACAGCCCCATATCCTAGGATGACAAGGCACTTCTTGCTCCTCTCCCCTCCCCCTTCTACCAGCTAACAGACTGTCTGGAGACTGCATTGTCCACTGTTAACTCTTTGTTAACTCTTTCTTGTCAAGACTGGATGTTCCGGGAAGCAGCACTGAGAGAGCTAGAGAAAGTAGCACTGAAAGTTGTAAAGTGCAAGTGCCAGGGTAAGAATTTTAACAAATGGTTTACTAGGGAATGTTTACTTTATTGTGCTAAATGTGTTAGGATAAAAAATTCTGAGGGTTTAAAAGAGAAGTATGGGGTTTAAAACCCCCCCCCCATTATAATAACCGAGGTTTTTAAAGTACTTTCAGCAGCTGATTAAATAACTTAGGATAAGAAAAATTAATAATAGTTTAATAATTTAATCGGAAAGTGCAATGAGTGCCTAATAAAGGAATTGGTTTTTATAATATTGCACCATGAAGTCTTTCTGTTTCTCCCGAGTGCTTGGCATTTCCCCCCATGGATACGATTGAAGGTGGTCTTTTCTTTTGGAGAAGTGGATTTCCGATTAAATTCCAAAGTTTCTGATCCTGTTATTTGATCGATGAGGATCGGTGTGTTGCTGAGTTTTCGCTTCTGAAAATATATTTATGGATGATCTGCCATCATATTATCAAGGTTTTTGGTGAAATTCTTCAAGTTTAGACACTTTTTTTTTTGCACAAAAAGTTTTTTTTGCACTTAAAAGTCTTTTTGCACTTTTTTGTGGTATTGGCATATATATTTTTCTGGACTTATGATTTGATGATTTTTTATATATATATTTTTTATATATTTATATACATTTACTAGCGCAAGTTATTTATTAATTGATTAAATCACTTGCTGGGTATCCAGCTTTTTTATCTGGTAATCCTTGCCTATTTTCCATTTTAGGCTAGTGCTGTGACCTGGGATTCCTCACTGGAGCGCTGTGCTGTGGAGGGGGTCGGGAACGACTGGCTCAGTCTCTCAGTGGGTCGTTAAAAGGCTGAGTCATGGGGCCGGTCCAGGTTTCTGGGTGGATCCCGACCATATGGTCAGGATCTTTTCAGAGCCTGGACCGGCTCTGTGAAGTCAGCTGACAATGGGCTATAGCCCGCTGTTGGCTAAAAATGGGTCACTCCTGAGATGCATAGGAAAAATATAGCTAAAATAACTTTGGCTATACTTCTCTTTTAACCTGTGTTCACATTTGTGCAGTGCGGTATATTGCATGTGGTTCGCACAGGAACTGCACTGCATTCCTGTGCAAATCACATGCAATTTGTGTGCGGTGCGATTTTTGTATGGCACCAAAACCATACAGGACCCTTTTTTGGGTCCGCACTAGAATCGGATTGCATGGGTATTCACACCTATCCGATTCTGCACATCGTACCGCATTTTGTGGACCGCTTTCTGGGTGTTGTTAACTTAACATACACACCTGCAGGAGTTCGCATGAACAGGGTGTGATTCTGATGCGGTGCGGAATTTAAACTGAAAACGCTGCGTATTCTGCACCGCATCAGTGTGAACCAGGGCTTAATACTACTTTAACCTTTCTGCAAGCCTTAGCAAACCTGACCCTAAACTTTGTCAAAAAAAAAAAAAAAGGATGCAATGTTAAGTGAGATTTCTAGGAGTTACAGGAAGTCCTAGAGGAAGTGCTGTCTCTGTTACAGTGACTTTATAGAAATTTCAGCCTCTGGGATTTTTTTCTCTTAAGACGTTTTAGAAATCATTGCAGGAAAGGTTGAGTCGTTATTGTCTGTGAAATAAAGCCAAGTTCTTAGACCATATTGATTGTTGGAAATGCCTCTAACTCATTTGAAACTGCATAACATTTCCTCCCAATGTTTCTATGCAGAAGTACATATAAGAAAAATATGTATTATTTTTGCCTAGATTTTGGAAGTCGGAAGGTCAATTAATATGACAATAAATAATATTTTGGGGATTAAAGGTACAAATAGCAAAATATAATATGGTATTTGTTTTCCCTATATATATATATATATATATATATATATATATATATATATATATACCAAAATCTATGTGATAATATATGCTTAGGGGTAAAGGTCTTGTATAGTTGTTAGGAAGAGTCCATATGTTTTTGCTTCTCCACAGAATGCAAGTTTTTCTATTAATGCTGTGGTTGCTTTTTAGGGCATATTCACATGGGTGCTCAGTCCAATGCAGCAACCAGAACCGTTTAATTACTTTTTTTTCATTTTCTGAGCTGTGTGCAGGTAGTCAATAGAAAATGAATGCCCTGCACAGTTCTGGATGCATAAGGGTCCATGTATCCAGTTCCACAGATCTGGATGCATAAGGGTCCATGTAACCATCCCTGCTTACCTGTCAAACTCAGCTTTGAGGGTCCATACACTCAAGCTACACCCACTCACTTTATATGGACTGCCTGCACATAGCTCAGCTTTGAAAAAAAAAAGTAAACAGATGGATCTGGAAGTTGCACGAAACTGAGTGGCCTTTGTAACTTCTTCATTCTTAGTCTACTAAAGTATCTATCTTCGTATCTATTCACAGTAACAGCAGTTCACTAAATTTCCATATAATAAAAGCAGAAATGCAACTACAATATTACCATACACCCTATAAGAGAATGGTTTCATATATTATATAGTAAGTCAATATGTCAAAAGCAAAAATTTCACCCAGCCTCACAAATTTCCTCTTACAGATCTCGTGCATCCCATTTAGTCTGTGATCCTGCTGTGAATTCATACCATCCTTCCTCTTATATCCTACACAGCAGCTGTGTTTTATATATATATATTGTTTCTTTTCCAAGATTATTTTCTTTCTTGACACTTCTTGGTTTATTTTCTGTCCCTTCATTTATTTTTTAACACCAATTAGCAGCTCTGTTCACTGTACTCTGTTTCTCTCTGTTAAATGCATACTAATATTATGTTATCCCTTCGTGGCTCTCTGGCTATTGTTTACCCTACCCCTTGCCAGTGTCGTCCCACTGCAGAGAGGTTGATGGTGTTGATGCAAGAGCTCAGAGCCCAGAGAACAGTCATTTTAAGGGATGTCACTCTCACGGCTGCTTTAATTGGCAAACATGGCTAAAGGCCTAGGCACTGGGATACATACATTGTACAGTAATACCTCGGTTTACAAACGCCTTGGTTAACGTAATTTTCAGTTTACAAATGAAAATCCATTGAAAATAATGCCTCGGTTTACAAATGTTTTACAAATTTTTTTTGCAATACGAAGTGTTTGTCAGTGCTGATTTTTAAATGCAATTGCTGGATTTTTTTTTCTTCACTATAGCTCACAGAATTAGCTGTCACTTTCCCCGGAGCTAACGGAAATCTTTTAAGAAACTAAAAGGAAACATTGTTTTTCTTAACTCAGAGAAATAAACTAAAAGAAAACTTTCTCTCTTTTATCTGGGGGGAAAGTGATAGCTAAAGTATAGTAAAGAAAAAAAAAGCGGTAATTCTATTTAAAAACCAGCACCATAATAAAAAAATGGCGTGGGGTCCCCCCCTCCCATCCATACCAAGCCCTTCTGGTCTGGTATGGATTTTGAGGGGAACTCCCATGCCAAAATGTAAAAAAAAAATTTTTTTTAAATGCCATGGGAGTCCCCCCCAAAATCCACACCAGACCCTTATCCGAGCATGCAGCCCGGCAGGTCAGGATAGGAGGGGGGGGAGCGACCTGAACCATACCAGGCCACATGCCCTCAACATGGGGGGGGGTGCTCTGGGGCAGGGGGGCTACTCCCCCCCAAAGCACCTTGTCCCCATGTTGACCATTGGTCAGGGTTGTGGGGGTCTGCAGGCAGGGGGCTTATCGACATCCAGAAGCCCCCTTTAACAAGGGGACCCCCAGATCCCACCCCCAATGTGATTGAGTATGGGGTACATGGTACCCCTACTCATTCGCAAAAAACAAAAAGTGTAGTGTGAAAAAAGACAGGACACAGTCTTTGACAAGTCCTTTATTAAAAGAAAAAACTAAAAGAAGGGCCCCCGCAGTTGATCCAACATCAATCATGATACCCGCTGTCACCGCCGCTGCCACCGACGACCCGAAAAAAGAATTTTTAAAAAAGGCTCCGCTTCCAACGATGGCTTCCAGCCTTCTGCCTGCTCCGGTGGTTCGATAGTTCTTAAGTATGTAAGGAGCGGGGCCACCCAGGGACATCTCCCTAGTGACCACGCTCCATGTGACATCGACCCCCCCCCCCCGTCCTGACCTGCCAGGGCTGCATGCTTGGATAAGGGTCTGGTATGGATTTTGGGGGGACCCCCACACCATTTTTTTTTACATTTTGGCGTGGGAGTTCCCCTCAAAATCCATACCAGACCCAAAGGGCTTGGTATGGATGGAAGGGGGGACCAGACGCTGTTTGTTTTTTAATTGCCGGCAGTTCTTTTACATTCAGCTGTCAGTGGGGAACCCCACTGACGACTGAAACATTAACACATGGTTGTCACTACTAAAAAACCGCATGACTTGATTATTTTACTCATGCTGTATTTTAGCAGTGTTTTCTGATCTCTGGAAGGGATTCATTGGTTTTCAGTGCATTCCTATGGGAAATGGCGTTTCGGTTTATGAATTTTTCGCTGTACGAAATGAATGAATTAAATTCGTAAACCGAGGTATTACTATATTCTGACATTAGAGAAAATGGAGGACAGTTGAATGGACCTGATCATCATCTGAATTACACAATTTTGGGCTACAGTTTTTGTCTATGTATACAGGGCACTGAACAGTATCGCAGTACTGCCCAAACAGAGGTACAGCAAAATCATAAATTACTTAGGAAGCATAATAACAAAACAAAAAGACAGTGGGGAAAATCAGCAAAATAACATCATGTGATATGTTGATGACTACGCAAGGGAGAGCAAGAGAAAGAGGGAGAGTTTATTAAAAGAATTAAAAACAAAATTTACATAAAGAGGAACAATACAAGGTAAGATCTACAACATTTCTGGTAAAAGGATTTCTAACTTATGCAACTGCAGGATTTCCTAAATTTTCTCTGCATCCTCTGTGGCAACCAGTATTGTAAGTTATAGAAAAAAAATTCTTTTACTGAGCAAGGTAGTTTCAGAAAATTGTGAAAGATGATAATTAGAGATGAGCGAAGAAATGAAAAATTCGATTCGACTGATTCGGCGAATTCGTGGACAATATTCGATTCGAGTCGAATAAATTCGCTGTGAATTTAACTTAAAAAAGGGTGTTTCTAGGCTTCAGAGAGACTTAATATTAGTGCAGAACACTGTACCTTTAATTTAAATGCCCTTGGAGTCTGCTGGGGAAGAGAAATAATACTGTCTGTCAGTATGACATGCAGATGAGTGCCGTCGATCTTAGAATCACTGCACACTTCACTCCTTTGGCCAGTCACGGGGCCAAAACCAGTGTTTGGAGCCACAGTGTGGCGGTGGAGGCAGCAGCAATGGGAGGCCATACAGCAACCTATGACAAAATGGAAACCAGCAGGAGCGTGAGGAGACCTGAAAGTGGCACATGGCAGAGTGGGAGCAATGGGAGGCGGTACAGGGACCCAGGTCACACTATGGGCCCAGCAGCAGCGTGACCAGGCGGTACGGGGGCCCATGGCCGATATGGGGCTTGGTGGCACCTATGGAAGGCCTGTAATCTGCCAGCAACCTATGACAAAATGGACAACCGCAGGAGTGTGAGGAGATTTCAAAGTGGCACATGGCAGAGTGGAAGCAATGGAAGGCCGTACAGGGACCCAGGTCACACTGTGGGACCAGCATCAGCGTGAACAGGCGGTACGGGGGCCCATGGCCGATTTGACCTCATTCATCCCATAGTCCTGCCGACTCACGAATAGCGTGGCCTCCTCAAAGGGCCTGAGCAAGCGCAGGTGTCACACATGAGCTGCCAATGGCTGACATCTAAGTTACACAGGGAGTACCTTTATCCGCTTTTAACATCAGGAAATCTGTGATGGCCTTTAGCTGTTCGTAAAGGCGGTCTAACATATGTAGGGTTGAATTCCACCTTGTTGCAACGTCACAGCATGAGGAGTCGGTACGGGGGCCCATGGCAGATTACATGTCTGGCAGCAGCTATGTGAGGCCCGTAATCTGCCTGCACCCTATGTCAAAAAATTTAACACACCAGCAGTGTGAAGAGACCTGAAAGTGGCACATGGCAGCAGAGTGTGGCGATGGAGACAGCAGCAATGGGAGGCCGTACAGGGACCCATGAGAGACTCTGGACTTGGCAGCAGCATGAGGAGGCGGTATATAGGGGCCCATGGCAGATTAGGGGCCTGGCAGCAGCTATGTGAGGCCCGTAATCTGCCTGCACCCTATGTCAAAAAATTTAACACACCAGCAGTGTGAAGAGACCTGAAAGTGGCACATGGCAGCAGAGTGTGGCGATGGAGACAGCAGCAATGGGAGGCCATACAGGGACCCATGACAGACTCTGGACTTGGCAGCAGCATGAGGAGGCGGTATATAGGGGCCCATGGCAGATTAGGGGCCTGGCAGCAGCTATGTGAGGCCCGTAATCTGCCTGCACCCTATGTCAAAAAATGTAACACACCAGCAGTGTGTGAGGAGACCTGAAAGTGGCACATGGCAGAGTGTGGCGATGGAGACAGCAGCAATGGGAGGCCGTACAGGGACCCATGAGAGACTCTGGACCTGGCAGCAGCATGAGGAAGCGGTATATAGGGGCCTATGGCAGATTAGGGGCCTGGCAGCAGCTATAGGAGGCCCATAATCTGCCAGCACCCTATGTCAAAAAATTCTACACACCAGCAGTGTGAGGAGACCTGAAAGTGGCACATGGCAGCAGAGTGTGGCGATGGAGACAGCAGCAATGGGAGGCCGTACAGGGACCCATGACAGACTCTAGACTTGGCAGCAGCATGAGGAGGCGGTATATAGGGGCCCATGGCAGATTAGGGGCCTGGCAGCAGCTATGTG
Source organism: Staurois parvus (assembly GCF_062004578.1). NCBI lineage: Eukaryota > Metazoa > Chordata > Amphibia > Anura > Ranidae > Staurois > Staurois parvus. Next base: position 4,145,614 of record NW_028318235.1, read on the forward strand.
AGGCCCGTAATCTGCCTGCACCCTATGTCAAAAAATTTAACACACCAGCAGTGTGAAGAGACCTGAAAGTGGCACATGGCAGCAGAGTGTGGCGATGGAGACAGCAGCAATGGGAGGCCATACAGGGACCCATGACAGACTCTGGACTTGGCAGCAGCATGAGGAGGCGGTATATAGGGGCCCATGGCAGATTAGGGGCCTGGCAGCAGCTATGTGAGGCCCGTAATCTGCCTGCACCCTATGTCAAAAAATTTAACACACCAGCAGTGTGAAGAGACCTGAAAGTGGCACATGGCAGCAGAGTGTGGCGATGGAGACAGCAGCAATGGGAGGCCATACAGGGACCCATGACAGACTCTGGACTTGGCAGCAGCATGAGGAGGCGGTATATAGGGGCCCATGGCAGATTAGGGGCCTGGCAGCAGCTATGTGAGGCCCGTAATCTGCCTGCACCCTATGTCAAAAAATTTAACACACCAGCAGTGTGAAGAGACCTGAAAGTGGCACATGGCAGCAGAGTGTGGCGATGGAGACAGCAGCAATGGGAGGCCATACAGGGACCCATGACAGACTCTGGACTTGGCAGCAGCATGAGGAGGCGGTATATAGGGGCCCATGGCAGATTAGGGGCCTGGCAGCAGCTATGTGAGGCCCGTAATCTGCCTGCACCCTATGTCAAAAAATTTAACACACCAGCAGTGTGAAGAGACCTGAAAGTGGCACATGGCAGCAGAGTGTGGCGATGGAGACAGCAGCAATGGGAGGCCGTACAGGGACCCATGAGAGACTCTAGACTTGGCAGCAGCATGAGGAGGCGGTATATAGGGGCCCATGGCAGATTAGGGGCCTGGCAGCAGCTATGTGAGGCCCGTAATCTGCCTGCACCCTATGTCAAAAAATTTAACACACCAGCAGTGTGAAGAGACCTGAAAGTGGCACATGGCAGCAGAGTGTGGCGATGGAGACAGCAGCAATGGGAGGCCGTACAGGGACCCATGAGAGACTCTGGACTTGGCAGCAGCATGAGGAGGCGGTATATAGGGGCCCATGGCAGATTAGGGGCCTGGCAGCAGCTATGTGAGGCCCGTAATCTGCCTGCACCCTATGTCAAAAAATTTAACACACCAGCAGTGTGAAGAGACCTGAAAGTGGCACATGGCAGCAGAGTGTGGCGATGGAGACAGCAGCAATGGGAGGCCATACAGGGACCCATGACAGACTCTGGACTTGGCAGCAGCATGAGGAGGCGGTATATAGGGGCCCATGGCAGATTAGGGGCCTGGCAGCAGCTATGTGAGGCCCGTAATCTGCCTGCACCCTATGTCAAAAAATGTAACACACCAGCAGTGTGTGAGGAGACCTGAAAGTGGCACATGGCAGAGTGTGGCGATGGAGACAGCAGCAATGGGAGGCCGTACAGGGACCCATGAGAGACTCTGGACCTGGCAGCAGCATGAGGAAGCGGTATATAGGGGCCTATGGCAGATTAGGGGCCTGGCAGCAGCTATAGGAGGCCCATAATCTGCCAGCACCCTATGTCAAAAAATTCTACACACCAGCAGTGTGAGGAGACCTGAAAGTGGCACATGGCAGCAGAGTGTGGCGATGGAGACAGCAGCAATGGGAGGCCGTACAGGGACCCATGACAGACTCTAGACTTGGCAGCAGCATGAGGAGGCGGTATATAGGGGCCCATGGCAGATTAGGGGCCTGGCAGCAGCTATGTGAGGCCCGTAATCTGCCTGCACCCTATGTCAAAAAATTTAACACACCAGCAGTGTGAAGAGACCTGAAAGTGGCACATGGCAGCAGAGTGTGGCGATGGAGACAGCAGCAATGGGAGGCCATACAGGGACCCATGACAGACTCTGGACTTGGCAGCAGCATGAGGAGGCGGTATATAGGGGCCCATGGCAGATTAGGGGCCTGGCAGCAGCTATGTGAGGCCCGTAATCTGCCTGCACCCTATGTCAAAAAATTTAACACACCAGCAGTGTGAAGAGACCTGAAAGTGGCACATGGCAGCAGAGTGTGGCGATGGAGACAGCAGCAATGGGAGGCCATACAGGGACCCATGACAGACTCTGGACTTGGCAGCAGCATGAGGAGGCGGTATATAGGGGCCCATGGCAGATTAGGGGCCTGGCAGCAGCTATGTGAGGCCCGTAATCTGCCTGCACCCTATGTCAAAAAATTTAACACACCAGCAGTGTGAAGAGACCTGAAAGTGGCACATGGCAGCAGAGTGTGGCGATGGAGACAGCAGCAATGGGAGGCCATACAGGGACCCATGACAGACTCTGGACTTGGCAGCAGCATGAGGAGGCGGTATATAGGGGCCCATGGCAGATTAGGGGCCTGGCAGCAGCTATGTGAGGCCCGTAATCTGCCTGCACCCTATGTCAAAAAATTTAACACACCAGCAGTGTGAAGAGACCTGAAAGTGGCACATGGCAGCAGAGTGTGGCGATGGAGACAGCAGCAATGGGAGGCCATACAGGGACCCATGACAGACTCTGGACTTGGCAGCAGCATGAGGAGGCGGTATATAGGGGCCCATGGCAGATTAGGGGCCTGGCAGCAGCTATGTGAGGCCCGTAATCTGCCTGCACCCTATGTCAAAAAATTTAACACACCAGCAGTGTGAAGAGACCTGAAAGTGGCACATGGCAGCAGAGTGTGGCGATGGAGACAGCAGCAATGGGAGGCCGTACAGGGACCCATGAGAGACTCTAGACTTGGCAGCAGCATGAGGAGGCGGTATATAGGGGCCCATGGCAGATTAGGGGCCTGGCAGCAGCTATGTGAGGCCCGTAATCTGCCTGCACCCTATGTCAAAAAATTTAACACACCAGCAGTGTGAAGAGACCTGAAAGTGGCACATGGCAGCAGAGTGTGGCGATGGAGACAGCAGCAATGGGAGGCCGTACAGGGACCCATGAGAGACTCTGGACTTGGCAGCAGCATGAGGAGGCGGTATATAGGGGCCCATGGCAGATTAGGGGCCTGGCAGCAGCTATGTGAGGCCCGTAATCTGCCTGCACCCTATGTCAAAAAATTTAACACACCAGCAGTGTGAAGAGACCTGAAAGTGGCACATGGCAGCAGAGTGTGGCGATGGAGACAGCAGCAATGGGAGGCCATACAGGGACCCATGACAGACTCTGGACTTGGCAGCAGCATGAGGAGGCGGTATATAGGGGCCCATGGCAGATTAGGGGCCTGGCAGCAGCTATGTGAGGCCCGTAATCTGCCTGCACCCTATGTCAAAAAATGTAACACACCAGCAGTGTGTGAGGAGACCTGAAAGTGGCACATGGCAGAGTGTGGCGATGGAGACAGCAGCAATGGGAGGCCGTACAGGGACCCATGAGAGACTCTGGACCTGGCAGCAGCATGAGGAAGCGGTATATAGGGGCCTATGGCAGATTAGGGGCCTGGCAGCAGCTATAGGAGGCCCATAATCTGCCAGCACCCTATGTCAAAAAATTCTACACACCAGCAGTGTGTGAGGAGACCTGAAAGTGGCACATGGCAGAGTGTGGCGATGGAGACAGCAGCAATGGGAGGCCGTACAGGGACCCATGAGAGACTCTGGACCTGGCAGCAGCATGAGGAGGCGGTATATAGGGGCCTATGGCAGATTAGGGGCCTGGCAGCAGCTATAGGAGGCCCATAATCTGCCAGCACCCTATGTCAAAAAATTCTACACACCAGCAGTGTGAGGAGACCTGAAAGTGGCACATGGCAGCAGAGTGTGGCGATGGAGACAGCAGCAATGGGAGGCCGTACAGGGACCCATGACAGACTCTAGACTTGGCAGCAGCATGAGGAGGCGGTATATAGGGGCCCATGGCAGATTAGGGGCCTGGCAGCAGCTATGTGAGGCCCGTAATCTGCCTGCACCCTATGTCAAAAAATTCTACACACCAGCAGTGTGAGGAGACCTGAAAGTGGCACATGGCAGCAGAGTGTGGCGATGGAGACAGCAGCAATGGGAGGCCGTACAGGGACCCATGACAGACTCTAGACTTGGCAGCAGCATGAGGAGGCGGTATATAGGGGCCCATGGCAGATTAGGGGCCTGGCAGCAGCTATGTGAGGCCCGTAATCTGCCTGCACCCTATGTCAAAAAATTTAACACACCAGCAGTGTGAAGAGACCTGAAAGTGGCACATGGCAGCAGAGTGTGGCGATGGAGACAGCAGCAATGGGAGGCCATACAGGGACCCATGACAGACTCTGGACTTGGCAGCAGCATGAGGAGGCGGTATATAGGGGCCCATGGCAGATTAGGGGCCTGGCAGCAGCTATGTGAGGCCCGTAATCTGCCTGCACCCTATGTCAAAAAATTTAACACACCAGCAGTGTGAAGAGACCTGAAAGTGGCACATGGCAGCAGAGTGTGGCGATGGAGACAGCAGCAATGGGAGGCCGTACAGGGACCCATGAGAGACTCTGGACTTGGCAGCAGCATGAGGAGGCGGTATATAGGGGCCCATGGCAGATTAGGGGCCTGGCAGCAGCTATGTGAGGCCCGTAATCTGCCTGCACCCTATGTCAAAAAATTTAACACACCAGCAGTGTGAAGAGACCTGAAAGTGGCACATGGCAGCAGAGTGTGGCGATGGAGACAGCAGCAATGGGAGGCCATACAGGGACCCATGACAGACTCTGGACTTGGCAGCAGCATGAGGAGGCGGTATATAGGGGCCCATGGCAGATTAGGGGCCTGGCAGCAGCTATGTGAGGCCCATAATCTGCCAGCACCCTATGTCAAAAAATTCTACACACCAGCAGTGTGTGAGGAGACCTGAAAGTGGCACATGGCAGAGTGTGGCGATGGAGACAGCAGCAATGGGAGGCCGTACAGGGACCCATGAGAGACTCTGGACCTGGCAGCAGCATGAGGAGGCGGTATATAGGGGCCTATGGCAGATTAGGGGCCTGGCAGCAGCTATAGGAGGCCCATAATCTGCCAGCACCCTATGTCAAAAAATTCTACACACCAGCAGTGTGAGGAGACCTGAAAGTGGCACATGGCAGCAGAGTGTGGCGATGGAGACAGCAGCAATGGGAGGCCGTACAGGGACCCATGACAGACTCTAGACTTGGCAGCAGCATGAGGAGGCGGTATATAGGGGCCCATGGCAGATTAGGGGCCTGGCAGCAGCTATGTGAGGCCCGTAATCTGCCTGCACCCTATGTCAAAAAATTTAACACACCAGCAGTGTGAAGAGACCTGAAAGTGGCACATGGCAGCAGAGTGTGGCGATGGAGACAGCAGCAATGGGAGGCCATACAGGGACCCATGACAGACTCTGGACTTGGCAGCAGCATGAGGAGGCGGTATATAGGGGCCTATGGCAGATTAGGGGCCTGGCAGCAGCTATAGGAGGCCCGTAATCTGCCAGCACCCTATGTCAAAAAATTAAACACACCAGCAGTGTGAGGAGACCTGAAAGTGGCACATGTTTGAGGCATGATTCATGGCGGATTTAGTCAGTTGTGTCAGGAACTGGTGGTTTGAAATCCAGACTAATCCACGCCTGATTCATTTTCACAAACGTGAGTCTCTCCACACTTTGGGTGGACAGTCGTGTCCTCCGCGGAGTTACAATACCTCCTGCCGCACTAAACACGCGCTCCGATGCCACGCTACTGGCCGGGCATGACAGCCTTTCAAGGGCAAATTCAGCTAGTTGGGGCCAAAGGTCAAGTTTCGTTGCCCAGTAGTCAAGGGGATTGTCTACCTCGGTTGGCAGGGTGCTGTCCAAGTAGGCCCAAGCCTGTTGTTTGAGCTCCTGCTCCAGGTCCACCTGATGCTGCTGCTGCTGCTGCGGCTGGTTAGTAGTTTCCTCACTGCGCTGGTGAAGAAAGCTACTCATCATCGACTGCAGACTGAGGCAGCCGCTGCTGGTGGAGCTGCCACTGCTCCTACCACCCCACCCCTCCCCTGCTGCCATGCCAGCGGAACGCGAGCGCACAGGGCCCACAGTGTCTGAGGATGGACGTTGGCGCACAAAGGCAGAGACCAACTGACTACATAGGTGGTTTTTATAGTACGTAATTTTGGCCTCCCTCTCAGCAGGTGTGAAAAAGGCCACCATTTTGGACCGGTAGCGAGGGTCCAACAAGGTGGACAGCCAAAAGTCATCCCTCTGTCTGATGGTTATTATTCGGCTGTCGCTACGCAAGCAACCGAGCATGCTATGGGCCATTTGTGCCAAGGAATGCGAGGGACTCCCTGCCTCCATCTCCACAGCATACTGCCACGGTGCGTCTGGGTCCTCTGTCTCCTCCTCCTCCTCTACCAGATGCTCCTGCTCCTCCACTCCTGTCCGCTGAGTGGAAAAACCACCCATTTCACTCAATAATTCCTGAGCACAAATGTCCTCCTCTACCTCCTCCTCTTCTTCCTGTCCTGCCCCCACAGGGGTCATGTGGCGTTGAGATCTGTGCGCCACGTCTACCGCACCCTGACCAGCCATTGTTAACAGCATTTGTTCCAGGACGTGCAACAGAGGAATGACGTCGTTCATCCCATAGTCCTGCCGACTCACGAATAGCGTGGCCTCCTCAAAGGGCCTGAGCAAGCGGCAGGTGTCACGCATGAGCTGCCAATGGCTGACATCTAAGTTACACAGGGGAGTACCTTTATCCGCTTGTAACATCAGGAAATCGGTGATGGCCTTTCGCTGCTCGTAAAGGCGGTCTAACATGTGTAGGGTTGAATTCCACCTTGTTGCAACGTCGCAGATCAGGCGATGCTGTGGAATTCCGTTCTGCCGCTGCAGCTCAATGAGGGTGTTCTTTGCGGTGTAGGAATGGCTGAAATGCATGCACAGTTTACGTGACATTTTAAGGATGTCTTGCAGTGGGATGGTGGATTTTAGGAACCGCTTGACAACCAGATTGAACACGTGAGCCATGCATGGCGCATGGCACAACCTTCCTTGACGCAGAGCAGACACCATGTTCTTTCCGTTGTCAGTCAACATGGTTCCGATTTTTAGTTTGCGCGGAGACAGCCATCTGTCGATTTCTCTGTTCATTACACTCAGCAGTTCCTCCCCTGTGTGACTACGTTCGCCAAGGCATACCAGGTGCAGCACAGCGTGACACCGTTGCGCCCTGCACATGTGATATGCCGGTCGGGTAATGGGACTTGGCACGGGGGTGGCGGCTGAGGACACGGCGGAAAAAGAGGTGGTAGAGGCGGACATGCTTGCTGGACCAAGGACGTGCAAACGTGGAGGCAAAAGCGTCGTGACCTGTCCAAGTTGCTGGTGCGGCTGTGCCGGCACCACGTTCACCCAGTGGGCCGTAAATGACATGTACTGTCCCTGACCGTAGTTACAGCTCCACACGTCGGCGCTGCCGTGCACTTTGGCAGAGACCGACATGCTCAAAGACTGGCCCACCATCTCTTCTACATGTGAATGCAGGGCTGGCACTGCCTTTTGGGCAAAGAAATGACGGCTTGGCACTCTCCACCGCGGCGCGGCACAAGCCATCATTTCTCGGAAAGGTGCTGAGTCCACCAGTTGGAAAGGGAGGGACTGCAGCACCAGCAACTTGGACAGGAGGACGTTCAGCTTTTGCACCGTCGGGTGCGTGCTCGCAAACTGTTGTCTCTTGGATACGGATTCCAAGAAAGACTGTTGACGGAATCCGAGAAGAGGAGTAGCAGGAGAAGGAGCATCTGAACGAGCGGAAGATGCCAATGAGCGACAACTCCCCTCAGCAGAGGTGTTGGAGCCTTGACTGGCTGATAGAGGGCGATTGACGACGTCGGGTGACGGAGCAAGTAACGGAGCGGGTGATGGAGCGGGGGCTGGGGCAGGCAGAACCGCCGTATGTTTATCACGGTTTTCCCAGGCCACCGAATGGTGACGCTGCATATGCTGACGCAACGCTGTAGTCCCAACATGGGCCCCCTGGCCACGCTTGCATTTCTGGCCACATAGTCGACATACGGCTACGTTTACTTCCTCGGGCGGCTTGAGGAAAAATTGCCACACCACCGAGTAGGAAACTTTGCCCCCGCTACTCTTCACTGGCTGACTGCTACTTCCTCCGTGCGCAACGGCACCACTACTGGCCGTGGTGGTAGGCTGCAGTGGAGCTGGTGCTCTACTCCGTGGACGTTTGGCTCCACTGACACTGATGCGACCCTGCTGCTGTCTCCTGGGCAACCCACCGACTGTTTTGCTCGCTGCCAAGCTGCCACCCTCTTCTCCTGATGATGCGGAAGAAATTGCCTGATGACGACGAGGCTGCCAAGTGCGATCAACCTCCTCATCATCAAGTAGGGTCTCCGCCTCACTACTAGCCCCCTCGGCTGCGTCTGGGTCAGGAGACAGACCTGTCTCTAGACCGGCTACCGAGCCACTCTCCTCGCCAGTACTTGTTCGCTTGGCTGCTGAAAAGGCCGATGTCTCCCCCCGTTCCTGACCGCCCTCTGTTAGCTCTTCCTCACTGTACAGTGGGGCTGAGCCCACAGCATGCGATACTTCGCTTGGTGAGGGAACAGCAAAGGACAGGGGCAGGTAGAGGACACGTGATTTCAGTGGGCTTGGTCCCGGGCCATGCCAACTAACGGTTGTGTCTGACGTACCCACCGACCGTTGGCTGTAGGTGTCAGAGGTGACCTGGGAAGAGGAAGACGACCGAGCCAACCAATCAATGACGGCAGGGTTGTCGGTGGAGACACGACCGCTGGATGACACCGGGAGCACTGGCCTCTGGCTGCGAATACTGCTGCCTCGACCCCTTCCTCTGCTGCCACGTCTGCTCGCTCCTAAAACATTGCCTCCTCTGCCACTCCTCTGCATGTTGTCTGACATACTATTTAATTCAACGATTAGGTGTCCCTGAGTAACAATTCTCTGGCACTCAGTAACAATTCTGTCTGTCCCTGAGTATGAATTCTGTGGCCCTGAGTAACAATTCTGTGTCTGTGCGAGTAACAATTCTGTGTCTGTGCAAGTAACAATTTTGTGTCTGTGCGAGTAACAAATCTCTGGCACTCAGTAACAATTCTGTCTGTCCCTGAGTAACAATTCTCTGGCACTCAGTAACAATTCTGTCTGTCCCTGAGTAACAATTCTCTGGCACTCAGTAACAATTCTGTCTGTCCCTGAGTATGAATTCTGTGGCCCTGAGTAACAATTCTGTGTCTGTGCGAGTAACAATTCTGTGTCTGTGCAAGTAACAATTTTGTGTCTGTGCGAGTAACAATTCTCTGGCACTCAGTAACAATTCTGTCTGTCCCTGAGTAACAATTCTCTGGCACTCAGTAACAATTCTGTCTGTCCCTGAGTATGAATTCTGTGGCCCTGAGTAACAATTCTGTGTCTGTGCGAGTAACAATTCTGTGTCTGTGCAAGTAACAATTTTGTGTCTGTGCGAGTAACAAATCTCTGGCACTCAGTAACAATTCTGTCTGTCCCTGAGTAACAATTCTCTGGCACTCAGTAACAATTCTGTCTGTCCCTGAGTAACAATTCTCTGGCACTCAGTAACAATTCTGTCTGTCCCTGAGTATGAATTCTGTGGCCCTGAGTAACAATTCTGTGTCTGTGCGAGTAACAATTCTGTGTCTGTGCAAGTAACAATTTTGTGTCTGTGCGAGTAACAATTCTCTGGCACTCAGTAACAATTCTGTCTGTCCCTGAGTAACAATTCTCTGGCACTCAGTAACAATTCTGTCTGTCCCTGAGTAACAATTCTCTGGCACTCAGTAACAATTCTGTCTATCCCTGAGTATGAATTCTGTGGCCCTGAGTAACAATTCTGTGTCTGTGCGAGTAACAATTCTGTGTCTGTGCAAGTAACAATTTTGTGTCTGTGCGAGTAACAATTCTCTGGCACTCAGTAACAATTCTGTCTGTCCCTGAGTAACAATTCTCTGGCACTCAGTAACAATTCTGTCTGTCCCTGAGTATGAATTCTGTGGCCCTGAGTAACAATTCTGTGTCTGTGCGAGTAACAATTCTGTGTCTGTGCAAGTAACAATTTTGTGTCTGTGCGAGTAACAATTCTCTGGCACTCAGTAACAATTCTGTCTGTCCCTGAGTAACAATTCTCTGGCACTCAGTAACAATTCTGTCTGTCCCTGAGTAACAATTCTCTGGCACTCAGTAACAATTCTGTCTATCCCTGAGTATGAATTCTGTGGCCCTGAGTAACAATTCTGTGTCTGTGCGAGTAACAATTCTGTGTCTGTGCAAGTAACAATTTTGTGTCTGTGCGAGTAACAATTCTCTGGCACTCAGTAACAATTCTGTCTGTCCCTGAGTAACAATTCTCTGGCACTCAGTAACAATTCTGTCTGTCCCTGAGTAACAATTCTCTGGCACTCAGTAACAATTCTGTCTATCCCTGAGTATGAATTCTGTGGCCCTGAGTAACAATTCTGTGTCTGTGCGAGTAACAATTCTGTGTCTGTGCAAGTAACAATTTTGTGTCTGTGCGAGTAACAATTCTCTGGCACTCAGTAACAATTCTGTCTGTCCCTGAGTAACAATTCTCTGGCACTCAGTAACAATTCTGTCTGTCCCTGAGTAACAATTCTCTGGCACTCAGTAACAATTCTGTCTGTCCCTGAGTAACAATTCTCTGGCACTCAGTAACAATTCTGTCTGTCCCTGAGTAACAATTCTCTGGCACTCAGTAACAATTCTGTCTGTCCCTGAGTATGAATTCTGTGGCCCTGAGTAACAATTCTGTGTCTGTGCGAGTAACAATTCTGTGTCTGTGCAAGTAACAATTTTGTGTCTGTGCGAGTAACAAATCTCTGGCACTCAGTAACAATTCTGTCTGTCCCTGAGTAACAATTCTCTGGCACTCAGTAACAATTCTGTCTGTCCCTGAGTAACAATTCTCTGGCACTCAGTAACAATTCTGTCTGTCCCTGAGTATGAATTCTGTGGCCCTGAGTAACAATTCTGTGTCTGTGCGAGTAACAATTCTGTGTCTGTGCAAGTAACAATTTTGTGTCTGTGCGAGTAACAATTCTCTGGCACTCAGTAACAATTCTGTCTGTCCCTGAGTAACAATTCTCTGGCACTCAGTAACAATTCTGTCTGTCCCTGAGTAACAATTCTCTGGCACTCAGTAACAATTCTGTCTATCCCTGAGTATGAATTCTGTGGCCCTGAGTAACAATTCTGTGTCTGTGCGAGTAACAATTCTGTGTCTGTGCAAGTAACAATTTTGTGTCTGTGCGAGTAACAATTCTCTGGCACTCAGTAACAATTCTGTCTGTCCCTGAGTAACAATTCTCTGGCACTCAGTAACAATTCTGTCTGTCCCTGAGTAACAATTCTCTGGCACTCAGTAACAATTCTGTCTGTCCCTGAGTAACAATTCTCTGGCACTCAGTAACAATTCTGTCTGTCCCTGAGTAACAATTCTCTGGCACTCAGTAACAATTCTGTCTGTCCCTGAGTATGAATTCTGTGGCCCTGAGTAACAATTCTGTGTCTGTGCGAGTAACAATTCTGTGTCTGTGCAAGTAACAATTTTGTGTCTGTGCGAGTAACAATTCTCTGGCACTCAGTAACAATTCTGTCTGTCCCTGAGTAACAATTCTCTGGCACTCAGTAACAATTCTGTCTGTCCCTGAGTAACAATTCTCTGGCACTCAGTAACAATTCTGTCTGTCCCTGAGTATGAATTCTGTGGCCCTGAGTAACAATTCTGTGTCTGTGCGAGTAACAATTCTGTGTCTGTGCAAGTAACAATTTTGTGTCTGTGCGAGTAACAATTCTCTGGCACTCAGTAACAATTCTGTCTGTCCCTGAGTAACAATTCTCTGGCACTCAGTAACAATTCTGTCTGTCCCTGAGTAACAATTCTCTGGCACTCAGTAACAATTCTGTCTATCCCTGAGTATGAATTCTGTGGCCCTGAGTAACAATTCTGTGTCTGTGCGAGTAACAATTCTGTGTCTGTGCAAGTAACAATTTTGTGTCTGTGCGAGTAACAATTCTCTGGCACTCAGTAACAATTCTGTCTGTCCCTGAGTAACAATTCTCTGGCACTCAGTAACAATTCTGTCTGTCCCTGAGTAACAATTCTCTGGCACTCAGTAACAATTCTGTCTGTCCCTGAGTAACAATTCTCTGGCACTCAGTAACAATTCTGTCTGTCCCTGAGTAACAATTCTCTGGCACTCAGTAACAATTCTGTCTGTCCCTGAGTAACAATTCTGTCTGTCCCTGAGAATGAATTCTGTGGCCCTAAGAATTCTCTGGCACTCAGTAACAATTCTGTCTGTCCCTGAGTAACAATTCTCTGGCACTCAGTAACAATTCTGTCTGTCCCTGAGTAAAAATTCTGTGGCCCTAATAACGTTTCTGTGGCCCTAAGTAACAATTCTCTGGCACTGAGTAACAATTCTGTCTGTCCCTGAGTATGAATTCTGTGGCCCTAACTAGCGTTTCTTTGTCCCTAAATAACGATTCTGTGGCCCTCATTAACAAGTCTGTGTCCCTGAGTAATGGTTCTCTGTCCCTAAGTAACTTCTCTCTGTCCCCAATTCTCGTTTCTGTGGCCCTAACTCTGTCCCTGTCCCTAGTACAGAGCGGTCTGCCTCTGTTCAATGACTGCAGGCAAATGAAGATTTCCAAAATGGCCGCTATATATACCTCGACCATTACACAGTGCTGGCTGGCTGGCTGCTGATTGGCTGATGCGATCACATGTCGTTGAGGAATGCATTATGGGGCAGCGCGCCTTGTCTGCGCGCCTTCCCCGACATCCCCGCTCCGTCGCCGCACATGTCAGCCGCCATTTTCGGAAAAATTTCGATTCGCGCGTCCGAATTAGGCTGTTTTTCGGATTCGGCACGAATCGAAATTTTTCCGATATTCGACTCGAATTCCACTTCGGATGCTTCGATTCGCTCATCTCTAATGATAATGTTAAAACAGTTCTTCAGTTGTAAACTTTAGAAAACAGAAGAAATTGGTTATGGCAATAATTCAAGTTGTTCAGAAGAAGGAAAATTAATCCAGTAATATTCTATATATTACCAAATGTATTATTGAAATCAGATGATCATCAAACATTATGGGATGAGCTTTTAAGTAGTTTAAGTCAAATATATTCTGTGTACTAAAAGTTGCTCCACTACCTGTCCTAGCCCCCCTGTCCCTAAACACTTACCTGACTCCTCTCACTGATCCAGCCCTGTCCCAGCTGCAGCAATAAACCTCCACTGCCTGGTCTCACAGGAGACAGGCAGCAACAGCATCTGGAAGGTAACGGGGTCATGACAAACTGGTACTGTGTGTGTCAATAAACGCACACAGCCCGACTTAAAAGAGGCACCTAGAGAGTGTGTGTGGGGGGTAGGGGCAGACAGCGCCAGAAGGAACTGAAAGAGAGGAGGTAAAAGACCACTGCAAAGAGCAGACAAGTATAAAATCTTTATTATTTTAAAGCAAAAAAATCCTTTATGCCCCATTCCCACCTGAACATTTTGTAGTGCAAAGATTGAATCTCCAAGATGCTCAGGGAGAAAAAAATCAATGCATCTCTATGGTGGTGGTGCCTGAAGTCATACACATGAAGCTCATAAACGTTTTAGAGCTACTTTTGTAGCACAATTCAGGAATTCAGAAATGCATTAAAGCATGGGAATTGTCAGTCGTTTACATGTGTTTTCCTGCTAATATGTACAGTTACCTCCCCACCAGGAATGACTAAATATTGCCTGGAAATAAACAAAAAAATATTTTGGTCAGCAATACCAAGCAAGATGGAGGAGATAGTGCCTCTTTTTGATCCCTTTTGAAGAGCTTTATTGGAATGGTGAGGGAACACTCTATCTGTATAATCCTCAGGACTCGCGCTGCAAGTCCCAAGCAAGCAAGGGAAATGCGGAGCAGATTTGTGGACAAGTTGGGAAGATTTTACTGTCACAGCGATAATAAAGGTAAGCTCAATGTTTTGCATTTGTTTAGTAATGACACTTTATGGTCTCTCTAGCCAGTTTCAACTTGTGTATTGGTTTGCATAATCATGGAGCCTCATACAGCCTACCTGGCGGCCCCTGCCATCCATCCCTCCTCCTGCAAGAAAATGTTAATGCGTTATGTTATACCTAAAAATATGCACATATCATTATTTTTTCAATAATTTTTATGTATTATTTATTATTTTTTTAATCATTTATTTATTTTTAAAGAAACATGACATATTTACCGTTCCCACCCTCCCTCTCCTGAACCAGATCCTCCTGTGTCCCACAGCAGCTGCATGTACATGATCCAGAACTCGCCTCTCTGTTCTCAATAAACAGAATGGACCTAGTATTTTCATGTCCTCCTCCACTTTCTATCTTCTTCTGCCATTAGAAAATATGACATTACTGTTGCTGCTGCCATAAAACATGCCGTTTCATCCATCATTGTTGGGAGAGCATCACAGAACATAGCAAAAACCAGGAAGGAAATGAAAATAACCCAGGAAGCAGAAACACCCAGCAATAAATGATGCCACAGATGATAGTTTTCTCTAATGGCCAATACAAAAACACCAGAGCTCCAAAATGCTTGAAAATGCTGTAACAAAATGTGAAAAAACATGCAGAAATGCACATACATACGCACAAAAAAATGTGCAAAAACATGGCACTCAGGTGTGAATGCAGCTTTAGTATAACTTAATGTAAACTTACAAAGTCGTATTTGATTGTTGAATGGGAAAAAAATCCAAATTCCTAAAACATTCCCAGCGGTATGAATGTACAATATGATGTACAAAGTTCAGCATTCTGGGGAAATGTAGTTTATAGCACAGTGTACATCAGATTTAGAATCAGAATCAGTTTTATTTGTCAAGTGTGTACAAAATACAGGGAATTTGTCTATGCATGAATGTAAAAAACCTTCATTGTGGTGCTCCTTGCACAGCCCCCCAAATACTTTCCTGAGCCAGATCTCAATCCAGCAGCGGCTCTCCTGGGTCTCTCTCTCCTCGTTGGCTGAGGCACAGCAGTGGGAGCCATTGGCTGCTGTCAATGTCAGTCAGTGAGGAGAGAGTGGGGAGGGGTTGATCCATGCTCTGTGTGTCTTATATAGACTCGAGACCAAGCACACTTAAGTGCTCAAAGCAGCTTGCTATGGGGGCACTCAAGCAAAGGGGAGGGCCGAGAGGGCCAACGAGGGATCCAAGAAAAGGAGGATCTGGGCTGCTCTGTGCAAAACCACTTCACAGAGCAGGTAAGTATGACATGTTTGTTACTTAAAAAAATACTGAGCCTTTAATATCACTTTAAAAAGGCTCTCATTTTACTTTGCACATAGATAAACATTTATGTGTGTGCATTGGCCCACACATTTTTACAACCACTGAAACAACAACAACAAAAGTCTTATGCTGGCTGAACACTGCTCAAAATTCAAGGCCATGTCTGCAATCCCCACGTGACAAAATTCCATTTTTCAATCAAGTGCTGTTGAAGGGGCCATTTCAAAAATTCTTCAGCGATGTGTGACTTCACCTTCGAAAAGTGTGAAGGGACCGTGGCAGACAGAAATTAGGTATGCTGTGTAAGAAATTACATTTGCAATAAGTGTAGAAGTGTGCTAGCATAGTGGCAGTTAGTGCAGAAATATGAAGTGCACACATATTCAATGGAAAAGAGCATTCATTTAATGGAGAATTGCATAGTTTTATGGAGAAGTCAATGGAGAAGCGCACAGTATAGTACTAGTCATTAAAGAAGTGCTGTATTGCAGGGCAGACAGTGTAGTACATGGATGTAGTGGCACCAGTGGAGACATGCATGGGTGCCATAGTGCTCAGTGGAAAAGGGCATCGGGACAATAGTGGTCAGTGGAAAATGTTCTTTTTGTGGTCACAGCCATTGGAAAAGTGCATGAGTTTTTTTTGCAGTCAATGGAACGTGCAGGTGTGTAGTTGTGACCAGTAAAGAAGAGGATGAGTGCTATAGTACTTAGCGGACAAGGGCATTGATGCAAGGGACATGTACAGCAGTCAATGAGGGACTTGTAAGGACTGACCGCCATGTGGGGGAATGTAGCCCTCTTTAGCCTCCATGTTGGCGTCACTTCCGGTATCAGTTTCAAGTATCGGTGCCTTTGAACGACTACCAATACTCGTGCAAATGTCTATCATTGGCACAGATACTGATACCGGTATTGATGCATCCCTATATGTAATTATTAGGAATAATGTTTGGGTCGACCATGGGTTTAGCAGGGGCGGACTTACCATTTGGAAACTCGGGCACTGCCTGAGGGCCCGGGGTCAATAGGGGGCCCCATGAGATGCCCCTGGTACCTTTTTCATAGGCTTTTTTGAGTTTGGGCAAGGACACAGGGCCCCATGATCCCCTATTGCCCGGGGGCCCCATGAGTTGTCAGTCCGCCCCTGGGTTTAAGGCAAATCCAAACCATTCACAGTTTGCTATAAAGTGAATTAATGCAAAATTTCACTTTCAGGGCAACCAACTAATGCACTTCCTAGCCTGTGAACTTAAGTTAGGTGGCTTAGAATGTCCAATAATGGTAGCTTTGTTACATACCAGCCACCTCACTATAAAACGCTTCGCTCCCAGCAGCCATTTGTCAGTGTTTGTTGAAGTAAATAGGGAGAGCTGTCAGTGCGTTTATAGAGAGAGATGCTATACATTGCTGACTTGGGCTACATTACTATAAATTGCAGTGTGGTTGACACTGGTTCTGTACTGGCCAGCAATATGCAACATTGTCTGCATTTCAGCACCTGCTAATCCGTCTTTCAGCCTCTGTCTAGCATCCCATCAGACACTGGCAGAGGGATGTAGGCACTTGTATCTATGTGCTGTGATCATTGGACACCTTAAAGCTCAATAAGTTGCTGTAGTCTCCCTTTGATACTTGGCTCTGCACAGTGCTCTGTAACTGCTTGGAGCAAGCATTGCTACCATAGCATACTGGAGCCCAACGTGCCTCCAATTATCAGATTCCCAAAAGGAGTAGTGGCAGTGGTGGTGGTTGCCTCAGAAATCCTTTTAGGATGTTTTTAAAAAATAGCAGACAGGCCTGGCTGTGGGCAGCACCTCAAAAATATGATTACCGACTACTTGGGGACTAGCGCTGATGCAGAAACTTTTAGAAGTGAAGACCAAATGAACTACTGGGTATTCAGGCTGGACCACTGTCCAGAGCTTGCAGAGTACAAGCTGGCCTGAGCATGCACAATTGCAGCTAATGTGCTGTCTGAGAAGGCCATCAGTGCAGCAAGAGGTTTTCTTACTGAGAGGTGAATCTTCCTGTCCCCTGACACCGTGGACTGGCTCAGTTTCAAACAATTTAAACAGTCCTTGATTAGCAATGACTACAAAACATGGGCTGAGCTCAAGCTGCAAAATTTGTAAATGTTTGCTGCGAGGTAAACCATGCATTGCACTTTAAAATGTGTAGCTTATTCTGGTGATTCAGTACTTTAATAGTGTCACATATAATTTTTATGCAGCTGGACCTCAGCTGCAAAATGTGGACAATATGTGTAATCATTGTCCCTAATATATTATACTTAACAGTTTATTTCAAGATAAAGCCTGCCTTATCTCTCCCCATTTGCATTGTAGCCTAACCAAGCTACAGTGTGTACATGCTGTCCAGACACTGTGGCTTTTGTCCTCCCAGATAACACACTCTAAGTTTTTTATTTCAGGATAAAACCTGCATTGTCTCTTCCTCCTATATTACAGCCTAAAGAAGCTGCTTATATAAGACCTCATTCAGGGGCCAAATTAGCAGTGGTGAAGCAAGTATCTTGCAAAACACTGTGGCGGTAGTCCTGGTTTGTGCAGTCATGGCCAGGAAGCCTGTACAAAGCAGATATGAACTGCAATGATTGCAATTGTCTGTTGGTGTTCAGATGCAATCATACAGTCAGCGATTATCTGTGGTCAGGAACATGCTAAAGGGACAGTCATTTTTCTCTAACCGCAGATTATCAATCCCCGTGCAATTACTTCTGAACATTGGTGGACAGCTGCAGAGAACTGAAGCTGCTGTCAGACTATAATGACTTTTTACAGGTACTGTATCTCTACCAGGCACACCAGAGCCCCGGGGGTGGTAAGATATTTGCCACACCAAGGTTGGTAATTTGGCCATGTGAATAAGACCTTGCACTGCAGGTTAAACAAGCTTTTCACATACTTAAGGACCAGCCACTGTCAAATATCTGTTGCTACTGTATCTGAAATAATGCAAACTAATTTGTATTTCAAAAATAAAATAAGATAAAATCTGTCTCATTTCTCTCTTTTACATTTTGGCCCAAAGAAGCTACTTTCATACTGTCCAGCCACTGAAAAATATTTGTGGCTATTGTTTCTCTTGCAATACATTCTTTAATTTATATTGCAAGATGAAACCTGCTTTGTTTTATTAAATTTACTGCCTATGCACTGAACTTCTTCTAGTCAAGTTTTACCAAATATATACCTGATGTCTACATTCTTAACGTTTTGGGAGCAATCGGGGATAATGCGGATCCTGGTTATCTGTGTGTGCTGCTGGACCTGACCTCTGCCAGTTATAGTTACTGTGTCCAAAGCCAGCCCTGACTCCTAGACTGTTACTAGGTGTTCTATTCTGATCCACTGTTTCTCACAGTTCTTATGTGCTACCTACTTCCTTGTGTCTTCCAACATGTGGTCTATGGTGCTGGAGCAGGGTGAACCCAGGGGTTGTGACCTGGGACCAATAGGCAGCTAAGTCCAAACCTCCATTGGGGAGTGAATGGAGAATACCAGCTGGCTCCTAGATTCCTGCTCTCACATGGGACCATTTTTGAACTTTGGCCCGACTCATTCCAGTGTGATATTGTTCCAGTTTCCAGATGTTACTTCTTCCAATGTGGTTTCTCCTCTGCAGATTAAGCTTCCAAGTCTAACTTGTTCTATGGTGCTTCACACTACTAAAAGCCGGCTTTTGGCCTACAAATTCCAGGTATGCCTACCACCTTTCATTTGGAACTCCCAGGAACACTGTATGTGAATACAGTGTTACTGGGGTGTCCACAATGACACAGCAGCCATCCTGACACAGTTTAACAGCATCTCCCAGGTGGTGTTTATCCCATCTCACCCTCAAAATCAGATTAAAGGAGAATGCTCTCCTTACTGTATAGTATTTCGATTTATTTATTGACACATGCCTCCTATGACAGTGTCCTTATTCCCATGCCCAATTAGCTTTGAAAATAGCCAGAACCGATTTGCCCCACTTCATGCAGTAATTATCTGTTACCTGAGTGAACTCCGAATATTACGTGATGGATAGCAAGTGGTGAGATTAGGCTGAGACTGTGAAGCAGTTAACCTTGTTTGTCGTTGGTGTGGAACTAAAAAGAAAAGAAAAAAATCTTTATACTTTGCTGAGAAGAAAAATCAGCTTCCTTCATGTTGTTTGTATGTAAAAGTACTAGACACACATTGATATTCAAATATATCCAATGAAACAGAAAATCATGATTTTAAAATGCATATACTGTTTTAATACATATTCAGGGACAATCACCTTAGCAAATCCTATCTCTAGATGAATGTTCTACTTTCTACAATTGGATATCTGGATGTACATTGAAACACATTTCTGACATTTTTTTTGAGTATTTCATGGTAGAAATGACTATTGGCATTGAAACAGATGGAGCACTTTATCTGTTTTGTTTTTAACTTTCTTATGTAGTCATACTGTTTTTTACACTATACAGTGCAGACTGCAGACAGGGTGAATGTAATCAAAGCAATGTTTTAAATTGCCTGGGCCACTTGTAACAGCTTTAAAAGCACAGAGAAAGGGGGTGTAGTTTGGTCATAATGGAGAGCAGCTGCTGATCCCTGCAGCTCCTGCTAACCGCCACTCTATACCTGGCTCAGTCGGACAAATAAGTACAGTACTGGCACCTCTGTTATGGCAAGGAAGAAGGGGAGGCCTGCTGCTGATCTCTCTGAGGCCAAAAATGGGGGATTGCTGCCTATCCTATCCTATTGTGGACAGCAGAGCACAGGACTCATCCGGCCTCAGCACAGTGGATCCTCTCCCCCCTCTCTCTGTCTGAAGAGATACCTGCGTTTCTAAGGGAAGAACTACAGATGGAAGCCTCTGCAATGGGTGAGTCCTCCTCACTCCTCCTATTTCCTCCTCTCAATCCTGTATGGGAGAACTGCCTGAGGCATTAATACCCACGCAGAGCAGAGGGCTCCCCTGGGACCAACACCAATATATTAAAGATCTCCCCACAAAGGCAGACATTGCAGCTTTCAGTAAACAAGCGGAGGACACACACACACAGGCTTCCTTGAGCTTAAATCCAAAACCTCCCAGCTGGAGACTAGGGTGGAATCCCTGGGAAACCAATATACTTAGACTAACTCTGCATTGCAAGCTGTGCAGGTTAGTCTGGGGCAACAAGAGCACAAAATTCATTCTTACTTTCACAGCTTGATAATTATGAGACTTGGAGTCACAGGAAAAATATTTGCATATAAAGTGTGCCGGAAACCATAAAAACCCTTGGCTTGAGCCCAACCTTGCTAATGGTGTTTAACCAAGTACTGGACAGACCCTTCCAACACTCCATAGAAATCGATCATGCTCATAGGGCATTGGCCCCGCATAATCCTATTGTGAGCAAACTGAGAGATGCAATTTGTAATCTGTTACATTTTCAGGATGCCAGGGCGCCATCATAAAAGTCATGCAGAGGAGGTTGCATTCTGGAGTTTGGGGGGACAAAACTTTTTTTTTTTTTATAGGAGAGTGCCACATACAGTTGGGATCTTCCCTTTCAACTAATTGGCACTATAGAGGGGGTTACAATGTCCCTTCCAGATAAAATGCCCCACTTTTTTAAGGAAAGTGGGGCATCTGTTGGATGTGGAATTTCTGGACTTTCTGCAATTAAGTACAAAGCCGGAATGGCAGGAGCCACGCCGCATGCGGAAAAGAACCCTTATCAACCCGATTCTCCTCCAGCAGGCACCAGGAAAGAGTGACATGCTAGTTTTCCCCCTCGGTTCTGCTGACTCTAATAGGCTCTGGTCCTAGGCTCCCACTTGGGCCTTTGTATTCTTGGATTTCCCTAAGTACTAAAGTGTTGAGATAACATTTGATGATATTTCCTTGGATAGCCTGGGGTGGACAATCCTGTTGGGGCAATGTGATCGCTGTAACAATGCTTTCTTTTGTAACTGGATGTCTGTTTTTATTGTATGTTCTTATTGGTACGTTTGTACTTCCCACAACTGTGTAAATAAATATTTTTAAAAAAAGCACAGATAAAGAATTCATAGACTTAACAGATATTTAAAAATGTATTGACTATGCTTTAAACAAACTACAGCTATTTTTTAAACTCCATGCACCAATTGGTATGGCTGTTTGTACCTTTGAATCTCTCCACAACTAGACCCTCTAGGTGTGTTCCATGTCATCTCTTCCACTAGCAGCACAAAATATTCAAAAAAATGTGGACATTCATTAAATAAATGAAACTAACAGCAGATGAGAAGCGATCTTTGTTTTTTTTTTCTTTTATTTGTTTGTTTTAATAAAATAAGAAAGAAAAAAAGGCATCCCCTTTCTGTCCTAATACTAAGAGTCACCAACCCACTACTTCAGGCATATACTGTAGCTCAGTACAATTGCTGGAGATGGGCGTGCATACAGGCCCCTTGCCACGTTACTATCATTCCTATGACCATAAAGCGTACCTATAGCCTAAGCATTTTTAGTTTTTAATTGAGTAGGGAAACAGGTTATGACAACATGCAATATGTGAAGAAGTACAGAGGATATAACAATGGGAAAAATGTACAGAAAAGACAGAGTATGTCAGCAGGCAATATGTACAGAGAACAGTATGTGCAAGAGAAGTGGGTGGCAAGTGTTATTTCATGCTACTTCATGGAATTTATATCTATAATTTTGCTGTAACTAGTATTATATTATTACTCCTGAATGTGGAATGCTGTGTTTACCTAAACTGAGTTTTCAGCTCTGTAGTTTATAATGGTCAGTAGTTTGCTATATACTAAACATTTTAAAAAAAGACACTTTTCTAAGGAATTTAAGAGTTACATTTCACACAGAAAATGACTTACAGTATAAGGTCAACTGTGCATTGCAGCTGTTAAGACTCATGATGGCTATTGCTGGGAGAGTGATACCCAGCACCCTAGTAAGATTAGATTATTGCAAGTATAGTATAATCAAAATCGTGATCACCCTTTACTTGAAAACAACGAGTCTGTAAAGAAAACCTTACTTGGGCTGAGAACAAAAGAGATATTTAGCGCACTAAGAGGAAATAGTCCAGATATCTTATATGATGGCTAGTAAATAAACCACATAAGTAAAGTCCTTAGAGTCCAAAAGTGGCTAATTGATAATCCAGCAATGCTTGACTTAGTGCCAGCTGATTCGTATGGTATGGTACAGCCTGATGAAGGAGCACGCATGCTCTGAATTCATGCCACGCCTACTGCTGCTGTATCCAGTGCTGACATCACTCATACCCATGCTGTGGATCCACACCAACCAGGAAGTGTTCGGAGCCACCAGCACAGCCAAGGACAGCACATTGGAGACCTGCCTGCAGCAGGACTGGACAGAGTTGCACAGTGGTTGACACCAGTTTGGCAAGCGCTGATTTGACTACTATTGTGAGTTGCTAATTTTGTGGAAATAAATGATTTGTTTTTATTGCTGCACTTAGATTGCTCTGCTTCTCTTCTTTTTACTTGGATTGAGAGCTTTTGTACAAGTGTGGAACAGATGAACAGAGCCCAAGCATTTTTGTGAGGACCAAAGTGACAGAAGACTGAACATGCTGTGATTAAGCATACCTCTATCTCTTGTTAAGTGCTCCTGACTGAGCTCCAGAGGTCTTTTCTCACTCTAAGGAGAAGAACTACAAC
Organism: Staurois parvus; assembly: GCF_062004578.1. Lineage (NCBI taxonomy): Eukaryota > Metazoa > Chordata > Amphibia > Anura > Ranidae > Staurois > Staurois parvus. The sequence goes on from NW_028318235.1 coordinate 4,168,574, forward strand.
AGCCAAATATTAGTTGAACACAATATATTGTATTCAGTCTAGAATAGCATTGTATTGCCCCAACCAGTAAAGCAGCTTGTCCCTCCTCCGCATAAAACTGGCCTGTAGGCTGTGGGCTCATCAGAATCAGGAATCTCCTTTTAAAAATAATGGATCTCCCAGATACTCCCCACCCCCCTCTACGTGAATGAGTAAGGATTACATAGCACCCCTACTTATTCACACACAAAAAAAAGTAAACTTGAAATAAAGATACAAAATGTTTGACAATTCGCTTGTTAAAAAAAACAGAAAGTCCCTAATTGCAAATACATCGTCAATCATAATATATGCTGCACGCCAACTCATGGAAAGAAAAAATCCCACAGGCGATCGACCCTAGCACACATGACTAACCTCAATGCCACTCTCCTCTGAATGACAGCTTCCCAAGCTGTTATCAGTTATATAAAGAAAGGAGTGGGAATAGTGTTGCCATCATTAAGTCAATATGGCTATAACCATATTTGGTCAATGTCATGGTCAAACACCCAAACATCCAAAGTTTGGTCTTATATTTAGACCAAACCATTGGTTCATCCCTAATACAGACTATTACTGTCATGAATATTATCAACATGCTAACATATCATTTTATTGTGCCCTATACTTTGTCTTTGATCACATTCCTCAGCCTGATATTAATTTGAGAATCATGTTACAATGTTGTATATTTTCTTGTGTTGCTTTTAGCACTGGTGAGCACATTGGATTTGTGTGAAGTCTCTCAATTGATCTTTACATTGGAATAAAATTGCATCTGAGCTATAATATCATTGTGGTGTCACACTGCGACTGTGTGAAATAAATTGATTGCGGTTCTTGATTAAAGACGTTGATTGCTGACTACCCATGTAAAAGTAACCAATATGTTGGTCCTCAATATTATTAGATCAAACTGAAACTGACTGATTAACTGATATGATATGAAAAGTACTGCATACATTGTCAGCACTATAAATACCTGTAATAAATTAATAAAAGAATGAACAAGAGCAGCAATAAATTGCTTTAGTATACTTACACGGTGGGCTTTTGTGAGTGTGTGCCTGTATGTGTGCATAGCACACGAGATCCCTGAACTTATCTAGCTGATCATACACAGATGTTCAAAATCTAAATAATACTACTTTTGTGCTTTCAGTTATGTTAAAATGTGTATCACTTCCTCACCACCCGTTTTAGGCTTCTAAATACAAGCCAACAGCACACATTGTGGGTGATTTCAGCACAACCCCATTCACTTGGATCACTTATAATGAAAATACCCGTAAATCCCTAACCCTTTACTATATAGGTAAATCGTAATAGTTTAAGTTCAGTCTTGTTGTACTTAGATTTTTAAACTGTATAATAGCTTACTGACCAACAGAAAACCATAATTTTCTTTATATGGACTACAATTTTTTGGTTTTAATTTGGCTTTGTACAATTTAGCTGTTCTTGTAGGGCAGGCATTTTGGGTCATTGTCTCTTTGGAGCTTCACTGCAGATTCAACCAATATAATTTTATTTGCTCAAATATTGCAAGTTGATCTAATGGAGAATCATGAAATTCAAGATTCCAAGCAATAACTTATAATTTGAAAGAATTGAACAAACCTTCATGCATATATTGATTTAGAATAAAAATTAATCTGCTTGTTTGCAATTGTGATTCACTGACTAATTTGTAAGTGCTACGGCACACCCTATTACTCCCATTAATATAATATTTACTGATAAATACCTGCAAAACTTTTCATTGTGACATAATCACCAGAATCAATGTCTGATCTTGTAAATTTCTCCAGGTTTACAAATGGAGGTCGAGCTGGTTTCCTTGGCTTGAGTCCCAAAACAGCTTCACTCGGCAAAACTTTTAACCTCGGTGGGCTGGACTTTTCGAATTTTGCTTTACTAGTTGTTACAGTATTAGCATGAATTTTTGCAGTATTTGTATAATGTGAAATGTTCTCAGATGGCTTTGGTACTGGTAAAGGTTTAATAACAGGTAATGAAGGCCTTTTGAGAGATGCTTCTTGATGGCTTGCAGTGTTACTTCGAAATGAGAAACTTTGGTGTGACTGTAGATGATTCCCGGCAGTCTTGAAAGGGTCACTCTTGGGGGAATTTGCTAATTCTGGAGAAGATATAGCTTTGGGTACTGGCTTCTGGAAAAAGCGGTCATTTGCAAGCTGAATATTTGGTTTTGCTGGAATAACAGGCTTTGCTCCAGGTCGTGGTTGTGTAATAGGCCTAGCACCAGGATTTTCTCCAAGCTCCCGCTGAAATTTTGATTGAATACTTTTAAAGCTGTCACGGTGCTCCTATAAAGTAAAATAATTTTAAAATCATTATACATATAATAGATTGTTATGCATACAGTAACTGTCAAAGGACTATTGTGCAGATGAAGTAAATATACTTCAGACTGTAGATTTAAACAATTTTTTAACAACCTTTTCCAACTAGTACTAATAGTATATAATTGTTCAGCTGCTCATTTACTTATTTTCTGTCAGTCAAAATGTCAATAGGAAATCCAGATATTAGCAACATTGCTGTATTTATAATGTAAAGTTAACTAATGTTACAGTCTCCATTTTCAGCTGGTGAACCATAATACTTATGGGGACCTGAAACAGTCATTCCCGCACATCATCTTTATATTTGACACACTTCAAATGATGATTTTGTATTAAAATTCTAATTTGCATACACTGAAATTTCCGCCCTGCACCCTGTGTTCAATTTTCACTCTTAAATACAACAGAGAAAAATGCATTCTGACGGTTAATAAATGCTATCACATGTACCTGGATTTTTATTTTTTTATAAAATTTTAATGAATGCTATCACATGTACCTGGATTTATACTTTTTATAAATTTTTCCCTAGATGACTAAATGCCAAGAATTTCTGCACATGCTATAAACATAAATACAAAAACTTGAGGGCATTCACTATCTAAGCTATAGAGTCCCTATGGTCAAAATTTGAAATCATATATAAATTTCCACGTTGTATTTCAAATAATTATAGCCTACTCGTGTTAATATGAATGATCTTGAAGTTTGAAATCTTACTTTTGTAAGAATCCCATACATTTACCTCCTTGAATTCTGTGAAAAAAATCTTCCCTATACCTTGTTACTATTCACTGCTTGTCACACATTTCACAGAGCAGGAACTGCTGAGAGGAGGAGTTTCATAAACCACAGTCAGTACAGAAATCAGTACAGAAATTACTGCTTGCAGATAGCAAGGTAACATGGGATATGTAGTCCTTGGCAACTGTAAAGCATACAGGGAATCAAGGAAGTTATGGAAAGATATGACCAGCAGATCGGCATCAATCACAAAATGAAGGAGATAACAATACAGTGTAGGCTGTGACTATAGATCTTCTTTTGGGGTCTGCAGCAAATGGAGAAAATGTGTATGTCATAAACTTTACAACACTGTAATTGATAGCAGAGCTGCCATTTTAAATAATACTTGCATTTAAAGTAATATTAAAATCAAAAACAAAAATGTAGTGCACCTTACCAATCTTTTAATGTGGTGACTGCATTAATATTCCTTTTTAGGCTTTTTGTTTCCTTGCAACTCATCTGAAACTTTCTTTAACAAACCAATCTGCCCAGCAAAAGTTAGAGGGTTAAGTTAAACACATAGAATGATCTGCTTTTAATTATTTGTGTAAAACCTTTATCCCCCCCAAAAAAAAAAATACTGCTTTAACTGCTTAAAAGCTTTAGCTTAAGTTCATCTTTAATTTGTTAATCAAGTCCATCTAAATCTGCTAGTATAGCAAATACTCCTCTCCTAGACTGACAATGCTGCTTTCCAAAGATGTAATTGTTGCTCTTTCAGTGGAGTGGAGACACCGTAAGACAGGAAGTGTGTTATCAGTTGGTTCACCAAATGAAATTAAGGAAAAAAAAGTAATGAAGCTAATACATTTTGGGAATGGTAAGCTGCAATCTATTACATTTTTGTTTTTAGGTTTAATACCATTTTAAGACACAAAACCATTTTAATCTTCAGAAAACATAACTGTTGAATAACAATTATATAGTATGATAGGTTATCTTCTACTACAGTGGTCTCCAAACTTTGAGGCCCTTTGCCTGCCTTTATCCGGCCCTTAGGACACTATTCCTCCCACTGATACGACGCACTATTTCTCCCACTGACGCTAGCAATAGAGCATAATGCCACTCACACCAACAGTGGGGCAAAATTCCTTCCACTAACACCAGTAGTGGGACAATATTCCTTCTACTGAAACCAACAATGCAAAAATCTACCCCCAGCCCCACTGACACCAACACTAGGGCATTATTCCTCCCATTAGTACCAATGATAGGGAACTGTTCTTTCCACTGACACCAGTGAAGGAGCACTATTCCTCCTTCTACTGACCACAGGTGTTATGCAATTTTTTTAATCCCACTGACCACCAGGCCTGGGACATTGTTTACTGCCACTGCCACTGGGGACTTACCTACTTCCACTCAATATAGGAACATGCCTATCTCAGATAGAAAGTGGAGTGTGCACATATTGGGCCCAATGATCCCTTACCTTTTCAAACTGCTCCTCAGTATCAATCACAAAGGCTAGAAATCTTTTCATGTTAATCCAATGTTTTGCTTAACATTCCCATGGGACACTGTGACCTTTTTCTAGGATCTGGCGATAGTGATTTTGGCTGCTAATTGCAGAAAAAAACACCAATCGCTAGCTACAGGTTCATTTAATACTATATAGAAGCCCCAGTAACCCTGTGTATTGGAGCAAACATTCTATTGAAAAATACCTTAATTTGGGGACACTGTCACCAATAATAATGCATAGTATCCATAGGATCACATCCCCTACAACACAAAGGGTAAGTATTCTGGTATATTTCGAAAGGTGGTATGGAACTAGATACCTTTTTATCAATACTTTGAGATTAGCTTTGATGAGTTAAGTATGCCTGTAAACTGTAAACTTTATGCCATTGTTCTACAGTATAGGTGTTGGACATGTGCAATTCGTTTTGTTTTGATTAGTTTTTTGGACAAAAATTATATTTTCGGACATTCGGATGTATCTGACTCTCTGAATGGACACAAATAAATGGCAACAAATCCAAAAAAAGGTTATAACAAAATTAACAGATGCATTTGTTTCATTCAGATGATATCACATGATTCAATAGTGGTTCTGACCCGTGGGGAAATTGGTTCAATTTTCTAATTCAGATTTGGATAATGAACGGATCCAAATTGTGTTCCAATCGTTAATTCGGATGCACATGATGCCAGCCAACATTGTCCAAACAGCTCATGCCATTTCTCTTGGTGGGTTGGACTAGCTTCCAAAAATATTGAATCTGTGCGGTCCGATAATATATTGAATATATAGCAATCTTTAGGAAAAACTGCATCTAATCTACTCAGACCAACAAATATATAAAATGAATGATACAGAAGATACAAAACGAATTCCAAAAACGAACCAGTTGAACATAATGAATATAGTTAAATGAAATTCTTCAATGAACGAATGCATTCGAAAAAAACAAAACGAAGCAAAATGTTTGGAAATGCACATGTTTAATATTTGTATCAACAGAGAGGTCCCTGTCCCACTTTCCCATATATGAAAGCTTAGTGGGGTTGCCAAGTAATAGCATAAAAACTGCTAATGTATTTTAACTTGTTCGCTTATTCTGTCATGTGTTATGAGAGTTTGTGTGCTAAACGTACTCCTTGGTATTAAGCAACACTTGTCACACTGCCAGGCAGACTCTCTGTGCTGTGACAGGTATTGCTCTTTTTTAACAGTTCCTTAAACCAGCTTCATGTTGATAGGGAAGTGGGCTGACAAAGTGAAGAGGAAACAAAAGGGTCAGCAGTGAGACATTGAACAATACACAGGTGCTGGTCTAGTGGCCTGTCACCATTAATTGACATAGATGTCACAAACAATGCCTTTACCAAAGATAAATTGTTTTCACAGTAGTACTAAAAACTAGACAGCCTGCAAATAGACATTTCTGCAGTAATTTAGAAGAAAATATTTAAATGTTTACTAGGAACATCAGTATATAGGGGCAAAATTAATCCGAATTATTTTATTCATACACAGCTAAAAACAAGTAACAGAGAGATCTGGAAGCCCAAGCAAGATTGTTAGCAACATATTCCTGATTACTGGGTATATCATTAGTGTTGGTACAGAGCTGCCTATGATTGGCATACATGATGCAGTAACTAGCATTAACAAAACAGTCTTTGTTTTTCTAAGATCCCCCCCCCTCTTCAACTTATTTTTTTCTAACTTGTAGATCCTGCTGTTTTTTGTTTTTTTTTCAACTTCCTATCACAGACCAAGCTGTGCAGTGAAATTGGAAGTTAAACTGGCCATAGACTGTATGAGAATTCCCTCAGTGGGTGACCCTGTTGGCTGCCTCCCGCCTAACATCCCTCAGTTGAAAAATTGAAGGAGCTGAAAGGAAAATTGCACAGCAGTCACATTCCTGACATCCTCCCCAGCATGCTCACTTGCGGGAGTATTCATCTTCCTGTTTGTTTTCCATGCTCTGTCACCTATGTTTTATAATGCTGCACTGTGTTTCCTCTATAAATCAAACAGACACTTTTAAATGGTGAAATCAGCAAGGATGATGGTAGGATTATGGCAGGTGATGGTGATTGTTGTACACATGGGAAACTATGCATATTGCACAACAAAAAATGATATGGCAAATCAATCTGCAACATCCAATGACTATTTAAAAATAAAGACTGTCAAGCAAAATTGTAGAGCTTTACAGCTGATGCTTGAGCAAATCATGGTTTGGTTGGTATTATTCCTGGCTTTGCTCTCTTTCTGGGAAAAAGTACATGGCTACAAATTATTTAGAGGGATTGTTTACACATACCATAATGATAATATGTGTCTTGAGAAAATTGTACAAGGAATGCATAGACTAGAACATTGACAATTATGTAATGTCACAAAAAAAAGTTGGAACAGATGTTACCCTATATTTTTGTATCTTCTTACTAATGTTATCATATAGAGCATGTATTGCATAATATCTAGAAATGTAAAGTTTTTTTCATGGAAAGGCCAAGGCTTGGGTGATACTGTGAAAACCATGCAGTCTTTACTACTGTAATGTAAACATCGTCCAACAATAGTATGTTTGCAGGAGACCTACTTAACGGGGGACACTACTATCCTTTTTCATAAGGCCAAATTTCTGTATCAATACCACATACTCCTCATTGCACGAGGTGTAAGTATCTTGGTCTCTTCCTCTACCTCATTTTCCAGTAAACAATGCCTCTTAGATTCGGAGGTGCGATATATATTTCTGATCAGTGTGCTGAATGATAGGTTCCTCCCCCATACAAAGATGAGATGTTGAAGCAAATTGCTAAATGTATGTCACCGACTTCCACTACTGGTGCTGTTCTAAATGAAGCTAAGGATAGATTCCATCCATCTAGCACTGCAGGGAATCAAGGTGATGCATGATTTGCTAGGCAATTATGGGAACTAGGCTTGACTGATGTCTGGTGACTTAAACAGACGACAGCAAGAGAATACTCCTACTGCTCAAGTACATACTTGTCCTTATCTAGATTAGACCTCACCCTCAGGCCTCCCATAGTTAGACTCAGTAGACTCAGTATCATATGGATACTCTTCGACCATTTGCCCCTGATGGTAACTCTGGTGTCCAATGGGCAGGCTGTACCTATAGCATAGAAACTGACCCCATATTTGTTATCCTTACTAATGACAGGGGACTCTATTGATTATCTGCTCTCTGAGTTTTTCTACACAATAAGGGCACAGTCTCTGTTAGATGCCATGAAAGCTTATTTACGGGGAACCTTATTTAAAGTGTTACTAAACCCACAACAGTAAAACCAGTCTGTATATGCAGTAAAGCATGCTTCATATACTCACTGTGGAACCTAAGGGGTTAATCCTTTGCATTGTGTAAAAAGACTGATCCTGACTTCTCTGATCCTTCCATTCTTGCAGTGTCCCCTTCTTATCTCATGATAAGAAAAATCTTGTGGAGTCAGTCTGCACATGCTCAGTTTAGTGTGTATTGCTAGATAGGTTTTTTTTTTCTCCTTGGGAGAGTGCATGTGATCAGCACAGGGCCCATCAGCTCTGGCCAGACAGAGGTCAGGTGTTTTGCATCCTTCTAGAACAGAAGAAAACTCATCCTACAAGTTTTAACCAGTGCTCTGCTGAACACTGATAAAAGTCACAAGACAGTTCTAACTGCTGATGAGAAAAGGTATTTAGCAGTTTATATTTAATAAAATAATTGCATTTCCATATTCTGTGTACTGTGGGAGAGCAGATAAAGTGCAGGGTCCTGGGTTTAGTAACACTTTGAGAGTTCTACTATTAAAAACTCATCCAAGCAGTGGGAAGCAGATGTGATGCAGGAGGTGAGGCATGCAGAGGAACATTTATTACAGACCCCTCCCAAACTAGGCGGTTAGCAAGGTATTTTCAAATTATCAAAATTATCAAAAGTATTATGAAGAGGGAGAACACACAGGGCACATGTTGGCAGTAATAGCCCAAGCTCAACAGGATCCTATGTCTATAGCAGTGATAAAAAGCTTAGATGGCATGGTGGTACACAACACGAGCAGTATTCTGACAACATTTACTGCTTTTTATTCCTCGTTTTATGTGTCTAAGGTAGCTGAATTGACTAAGCCCTATCGGACAGTTTCTAGACACACTCATCATCCCCAAACTCAAAACAGTTGACAGAGAGCACCTGGAGTCCCTTCTCTCTGTGGAAGAATTAGAACTGGCGGTATCACAAACCCATAATAACAAAGCTCCGGGGCCTGATGGCCTACCCCCTGAAATCTATAAGCATTACAGTTAAGTTCTTTTACCTGAACTCTTATAGGTGCTGGAAGAGGCTATCAGAATTAATACACTCTCAGACTCTATGGGATTTATTTACTAAAGCTGGAGAGTCCAAAATCAGACTCCCTTCTGCATAGAAGCCAATCAGCTTCTAACCTCAGCTTGTTCAATGAAGCTTTGGCAGTAAAACCTGGAAGCTGATTGGTTTCTATGCAGAAGGGAGTCTGATTTTGGACTCTCCAGCTTTAGTAAATAAACCCCTATGAGTCATGCTATGATAGTTGTGCTTCCAAAAAAGAGTAAGGACCCATTATTACCAGAATCCTACCATCCTATCTCTCTCCTCACATCTAACATCAAGACTTTGGCAAGGGTTCTTGCGAATCAGTTATCTAAATGTATCTCTACCCTGACTCACACAGACCTTTTAGGCTTTTTACCTTTTAGGGCAACTTCCATGAATATCCAGCAATGTGCACGAGGGCTGAGGCTCTCCTGGGACTCTCTCTCCTCATTGGCTGAGACACAGCTAGTGAGGAGGAAGAGGGGGCAGGACTGAGCCATGCTTTATGTGCCCCATAGACATACAGAGACAGCACAGAGGAGCAAGCATACACAAGTGCCCCCAGAGCAAGTTGCTTGCTCTGGGGGCACTCAGCAATGAGGAGGGGCCAGAAGCGCTGACAGGGAACCTGAGAAGAGTAGGACTGGGGCTGTTCTGTGCAAAACCATTGCACAGAGCAGGTAGGTATGATGTGTTTATTATTTTACAGAAAAAAACAAGGCTTTAGAATCACTTTAATGAATAAAAAAAAAACAATGTAGAGTTTATTACAAAGGTTCATACAAGTAAACATCTGGGTAGCTGTGGTATAACAAGTCCAGGGTATGAGAAAAACAAGCACTTGTTGGAAAATTTAATAGGGAAAACTCAATGGTTGGGGCAGGCCTCTGTTCCCAACACACAGACTGGGATAAAGAACAAAGGTTAAAAGAAAAACAGAACATAAATGTGAGTGGTAAATCAATGTTATGTAAACTTATTACACAATATTAAAAAAGCCTACAACAAGTAAATAAGAGAGAATACACAGACCCAAAAAGTAAGCAAGTTCCCCAATAATTAGAATTATCCACTTGGATCAAAAAAAGCAAACCTAATGCATTTCTTCTTTATCTGAATACAACAAATGCACAATAGTGTAATGCTGAAATAACAAAGAAAGAAATACATGTGAATAAAGTACATGGATCAGATAGCTTGCATCTATGAGTCCTTAAAGCATCAAGCTCAATTTTTTTCTGTTATTATTTCTGTTTTTAAAAACACTTTAACCACTTCAGCTCTGGAAGATTTACCCCTATTCATGACCAGGACATTTTTTGCTATTCAGCGCTGTTTCAACTGGTAATTGTGCGGCCGTGCAAAGCTGTACCCAAAACAAAATTTATGTCCCTTTTTTCACACAAATAGAGCTATCTTTTGGTGGTATTTGACCACCACTGGGATTTTTTATTTTTTGTGATATAAACAAAAAAAGACCGAAAATTGTGAAAAAAATATTTTCTACTATCTGTTATAAAAAATATTCAATAAACTCAAATTTAGTCATACATTTAGGCCAAAATGTATTCTGGTACGTCTTTGGTAAAAAATCCGAATAAGTGTATTGTTTAATTTACTGAGAGGCATGTTGAGTCCATGGAGGGATTTATTTTTTTATTTTTTGCCCCAAATGTTTGGAAAATGACAAAAAATCTATTATTTGTCATTCAAATAATATATTGCTCACACATGCCATGGGTATATGTGGAATAACACCACAAAACACATTCTGCTACTTCTCCCAAGTATGGGGATACCACGTGACAGACTTTTTGGCAGCCTAGCCACATAAAGGCCCCCAAAATCCAATGATCACATCCAGGCTTTCAGAGGTCATATTTCTTAATGTCGCTTCCTCACTACCTATCATAGTTTTGGAGGCCCTACATTTTCGTTTTCTTTCTTCATTATCCAAAGACTTGTGGCAACAAATGAGATCTGCGAAATTGGAGTGTCTACTTACCAAAAAGGGGGCATATGGGCGGGGGGGGAGGTGCTTCTACTATCCTGAAATTTTATGCCCAACATTAGAAGCTTATGTCACACATCACCCACTCTTCTAACCACTTGCAGGCCAAGCCTTTGCATGCAAGCAGGGGGGAGAGAGGGGTGGGGGTGATTTTTAAAAAAATGTTTACACTGTCCGTTTCTTTTTTTTTGGATCACTTTTATTGTTATCATAGGGAATGTAAATATCCCCTGTGATAGCAATAGTCAGTGACAGGTACTCTTTTCTGACAAATCTGGGGTCTATTATACTCTAGATCTCTCCTCTGCCCTTAGAGCATCTGATCACACCAAGATCGGTTTGATCGGATGCTTTCCCAATTTATATATGGCACTGTTTATATCTGGCAAAACGGAAATGATGAAATGCTCGTAGCTTCTAGTTTCTTAGACCATAGAGATGTTTGGAGCCATTCTAGTCTCTGATCAGCCTTATGGTCAGTTGGTGGAACTGCTAGCTGCATTCTCGGGTTCCCCTATGGGATGGGAGAGAAAATGAAAACCAGGGATGGTAGCGGGAGAGGGAACATCCCTTTCGACTGCTTGTAAAAGCGATCCAGCAGCTAATTAGCCACTAGGATTGTTCTTCATGAATGCAGACCATCAGCTTAAAAATACGATACCAGTAGCTGCAGGCATCATCCTGGCTCAACCACTCAAAGTGCAATGACGTACCAGTATGTTGCCGGTCCTTGTTGGGCATATGATGAATCGGATCTGTGGACCAATATGACTGCAATTCATTCTTTTTTGTAATACCCATGTTGAGGGTTAGGCCCAAAAATGTTTTAAATTCAGAAACCGTGATATGTTTCCATGCAAACTTGGATGGGTAGCAATGTATTGTTGTGCGTATAAATTGCTTTGGCCCACAATCAATTCATACAAATCTTCCATAAAAACAACGGAGGGGCTTAACACTAGTGCTGGCAGGGAATAGGGCTGATCCTGCTAACACTGCATTTTTGGCGACACTATACTAAGGATGAACTAGTATAGTTCTGTTCATGATCAATATATTGATCCATTCAAACACTATACTAGTAATGGGGGTGATCAGCAACCTATATCGTGAGTGCAAAAGTGTGTGCTAGCTGACCCTGGCTGGGAGGGGTGCTAACTGACCATGATGTAGCTAGTGACAGTGATACAGTGATCAGTGAAAAATTCTATATACTGACACTGTATTAATAGCACAGGCTGGGTGACGAGGTGATCAAAGGGTTAATAGGGCCAATCAAAGGGTTATATGTGATAATCTAACATGTGTGTGTGTGTGTTTGTGTGTAAAATGTAGAGCTTTTACTGAGTGTGGTGTTTTCTCTTCTCTCCCTGCACCAACGGGGGGGGGGGGGGGCAGTGGAGGGCACACTCATACGTGCTCACGCCAGGAGCTTTGCCCAGAGCTGTTGTTCACCCACACATTGCGGACGGTTTGCAAGTAAATACAAAAAAAGTTCTCAATGATTTTATAAAAAAAAAAATAGCATAGTAACATTGTATTACTCGGGGGGTCAGGGATTTTTGTTTACACTTTGCATTGCAGGAGAAATAAAGATTATTGCTCTGCGTTGCAATGCTTGCTTTGAACTGTCATGAATGGGTTAAGTTCATGACAGTTCAAAACACAGTGATTGATTGGCTCCAGTCTCCAGTTGATCACATGATACAAGGTGCATAGCGATCACTTGACCACTGGGTCCTGTTTGCTGGGATCTGTATTCTGCTGTGACACAGTGGTCACGGGGGGAGAGCTGCATGCCCACTCGGATACGCAGCGCCCCCCTGTGTTAGGACATCCACAGCGACATACGGAAACGTCGCTGGTCCTGTAGCTGCCACCCTGTCCGCAGTACATTGTGGGTGGGCGGTCTTTAAGTGGTTAAAGGATATGTTCACCTTTGTAAAAAAAAATATAAATGCACATCTTTTTGTAGGTAAAAAAAAATATTAATTCATCATTTTTTTTTTACTAGGAGCTTGCCAAGCATTTCACCTGAGTCAAGGGTCCTGCAGACTGTCAGTGTATCTGTGTGCTCGTACCTCGTACAGGCAGGCGGTTATTGAATGACAGGAAGCATTAACTACTTCATTGAAAACTACAAGTTGACAGCGGCAAAGGCTATTGGTAGCTCTAGTTCTCCCATTTACAGAACTCTGTGAATAAACAACGTGGTCGGGTGGGCGGAGCCCTGAATGGCCAAGTTTTTTTAAAATAGTGACAACTGGTATGGGGAGAGGATCCTTAGCTCCCTATCACAATGGGGGATTGGGGGGGGGGTTGTGGGGCTGCTGCAACAGTAACATGTTACACCCTGGATACGGGTGTAACGTAGCATGTTAAAAAAACTTTAAAGGAACTTCTCCTTTAAACACTGCATTATTGTAGAGCAAATGTGGTACCAATATTTAAAAAAAATGTTTTACCTGTTAATAAAATTATGAACTTCACTTAGTAATTATACACTAAAATTAAACTTCTATTTTATGAAATGTTGGTATGGATTGCAAGAGTGCATGTTAGAAAATATCATAAGAGATAACCACAGGGATTTATTAAGGTTGTTGGCAAATAAATTTACTTTCCTATTATAAAGAAGAAAGCCGTGGCTGTGGGTATAATATATTTGGAAATGCTGAAGCATTTGGCACAGTTCCTCACAGACAACTAAAATGTAAATGAAGATCTTTTGGTTTAGTAATTTCAGTATGTAAATATAAAACTGGATGATAAACTGCATGCTTCATGATCAGTGATACATTTTGTAAATTAATGTGCAACATATATATTTTTTAGTTTTGGATGGATTAGGGAATGGTTAATATCACTGCAAGGGTTATATTTGTTATCCGTGTTCAATTGAGAACACAGAAACAACAGGAGATAAAAGGAAACTGGCCAAGCTTAGGGGAACATTCTCTTGCACAATTGTCACTGCTAAAGTGTTTGAACATTTCCTCTCTATTCTTGTGAGTACTAAAAAATTCTTATTCTCCCTCACTTTCTGCCTTGGTGTCAACGGTTACTAGGATAAATAGAGATGATAAATCTATCCAGCAGGGACACAAACAGTTATAACAACTTTGCAGGGTTGCTAACCTCTCCTTATCCATCCAAAGCTAAAAACTATAGTTTTGGCTTGAGATATTCTTAAAAGAATAATTATAGTACATTATATTAATACATTATATTACATTGTACAATATAATAATTATATTACATTATAATTATAATTATATTGGGGCAGCACAGTGGCTAAGTGGGTCATTGGTTCAAATCCCAACTAAGGCACTACCTGCCTGGAGTTTGCATGTTCTCCCTGCCTGCAGGGATTTCCTCCGGGTACTCTGGTTTCCTCCAACATTCCAAAGACGTGCTGGTAGGCTTATTGGCTCCTGAGTAAATTGGCCCTCTTATGTGTATACATGAATATGAGTTAGGGATCTTTGAGGGCAGGGATTGATGAAAATGAGTTTAATAAATATGTAAAGTGCTGCATAAATTCAAAGCGCTATATAAGTACCTGTAATAAATAAATATTGCATTATCCTGTTTTGTCTCTTCATTATCATTTAGTTGGCATGAGTACTATAGTTGGCATGAGTACTATAGGTGGAAGGGACACTAGATGTCATTTGTTGTCAGTGCCATGTCCACTGCAAAATTTCTTTTATATTTTTGTGCCTGTAATTTAGTAGAATTACTAGATGTGTCAAGGAAATATAAATCAAAAAGTATTGCTATTATACACATCAATTCAGTTGAGCTGGAAAAACAACACACAGTTTGCTTTTTCAAAATCCTAAACCTGCAGCTGACCTTAAGGAAAACAAAATCCTTTCTGATTAGAAATGAGCAGAGTAGTTTTGGCAGAACTGATTTGGCAGCAAAATTACTAATGTATTCTTTATTTAAATATTATTACATTTTAGCCTCTAGTTCTGCCAAGTAGCACTGCCTAGGTGACATATTTTGTAAAGAAAAATACATCTCTCTTATTGGCCCATTTACACCTAGGTAATAAGCAATAGTCCATACATGCACTTTAATTGCTATATGTCACATATAAATGCCTGTTGCATTATGGCTGCCCATTTATAAAACAGAAAAAATATATATTTTATTTGTTTGCAAAAATACATACACATTCACTGTCCCATCCTTTGTACTCTGTTCTACCCCCTCCAAATTAGATATTAAAAAGTTTTTATAGGGGTTTACTCTGACCCCTATTTTAATGTGTATATATACACATAAATAGAATGAATGGAGGATCAAGTTATACCTCCTCCCTGCTCCATGGACAAAACTATCTCATCCAATGCTAGTAGTTGTGACTGTGGATTGGGAGGGGGGTAAGTTGCCACCACAGAGCGTTACACAGGATGTAAAAAAACTGGCAACCTCTGTTGACCCAGGTGGGTTAATAAAGCAGTCCTGAAAGGTGAAAATGCTTTAAAAGGTATGAAAGGTCCAGCTTCAATGTCAGATCTAGGATAGTTGAAAAAGAGCTTCCCTAATTCTTGGAAGTCATTCAAAGCTCCATTCCGCCCCCCTAAAGTGATTGTAAAGGTTTTTTGTTTGTTTTTTTTTAATAATAAACATCTCATATTTACCTGCTCTGTGCAATGGTTTTGCACAGAGCAGCCCTGATCCTGCTCTTCTTGGGTCCCCTGCCAGCGCTCCTCCTCTTCTCTAAATGCCCCATAGCAAGCCACTTGTTTTGCACGCTTGATCCCGATCCTCACAGTGCAGTTCAGTCTCGCCCCGCACTCTCTGCTCACAGAATTTGATTGACAGTAGCAGAAGCAATTCGCTCTTGCTGCTGCTGAGCCCCCTGTGAGAAGAGGGGAGAGAAGAGCAGTGCGGCTGCAGATGGGAACATTGCTGGATTGAGATTGGGCTGAGGTAAGCATTAGAGGGAGGCTGTGGGGAGCTGACATGGAAAGGTTTTTTTGTACCTTAATGCAGAGAATGCATTGAGAATGTAGAGAATGTAAAAAGCCTTTTACCTTTAAAACCACTTTAAATACCACTAACAAGCCACCAGTTCCAGACAAAGACTAGCTGTAGGCAAGCAGTTTAGCAATCTCTGTGTAGGGTTTTACCTGGTTTCTCGGGCACCCACATTGCCACCATTTTTCAATATGACACATATTTTTCAGAAGGCGTATATTTATTGGCCTAGTTTTTATTTATAGTTCTGTACATCATATAGTATACCTTTTTTAGATAACAAGTATGACCTATATTAAAATAAAATAACAAATGAAGCCTTTGGACTCAAATTCAACATTACAACATACACTATATTGTCAAAAGTATTGGGACTCCCCTCCAAATTATTGGATTCAGGTGTTTCAATCACTTTCATGGCCACAGGTGTATAAAATCAAGCACATAGGCATGCAGACTGCTTCTACAAACATTTGTGAAAGAATGGGTCGCTCTCAGGAGCTCAGTGAATTCAAGTGTAGTACTGTGATAGGTTGCCACCTGTGCAATAAGTCTATCCGTGAAATTTCCTTGCTACTAAATACTCCATGGTCAACTGTTAGTGGTATTATAACAAAGTGGAAGCAACTGGGAATAACAGCAACTCAGCACGGATGTGGTAGGCCAGGAAAAATGACAGAGCGGGGTCAGCACACAGTGAGCAGTAGTCACCAACTGTCTGCAGAGTCAATAGCTAAAGACCTCCAAACTTTGTGTGGCCTTCAGATTAGCACAACAACAGTGCATAGAGAGCTTCAAGGAATGGGTTTTCCATGGCTGAGCAGCTGCATCACTTGCTTACGTCGCCAAATACAATGCAAAGCATTGCATGCTGAGGTGTAAAGCACACCACCACTGGACTCTAGAGCAGTGGAGACGTGTTCTCTGGAGTGACTAATCACGCTTCTCTTTCTGGCAACTCGATGGACGTGTCTGGGTTTGGTGGTTGCCAGGAGAACGGTACTTGCCTGACTGCATTGTGCCAAGTGTAAAGTATGGTGGAGGGGGGATTTATGATGTGGGGTTGTTTTTCAGGAGTTGGCTTTGGCCCCTTAGTTCCAGTGAAGGGAACTCTAAAGCTGGCCATACACGTAGATTTTCAGACAAGAATATTCGTACGACTTTTCTTTGAACATTTGGTGAATGGACGAATGTCGTTAGAAAATTGTTTTTTGTTTTGTTCAGGCATCTGGGTGGATTCTGACATTATTTTAGGGATCCCTACAGAGGTTAGGCCTGTTGACATCAGCCAACAGCATGCTTTAGCCAGTTGTCAGCTGAATTTGGGTCACAGAAATGCAGAACTCCTGTGACCCACAGTAGATCTCTGTACAAAAGAGCTTTAGACATACCTCTCCTTTAACCAATACATTGTAACAATGATATATTACAATGTATTTGTAAACATAATTTGTACACAGTATTTGCAAGCTGGGTTTGTTTTTATACAGGAGCTCCTACAACACAAACAGAAACCAAGCTTTCAAAAATTAACAGCTTGGTCCCTGCTTTGTTCATCCTTTTACAGGATCTCTGACATCAGCTGATGGGACTCCTGTATAAATATAAACAATGTAACAGGCTCCTTCTCCTTTCTAAAGTCTCTGCAACTTTCCAACATGCCATGCTGCAGAGGGCCACTATGCCGCTGCCTACCAAGCCCATTTTCATGTTCCCAGCACCTCACTATCTTAAAGTGTCATCAAGTCCTCCTCCACTGCAAGAACCTCTCCTCATTTTTCCACGTCACTCTTTGAATCTCCCCATGCTATACTCTGGAACTGTTTCTTGTTGACATGCTTCTTTGCATACTGCTGTTATTCCATTTTCTTACCAGCTCTTCTCAAACTCTTAATACCACTTTCCCCTTGTTTCCCAATCCCTTCTCTTCTCCCCAGCACCTTTCCATCTACCTTTCTTTCATGAACTCTTGTCCTCTCACCAGCACTTAGCAAGCTGCTCCAGCTGCGCTGTATAATACTGATCCTCTGTGTCCTGAACAATCTCTTTTCTCTGGAGCATCTTAGAAGCTGTTTCATCCACTTTGCATAGCACTGATATGTACTCCCCCTTCTCTCCCCAGTACCTCTCCAGCTGTTCTAAATGACACTAGGCATACCTCTACGCAAGGGGGTTGACATACTTTCTGTAACAGCCCAGGACAATTGAATAGCTGAGTCCTGCCAATTTTAGCCACCTCTCAACAATTGCCAAGCAAGTGCTTAATGAGCCCATTTATGGTAAAGCCAGCCCTGGGTCCAAGCATGAAAAATAAGACGTGAGAAGATATAAGACGTGGCAGTTGAAGAAAAATATCATCATAAAAGTGATCCGTTATTAAAATTAAGTGAGAAAAAAAGGATGAAAAAGAAAGTGAAAGAAAAAAATATAACTCAAAAAGACATCTGGTGCAGATTCAGACCTCTAGGTAAAAGACAATGAACTTGAAAGAGTCTCCAGTTGGTTAATGTTATCTCCTTGGATACCATAATTCATTTTATTAAATGTAATAATGGTCACAGTTTTTGCACTGTCTGTGTTGCTATGATAAAGATACAAAAAGAACAAACTTTAGAAGAAGATTTAATGCTACCAAATTATTTTTACCCTAGAAGATAAATGTTTCTAAATGAATGCACTTGATTTCTGCTTGGTCTCACAACCAATATTAATTTTCTTACAAATGCAGGAAAGAGTCTCAACATGGGACATACAAATATTTGCAAGAGAGCAGTGAGTGCCCATTCTTGCTTTGACAGTCTGCCAGTACCACATAGTCATTGCTCTTCTTTTTTCCCATGGGACTTTCTGGTGACTGTGCAGCGTTTGATCTTCCTCTGGTCTACTTTTTTAGGTTTATACATTTTTTTCCTTTTTTTGTACTTTTGCTTTTTCTAGTTTCTAGTTTGTCTCACTTTCTTTTCCCTTATAGCCCCCACAGTTTTGTAGTCCCAGTATGGTTTGCTCTTTATGTAGACTTTACATTGAATTATTTAAAGCAATTGACCTGTTACCAGTTTTGTAGTGTTCCAACCTGGAATTAAAATAGATTGAACTGGGATTTTTTTAAAATTGGATTTGCACAACATACTTTTTTTCATATATGTCATATAAATATCAATTATGTCAGAGATAATATGTTCATAAAATATGCACCATTGCCTAAAAGAAATTCATGCACTGTATATATAGTCTCCTACCTCCACTCCTAACTCAAACGCATTGACTCCTGCTGTTTTTCTCCTGGGTAAATGCACCTCTCCTACCTCCACTCCTAACTCAAACTCGCTTTCACTCCTGTTATATTCAGAACAAATGGTGTACTTATATTTGTGTGTATGTTGAGCAGTCCTCACCTTCAGTTGCACCCAGTTTACGACTGTAGCCTGGTTCCTATGAGACATCCCCCAACATTCATGTGAGCCTTATCAGCTTCTAATTGGGGTGGAGTTGAATGCTCATTTGAGCATCTCCCTATAAATTCAGATCAGCTCATGGGGGAGATCTCTGATGGGGGGCACAGTCTGATGGGGGTGCTGCTTCTGACGGAGTGCGGCTTCGAAAGAGTGCGAAGCAGTTAAACACAGCAGTTGAACTAAAGCAGGAGAAAGACACAACAACAGCAAGAAACTCTACTGCATGCTGGACAGACTGCAAGCAAACACCCTGGGAAACATCTCTTACATGCCTGAGTCCCACTCCGTGTACCTTTATATAATACACTCCTCTTCATACGACTATCCTCTGTTCCCAAGATCTCACTTCTTTACCCCTCTGCTCCACCCCAAAACTTGCACATCTCCCCCTCATTGCTTTCATCTCCCTACTACTGCCCTCATCACCCCCAAAATGCCTCTTCTACTCCTCATTTTCCTCTCCTCCATTCCCAAAATCCATTCACTATATCCCTCTGCTCCTCCTAAACATTTGTATATTGTGTCCTCACTGCTTCCTTCACCCCTCTATGGCACCCACCACCTCCTCCTATTATTCCACTCTCCCACTGACCCGAACACCTCCACTAGGAGTTTCTCACGCTCCTGCACATCCCGCTCCCATGCCACCTTTCTCACCCTTCTCCTCCTCCTAGCCGCGGGAGACATCTCCCCAAATCCTGGCCCTCCACCACCTCCCTCACCCGCACAACACCCTCCCGCCTCCATGTCCTACCGCAACCTAGTATCTGTCCCCCTGCTCCCTAAAATCTCCCCCCCGTTTTCATGTGCACTCCTGAACGCCCGATCGGTGTGCAACAAGCTTACCGCCATCCACGACCTCTTTGTTTCCCGCTCCCTCAACCTCCTGCCGATCACGGAAACCTGGATCCAGCCCACTGACTCTACCTCCCCTGCTGCACTCTCCTATGGAGGTCTCACCTGGACCCACTCACCCAGACCTAACGGTCGTAAAGGTGGTGGGGTTGGTCTGCTCCTGTCACCGCAGAGCACCTTCCGAGTCCTCCCAAACCCCCCCTCCCTATCCTTCTCCTCCTTCGAGGCCCACTGCGTCCGACTATTCTCCCCAACCCCCCTGAAGATTGCTGTGATATACCGGCCTCCTGGATCCATACCCCGCTTCCTGGAAGACTTCTCCTCCTGGCTACCCTTCTTCCTCTCCTCTGAGCTACCCACCATCATTCTTGGGGATTTCAACATCCCTGTCAACCTTGACAACCCGGACACAGCCCGTCTCCTCTACTTAACCTCCTCCTTTGCACTTGCACAGTGCATACAATCCACCACCCACTCCGACGGTAATATCCTTGATCTTGTCTTCTCCAACCGCTGCGCTCCCCACAACCTCACTAACACCCCCTTCCCTCTCTCTGACCACAACCTGATCACCTTCAATATCTCCTCGTCCTCCAACACCTACCCCTCCAAATGTCACACTACTACCAGCCGTAACCTCCGCAACCTTAACCCTGCCCCCCTCCACTCTGCAGCTGATCAACTCCACGACCGCATCCTCCCCCTGTCCTGCCCCGACTTGGCTATGATTGCCTACAACAACGCGCTGTCAGCAGCCCTTGACTCACTAGCGCCTTTAACCACACGCAACATCAGACTCCGACCGCTCCAGCCCTGGCAGACTGATCACACCAAAACCCTCAAACGACGCAGTCGTGCCCTGGAGCGACTATGGCGCAAAACAAAATCCCAACAAGCTTTCACCTGCTACAAATCTGCCTTCCGCACCTACACCTCCTCCCTCCACGCAGCCAAACAAGCCTACTTCCTGACCCTCATCAAGGCCCTCTCCTCCAATCCTCGCCGACTCTTCTCCACCTTCAACTCTCTACTCTCTCCACCCCCACCTCCACCCAGCACCTCACTCACCGCCCTTGATATTGCCAATCACTTCAAAAACAAGATTGACACAATTCGCAAGGACATTGCCGCAACTCACACGCCCTCTCAACCTGTCCCCTCTCACACAGCTACCCCATCATCCCCCCTCCCCCTCAACATTACCCGCAGGGACTTCATCGCTGCTCAAACTCCCTCCAACCCCCTTCCCCCTCACTTAGCTACCCCCTCTTCACCCCTCTCCCACGGCCTCACCACTGCTCTGACCTCCCCTCCCACCCCACCCTACATTCCTCATACTGAAGCTCCCCCAACACTCCGCACCTTTGACCTTACTACCATCGAGGAAGTCTCCAAGATCCTCTCTGATGCCCGCCTCACCACCTGCCCCCTCGACCCTATCCCCTCACAATTCCTACGACCTCCCTCCCCCTCCATCCTACGCTCCCTCACCCACATCTTTAATCTCTCCCTCTCCTCCGGCACTTTCCCCTCCTCACTGAAGCATGCACACATCACCCCCATACTTAAAAAGCCCTCCCTGGACCCCAATGACCCGAACAACCTCAGACCCATCTCCCTGCTCCCACTTACATCTAAACTCCTCGAGCGCCTCGTCTACACCCGCCTATGCTCTCACCTCAACGACAACAACCTCCTCGATCCCCTACAGTCTGGCTTCCGCCCCCTACACTCCACCGAAACCGCCTTACTCAAACTCTCCAACGACCTTCTAACCGCCAAAGCTAATGGCCACTATTCAGTGCTCCTACTCCTTGACCTCTCTGCGGCCTTCGACACAGTTGACCACCCCCTCCTCCTCAAAATACTACACTCCCTCGGCCTCAGAGATTCTGCTCTCTCCTGGCTCTCATCCTACCTGTCACAACGCTCTTTCAGCGTTACCTATAATGCTACCACCTCCCCCTCACTCCCCCTCTCTGTTGGGGTCCCTCAAGGCTCTGTCCTTGGGCCCCTTCTCTTCTCCATCTACACCTCCTCCCTTGGCCAACTCATACACTCTCACGGCTTCAACTACCACCTCTATGCCGACGACACACAAATCTATCTCTCAACCCCCCACCTCACCCCCTCGGTCTCTGCCCAAATCACACACCTACTGAGCGACATATCAGAATGGATGTCGCTCCACATCCTTAAACTGAATCTCTCCAAAACCGAGCTCCTTGTCTTCCCCCCAGCCCGAACCCCACCCCCCATTGACTTCTACATCACATCCAACAACGTCAATATCAAACCCGCTCTGCAGGCCAGAGTACTTGGTGTCATTCTGGACTCCAACCTATCCTTCCAGCCCCAAGTCCAATCTTTAACAAACTCGTGCAGACTCCACCTCCGCAACATCGCCAAAATCCGCACGTTCCTAACCCCAGAAACCACTAAACAGCTCATCCACTCCCTCATCATATCACGACTCGACTACTGCAACTCCCTCCTCACTGGCCTGCCTCGCCGCTGGCTATCCCCGCTTCAGTCCATCCTGAATACGGCTGCCAGACTCATTCACCTTTCCAAACGCTCCGTTTCCGCCACCCCCCTCTGCCAATCCCTCCACTGGCTTCCGATTGCGCAACGGATCAAATTTAAAATCCTAACACTGACGTACAAAGCTGTCCACCATACTGCCCCGAACTACATCACTGACCTAATATCCAAGTACCACCCAGCACGCACACTCCGCTCCTCACAAGACCTCCTTCTCTCTAGCTCACTGGTCTCCTCCTCCCATGCCCGCCTCCAGGACTTCTCCAGGGTGTCACCCATCCTCTGGAACTCCCTGCCCCAACCCATCAGATTATCACCTACTCTCCTCTCCTTTAGGCGCACCCTGAAAACCCATCTCTTCAGGGAAGCCTACCTCACCCCCTGCTAACTTGCTGACCTCCTCCACTCTTCCTACCACTCCATCCCCCACAGCTATCTCCTCCTGTACCACTATCCCCTCCCTTCTAGATTGTAAGCTCGAAAGAGCAGGGCCCTCGATCCCCTCATGTTTTGCATTGTATTGGTATTGTTCTGTCACATGTTCTGTCCCCCTTTGTAATGTACAGCGCTGAGTGAACTATTGGCGCTTTATAAATACTGTATAATAATAATAATAATAATAATACTCATGAATCATCCTGCGTTCCTCCATGCGCTCTAATCTGGAGCCAGGGTGGAGTTCAAGGAGGAGCACAGAATGACATCAGGAGCAGCGAGAAGCCTCTGCCCTGGGGTGCATGCCAGATATTATGTCCTCCCCGGGGGTTGCAACTTTTGGGGCACCAGAGATAATTAAGGAGGTGAAGGGAAGAAGCAACTGTGGTGGTGGTGTATTCTTTATAGCAGTTTTGTATGGTACACATGGGCCTTCTTAACAGATTTTGTGCTGAATGATGGATACTTTCTTCAGGTATGCTTTAGTCGTTCTGTCGATTTCATACTGTGGGATACTTTACTAGTTAGCTTTATTTATAGCATCTCTCTTTTATATATCTTTTTAAGGTTTAATGTATCCTTTGGTGGTAATATAGGATGCTATAAGACCAGCCCAACCAATATATTATATACCTTTGAATTTTGTGGTGGTTATTTACATTATCCTCCTATTTCTTTGACTCTCCAGCGTTATGTAAGTAAGATATTTTACTATACTGTATGGATCTTGTTGGATGGAATAGTGCATGTTTTTGAGTATCCATGACACTGTACTACCCTTTTTTGTCTTAGACCACCACCCTTCTCCCTCAGGCATGTAAGGTACTTGTGGGTTTTTGTCTCCTAGTGCTGTCACTCTATTTTATTGGCATATTGGGGCTGACACCCTCTGAAACTGCACCAGAAGTGTAAAGGATAGATATGCTGCAAGACGGTAAGACCTACCTGCTTGTGTAATGCATGATTCAACCCACATGGAAGAAAAATATATTTTAAAAATATTCTTAACAAATATATTGAAATATATTTGAAATACTACAATTTTGGCCATATTCAATATATTTTAAAAAAACAATAATAATTATATATATATATATATACATATATACACACACTGTGTATGTTAAAATGCGTTTTTTAATCTACTCCAGATTTTTTTAACATATAAAAACATATAAATATATATGTCATTTTAACATATATTTTTACATATATTTGTCTGAGGTGATTGTAGCCATATTAGTGCATGTGCGCCAGAAACAATTGAGTACTGTGCGTGATACTTTTTTTATTTGCACTAACATACAATTTTGAGGACAAGCTTTCAAAGTCCAAGCAGTACTATACAAATCACAAAGTTTCAGCAGAACGTTAGAAGGGATGAGAAAAAAAAAAAAAAGAGGTTAGAGATAAGATACAGCAAAAGCGAGGGGGGGGGGGATACTACACTCACACAGAGGGAGTTAAGCTTAAACTAATAGTCATAAAACTGTTGTCACTCATTATCCAACGTTCTGCTGAAACTTTGTGATTTGTATAGTACTGCTTGGACTTTGAAGAAGGGGACATTCCCCGAAAGCTTTTCCTCAAAATTGTATGTTAGTGCAAATAAAAATAATAAAAAAAGTATCACGGACAGTACTCAATTGTTTCTGCTACATATATTTGTAAATGCATTTCAAAAATGTAGAACAAATGTATTTTTAAAGACATATAGTATATTTGAAAATTATTTTTAAACATATTTTTCATATATTTTGTAATATATAAAAAACACATTTCAACACACACATATATATATATATATATATATTTTTTTTTTTTTTAATATATTGAATACGGCCAAAATTGTAGTATTTCAAATATATGTCAATATATTTGGGAAGAATATTGTTCAAATATATTTTAAATATATTTTTCTTCCATGTGGGAAACTCTGTAAGCATCATATTTACAGTATGTGACTGTTAGATGCCTTTATGTCTTTGTACTATTAATATTTCATATAGATGGATTAATCTTTTGTAAATCAAAGTATTTCTTGTATGGCTTAGTCCTGAAGAATTAGTGGAACCCTAAAAAGTGCCCACCAAAGATGAGCATTCATTTATACAAGCAGTCTTAATATACAATGCATTTACTTTCTTTTAAACAATAGACAATGCCTGTGCTCAAATCCCAAAAGCTTCTAACAATCCATCAGGTGCTAAAGGATGTGACCATATGTTAGCACTAAATATTTTGTATGAACCCTCTTCACACTGCTATGCACCCTTTCCAGCAAATTTTGCAATAAAAACAGGAATTTTTAGTTCATACTGTATATGTAGAAGCTATTGGAATTTGAATACAGGTATTATCAGGTTTCACTGGTAGTGAACCCTTGTAGGTGGGGATGGAGTTTCACCAGAATCTTATTGCCACTAGTTAAGAACCTGGATTCAAGAGGTCTTAAACTTCCTTCAAGATTAATACACTGATAGTGTCTTTGATACACATGGGAAGAGTAGCCCTCTCAAAGGCTACATTAAATACAAATAAATTTAACAGTTTAGAAAGCAGGGTATCTGCACGCTTCTTATTCCCAAGGGATAATCAGTGCCCTCCTTAAAGTGAGGCTTGTGAACAGATGTGATGTCACAATCAATTATGTGAGTTATCTCAGGCAGGCTTGCAAGGGGTACTACAAATAGCTCTGTTTTATATACCACTGGCCAGTGCACAGACAAGAAGCAATAATGCTTCTTCAATTGGGAATTTAATATTTTCTCTGCATTGTTTTTTTTTTTACTCTCAGTGGGAGCTATTCATGTGTGGATGGATACAGAAGTGGAAAGCCGTCATTAGAACTGGAGATTGCTATCACAGGATTGCAACTTGGATAGCAATACATGGATTGAAATTCAATTTGTTCCTGGGCGGAGCCTGAACATGGCGGCAATGTAGGAGCTCGTGGACGGAGCTCCGTGGTCTGACCTCCCCAGGCCTCCAAGCTTATCCCCTGGAGTATGTTAGAGCCTAGCGGTGGGGGACTTACCCGGTCTGACGGCTCCCGGCGGAGGAGAGACTGATGCGGGTGAGGGAAAAGAAAGGAGCGGCTGGCGATTGAGGAAGAGAGAGTCCCTGGACGCTGGGAGACGAGAGGGGCCGGCGCGATCACGTGACCGGCCGCAAAGCACCTCTGGGAGACCGGGAAGCCGGCCGGCGTTTTGTGGAGAGAGAGCAGCGCTGACCTGTTTGCCGGGGGCCGACACACTCTCACACTCTCCCACTCTCCCCCTACCCCCCTAGTAACCCTGGAGCCTAAAAGTAGGAGAAAGGAGAACTACTGAGACCTGGACAAGGAGTCTGAAGAGACCCTGGGGAGTTCCCCCCCATGAACAGACCCTCAGAGGAATCGACCGAAAAGGCACTCACTGGAAGAAGACATAGGAGGAGGGTGAGTGACACTTATGAATAGCATTTTTTGAAGATCTATCATGCTGACCTCTAAAAAGTGTGTATAAGAACGGGGGACCCCTAGAGACTGTATAAAAAGTGGAAGAGGTACGCAGAGAGAAGAGGAGAGGCTCGGGGAGAAGAAGGGGGAGAGGGGGGAAGGAGGAGGAGGAGGAGAAGAGAAGGAGAAAAAACCAGCAGGGGGACAGAGCAGAGACTTGAAAGATTTAAGAAATAATTTCCCGCCCTACCCACAAACTTATAAAGGACTATAAGAAGGATAAGTGCCACAGAGAAAAATGAAAAACAAAAATGTAAAAGGAAGTGGGCTTAAAGGGTCCCAGACTGGCACAATTAAAAAATACACATCCCAAGGAAACGTAACCCCAGAAAGACCTCAGAGCAGATCTGAAAAAGGAGAAGCAGACCTTAGTATGGAAAGAAGCCCTAGAGTATCAATAGGCCCGGACACTAGTAACCAGCAAATATCAGGCAATACAGAGGCGGAAAAAGACCTACAAATACCTAATAAAAAGGAAATGGCAGAAATGTTTAAAGAACTGGAGAAAACAATAAAACAAGAAATGGTAAACATTCGCAGTGATCTGGGGCACCTCTTGGAGAGAATTGAGGAAACGGAGGAGAAAGTTAAAGGTCAGACCCAGGCTATCTCTGAACTTGAAAAAGAACTAATTAATATAGGGAAAGTCCAAGAAAAACTGTTATATAAGGCTGAGATACAAGAAAATAAATATAGGAAAAGAAACATCTTGATACGTGGGGTTTCAGAAGACCTAAAGGGAGAAAGCTTGCAAGAGGTGGTTTGCAAAATATTTAACATTATAACAGACAGCTCTGAAATGGAAAGCTCTAAAATAGAAGGAACCTTTAGAAAAGGGAAAATCCTGAGAAACCTGGGGAAAGAAAGGCCGAGAGATATAATTGTCAAATTTTATGAATTTCGGGATAAAGAAAAAATCTGGAGGAAGACTAAGGGAAAATCAGTAATTGAGTATGAAGGAGGAGACATACAGATATACGCGGATCTGGCGCCAGAGACTTTGTGGAGAAGGAGAACTTTGAGACCCCTATTGAAAAGGTTGAAAGAACAAAAGGTGCAATATAGATGGGGGACTCCCGAATGCCTAATAGGATGGAAAAATGGGACTACAGCATACCTTAGGTTTCCAGAAGATATGAAAAATTTTTGTGACAGTTTAAAAATTCAAAGAATGGAAATCCCTGGCTGGGAAGAAGAACGATGAGAAAGTAGAGCGAAGAGAAAAGAGGACTGGCAATTTGTGAGGGGGAGGAGGTGGAGGGGGCGAGAGGGATGGAGGAAGAGAGAGGTGTGTGTGTTTTTTTTTTTTTTTTTTTTTTTTTTTTTATCTCCTTCTTCTCCTCTCGCCACCTACCCCCACTCTATTGCCTTTGTTATGGATTTTTTCTTCTTTTTTTTCATTTTTTTCTCTCTCTCTCTTCTCTGCCGGTGATAATATCCAGGTGGGGCTTGGGAGGTTATGGGGAGGTTAGTCAAGGGGAAAGTCGTCCATGGACGGAGTTTTAGCCCAAGGATCAAATCAAAGGTGGATTTTTAATCCATAAATGATTAGTAGGCAAATGTTAGGCCTAAAAAGAGGGGGGAGGGGAGGGGGGAGGGAGGGGGTTGGAAGGTTGGCAGGGTGGGAAATGGGGGGGAGGGAGGGGGTTGGAAGGTTGGCAGGGTGGGAAATGGGAGAGGGAGGTTGTTTTCTCTGCAAAATAAAAGATGATATAAAAACAAGTGAGAAGGGAGAAGGAGAGAGAAATAAAAAATATAGATGGAGGAGAAAAGAGGAAATTTAAGGAAGATGGAAGAGATTCAGTTTATAACATATAACATAAATGGGTTGAACTGTCCCGGGAAAAGATATAGATTATTTAAAGAATTACATCATAGAGAAGCCTCAGTGATATTTTTACAGGAGACACATCTTGAGATAAGCTCAAATGTTAGACTGAGGTCTAAAAAATACCCAACATGGTACTATGCAGATTCCCCGGTTAAAAGAGCAAAAGGGGTAGCAATAGGCCTGGCAAAGAACGTTAGGTTTGAGTTGGAAGATAGAAAAACAGACCCAGATGGGAGATTTTTGTTCTTAAGGGGCAAGTTACAGGAGATCGAGTGTACACTGGCCAACATCTACTGCCCTAATAAAAAACCGGAGGAGTATCTGAAAAAGGTGTTGAGGAAGTTGATGGACTTTAAAAAAGGACGTTTGATCCTGGCAGGGGATTTTAACTTCTGTATGGACCCACAAAGGGATGCCACCTCCCATATAAAGACAGAAGGAAGTAAGGCCCTGAAATTATTGAAAAAAGAATTACACATAAGTCAACTGGTAGATGCCTGGAGAATTACACACACGCAAGATAGAGATTATACTTTTTTCTCAAATATGCACAAGAGATATTCAAGATTAGATTATATATTAATAGAACATCAATTAATCGACCATCTGACCCAGGTAGATATAGAGACAATAACTTTATCAGACCACGCTCCAGTTACTATGAAAATGGAATGGGGGAGAAGGAAAAGCGGAGGGCTGGGATGGAAATTGAATGAGACACTTTTAGTGGAAAGGGAAATAGCTCAGAAAATAGGGGAGGAGATCGAACGCTTTTTTAAGGAGAATGAGACAGGGGAGGTGTCAACAGCCACAGTGTGGGAGGCTCACAAAGCTTATATAAGAGGAATATTAATGGCGATTGGGGCTAGAAAGAAAAAAGAAAGAAGGGAGAAAATGAATGAGCTCTTAGAAGAAATAGATAAATTAGAACAAATACATAAGAATAGAATAACAAAAGAAATAGAGCTGAAGTTAAAAAAACAGAAGGAAGAACTGAAAGAAATGATAGAAGAGGAGAGGAGAAAAGTATATAATAGAGTTCTAAGTGAGAGATATAGATGGGGAGAAAGACCTGGAAAGTATCTGATGAGAGCCCTGAGGAAAAAGAAAAATAGAAATTATATAGAAAAAATAAAAGATGCTAAAGGAAACATGAAACACTCAAATAAAGATATCACCAAAGCCTTCATAGAATATTACAGGAAACTGTACAATATAAGCCCCTCGGAAAGTTCAGAAACTATAGACAGTGAGAAAAACCAGAAAAGAAAGAAATATTTGGAAATGGCTAGGTTATTAAAATTAAGTGAGGACCAACTAAACTCCCTAGATGCAGATATCTCACAGGAAGAAATAAAACTAGCATTAAAGGGGACAGTGTCGGGGAAAAGCCCAGGCCCAGATGGTTATACAGTGAGATACTATAAAAAATTCAGTGAAATCTTAGTACCAAAACTCAAAAACTACATGAATGCACTAGGTGGAGAGATGGAAGTAAGAAGAGAATCATTACAAGCCCAACTCGTGCTCATTCAGAAAGAGGGAAAAGATCCCTCTCAGTGTTCTAGCTATAGACCTATTTCACTACTGAACACAGACACTAAGTTGTACGCAAAGGTCCTAGCAAACAGATTGAAAGAGCTAATGCCTGGATGGATACATGAGGATCAGGTGGGCTTTGTTCCAGGGAGGGAAGGAAAAGATAATGGGGTACGATCATTGATGCTAATCCAAAAGAGTAAAAAGGGAAAAGAACCGGCGGTACTACTGTCTATAGATGCTGAAAAAGCGTTTGATAGGGTAAATTGGAGATTCATGATGGATACTCTGGAAGCTTTGGGAATCGGGCCTAGGATGCGAGAATGGATAGGAAAGCTGTACAGATACCCCTCGGTGGTCATTGGGGTAAATGGGGAGAGGTCAGAACCCATTGAGATGTCAAACGGAACAAGACAGGGATGCCCATTATCCCCATTGCTGTATGTTATATCTCTAGAACCTCTACTATCAACAATAAGACTGAATAGAGACGTAAAGGGAATCCGAATAGGAGATACGGAACATAAAGTTGCTGCCTTCGCAGACGACTTGTTGTTCTATGTAGGAAACCCCAGGATAACACTTCCAAACTTAATGAAGTCACTAAAGGAGTACGGAGAACTATCAAATTTAAAGATAAATCCAACAAAAACGGAGATTCTAAATATAAACATCTTAAAAAACGAAAAAGAAAGGATACAAAAAGAATTTCCCTTTAAATGGAAAGATAGAGATATAAAATATCTAGGAGTAAAACTCACAGCCTCACATAAACATCTATATAAACTAAACTATATTACACTGATAAATGAGATTAGAGATGAATTAAAAAGATTGGAGGGAGGAACCCCGACATGGATGGGCCGTATTAATCTGGTAAAAATGGTAATAGTACCAAAAATCATATATAGATATCAAATGATCCCAATTAAACTCCCAGAGATTTTCTTTAAAATAATTAAGAAATTGATAACAAGATACATATGGAGGAATAAAAAACCAAGACTGTCATACGAACTGCTAAGTAGGAGGAAAGAAAGAGGGGGTTTAGGGCTCCCAGACTTTAAAAGATATTACAAAGCGGTAATACTGGCAAGAACCATAGATTGGATATTTAATAATAAAAAAAGCTGGGTGAGAATAGAGAATGAACTCAGCGGAATAGACTTGGGAAGAATGATATGGGTACCAACACAGTATAGGGGTTTAAATGACAATGTAAATACATACACTTTGAATGTTTTAAAGATTTGGGATAACTTACACAGAAGTATGAAATGGACTTTTAATTCTACACTGATTCCACTAAAAAATACAGAGTTTTTCCCCCCAGGTAGAGAAGAAATAGGAGGGAAGTGGTTTAAAAAAGATAAGGTGCAATTAGGAGATATCTTGGTGGGAGATGAAATAGGAGCATATGGCGAATTGAAAAAAAAAGAGGGAGAGATTTTCACTAAATTAGACGAATGGCGGTATTTCCAATTGAGGTGTTTTGTCGGAAGTTTGCCAAGACCTTTAAGGACAAGAGACAATTGGAACTTGTTTGAAAAGACATTGGGAACACAAGGTGATGGGAAACACGGGATTGCTAGAATTTATAAAATACTCACTGAACTAGACACAAACACGAAACCAACATATTTAACAAAATGGGAAATGGATATGGGAGTTGTGATAGATGAGGAAAAGCAGAGGAGAATGTATAGATTAACTCACGAAAATGTCTCTATGAGAGAAGTAGAAATGAACTATAAGTGTTTGACAAGATGGCACATTTCACCAGTAGTAGAAAATAAGATGTGTGGAGAGAGTACACCGCTGTGTTGGAGGGGATGTGGAGAAATAGGCACAATATACCATATATGGTGGGGATGCCCAAAAATCCAGATATTCTGGACAACAATAATCCACTTAATAAGAAAATTGACAGAAATAGATATAAATCTAGATCCAGAAGTATGTATTTTGCACATCACGGATATAACGGTAAATAAATATAAAAAATCAGGGATATGGAACTATATAAATGCTGCAAAAGCCCTGATACCCAAGTTCTGGAGGCAAATAGAGGCACCAAAGGAAGAGGACTGGATTGAAAGAGTTGAGCAGATTAAAAAGATGGAAAGGCTGTGCCATACCCAAGAAGATAAGATGGAGGTTTATCATGGGAAATGGGAGAACTGGGAAAAAGCCAGATTATATATGAGGTGTAGGAAAGAATAAAGATAACAACAGAAAAATTCCACTTGCTGATATAAGAAGACGTAGAGAAAAGATAGAATAGGCAGAGGGGACATAGGGTGGGGGGTGGAGAAGGGGGGAAAAGGTTGCATAGAGTATATAAAGTAGAAATGTTGGTTAATATAATATTATAGAATATATTTTATATATATATATATATTTATATTGTGATGATGAAATGTAATTGAAATGGAAAATTAATAAATATTTGAATTATAAAAAAAAAAAAGAAATTCAATTTGTTCAGCAGGTCAAGATTCGATCCATGTATGGGCAGGTTGATTGTACCCAAGTCGATCCATCAATCAACGTGGGTACAACCAGCCGGTCAGATTTTATTTTACAATAGATTACTGCTAGTGGCTAGCTAGCACCAATCATTGTGTTTTCCCACCAGCGAATGCTCCCCATGCCCCCACCGGGAGAGAAGAATAGCATTGTGGGAGGCATTCCCCTATCAACACTGGCTGTGGGGAATTGAATAATCTATTGCTTGTCTTAGAAACTGCATACAAATTTCCATACATGCGAGTCAATTTATCCCCTTCTGCAACATTGTATTTATCAGTCAGCCAGTGGTGCAATAGATATTTTTAATCAGCGAGCTGGAACCCCCCTTTTTTTTTAACACAGGCAAAATATAGTAAACAATGATCCTTCCCTTAGCAGCTGGATTCAATCTGATCCCCTCACAGAAAGAGATGGTAATGATAGAAGTGACCACCACTGTCAAAATGATAAGTTCAATATTGTCTCCGTATAACCGAAGATCAACTTCTTCCTGGAAATCCAATCTTCCTATACAGTGATCTCCAAAAAAAGAAATAAATATAGTGTAGTATGCTCAATAAACCATGCCTCAAATCCTGTCCGATGTGCTCACATTTGTAATAAAATAACTATACTGTATGTGTATTTGTTCACCAGTGTTCTTCTTTATCTACCCTTACCCTTTACATACTTATTCTCAGATTCACTTCAACTCTGTGTCTCCTTGTTTCTGGTACTTCAATGATCGTCTTACATGAAGACCCATGCAATTTTACCCAAAATACCAATATAGTGCAATACTGTTTTCTAAAAATCTCTCTCAGATAGAAATCCACTCACATTATCATATATTAACTGTGCATTTCCCAATAACATCCATAGAAGGATCCACCAAGTGTATCACCTTGCCAGAAATACTCCAAGCTCCTTACAAACTTTTCGATAAACTGTGCTTTTAATAAACCATCCAATCTTCTTCCTGCTCTTTAGACTAATATAGTGTGATATTGCTTTTAGACAACACTTGAAAATAAAACTTAAAACCACTCACATTTCTATACCACCAAAATAGTGCATATCTCCTTAAATGATCCAGATCCACTGCTTGCAAGCGTTTATTAGTGTCACTCCATGCACTGTACCAGATCAGTGCCTTTCAAATGACTTTCCATATGTGAAGGTCAATTCTCTTTTCCTCCAGACATAAAGAATGCTCACTAGTACTCTGTAATGAAATGAAAGTGAATCTCTCTACACCAAGTTCACTATATGAACCACTGATGTATTTATACATGTTGATCATATCCCCCCTTAATCTCCTCTTCTCAAGAGAGAATAAATTCAGTTCCTCTAATCTTTCCTCATAGCTGATATCCTCCATGCCTCTTATCAGTGAGATTGCACTTTCCTGGTTCTCCAATATCCTTTTGTGAATTGGAGCTTAAAATTGAACTGCATATTCCAGATGAGGTCTTACTAATGATTTGTACAGGGGTAATATGATATCTCTCTCTGCAGTCTATACAGTACCTCTTTTAATACCAGAAAGTATTTTGCTTGCTTTAGAAACTGTAGCTTCGCATTGCATGCTATTACTAAGTCTATGATCTACCAGAACCCCCAGATCCTTCTCCACCATTGATTCCCCCAGTTGTACTCCCCTAGTATGTATGATGCCTGCATATTCTTACCCCCCAAGTGCAGAACCTTACATTTATTAACATTAAAACCTCATTTTCCACATAGTTGGTCATAAATAATGAATTCAGATCGGCTTAAAAGTGGGAGACATCCTGCAAGGATGTAATTCCACCACATAGCTTGATGTCATCTGCAAACACTGAAATGGTACTTGTAGTCCCAAACTCTTTATCTTTATAGATAGGTTTAAAAGCAAGGGTCTCAACACTGAACCTTGGTATACACCACTAATAGCCTTGGACCATTCAAAGTATGAATCACTTATCTCTATTCTCTGAACACAGTCTTTTAGCCAGTTTTGTATTAATTTACGAACTGAATTTTCTAAGCCTGGAGACTTTTCCTTACACATTAGACATGTGTGGGGGACTATGTGAGGCTCTGTGACAGCTACAGCAGGCAGGGTTGTTCACACATATGTGAATGTGAAAACTTAACCACTTGCCCTCCAGAGGATTTACCCCCTTCCTGACCAGGCCATTTTTTGCAAAACAGCACTGCGTTACTTTAACTGACAAATGCGCGGTCATGCAACACTGCATCCAAATTAAATGTACGTCTTTTTTTCCCCCCATAACTAGAGCTTTCTTTCAGTGGCATTTGATCGCCTGTAAGTTTTTTGTGCTATAAACAAAAATAGCAACAATTTTGAGAGAAAAACTATATTTTTGACTTTACATGAAAATTATAGTGTTTACAAATGGCGTTATATATACTGGAATTTTTTCTTTTTTTTACTAGTAATGGTGGCAATCAGTGACTTATAGCAGGACTGCAGTGGGCATTCTGACACTGGGGGGAACTGACTTGGTGTCACTGACATCCCCAGTGACACCAATACAGTGATCAGTGCTAATAAAAAGCACTGGGCAGGAAGGGGTTAACATGTGGTGCGATCAAAGGGTTAACTGTGTGCTGTGTGATTGATTTCCACTGTAAGCACACTGCTTTGTACAATGCAGTGTGCAGGAGCTGACAGGGGAGAGATCTGTGTTGTCTATACACAGGTCTCTCCCCCGTCGGAGATACTCATCAATCACCAGGTGCCGGAGAGTAATCACCACAAGGGACCCAGTGATTGACAGTTGAGGCCACATGCGCCCTCTACCCGGAACTGCAAAATCAAATATATATATATACATATATATATATATATATACACACACACACACATGATTTTGCACACCTGTGCTGCCCTGTAGCAGTATTTCTGCTATAGGGCGGCGTGGAAGTGGTTAAGGCCAAAATATAATAATTGCTAGGAGGTAAAGGTAGAATTTTAAGGAAGAAGAATGCAGTCTCCTTTGCCAAAAATAAAAAACTCTTTCCACTTGCTCCTAGCAAATGTTTAATTTGCTTTTAAATAGCAGAATACATGTCCCCTACAGTGTAAATCTTAGCTCATTATGAAATTGAAGCTTGGGGCAACATAACTTTTGTGTGTGTGTGCAGGAGTTAAATCACCAGTGGCCACCTAATTGCAGAGGAGGAGTGATGTGGGACCCAGTGGTCAAGAAGATTGCAAGGGATGGAGTGGTGATTGTGACCTTGGATATGTCATTTCTGGATTGGAACATGAATAGCAGGTACTGCAAGTGTGAACATGGAACGCAAATAGCAGGTAAGTGTTCTACAATGTGCAAGCATGCTGTGCATCCTTGCACATCATGCAAGGAACAAAATGTAGTTCCTCCTTTCTCTAGAGATTGACCTCAGATGTTTTTAACATGGAATAATTCCATGAGTTACTATCTATTTGGTAACAATGCACCACACTGTGCCTCTGGATTCTAAGAGCAGCCACTTGTTAACCTAGCAGTTCCACATTAGTGGTTAGTATAAGCATTGCTTTCCTCTGGATACCCCACATAGTCCTTCACCATAATTAACACACTGGATCACTTATCAAAAGTTGTTAACCTTTGCAGGACAGTATGTATGAGTAATATATAGTTTAGCAGGACTTTGGTTCATCATCTCTTCATGGCTCTCCTTCACCAGGCTTTCCCCACCACAGCTTAAACTCAGGGAGCATTACAGCTGCCCTGTCCTCATTGTTCATGACCAACTAGATAGACACTGACATCACTGATCTTACAGGTCATCTGTCAGATGCATGAGGGATAGATAGAATGGCACAAAGGGTGCTCCATCAGTACAGTTAAAGCATATCTAAAGCCATTTTTTGTTTGGACGAAGTAGATAATAGCTAAAAGCACTGTCAGGCTTTTTACCATCTTTATCCCATTATTTCCCTTCACTTTCTGTCATGTTCAGAACACAACAGAAAGTGAGAATAAATCTTGTGAAAGTGAGGTAAATGCCTTCTTAGACAATTCAAAATTTAGATTTTTTTTCCTCATTTTTAATCCCTGTGACAGTGGTTACCCAGACAAACAGAGACTAAATCTCCCTATCAGGGACACAGACAGCAATGAAATCGTGATAGAGTTTCTAACATTTCACTACTCTATCAAAAAAAATGTTGACTAACTTCTTATTTAAAGATTTCTAAATAAAACCATTATTACAAGTAAAGACAATACATACAGGCTGCACCACCTAAGTTTTATTCAACATGTTTCAACTGGTAGGCTGGGTGAGCTCCAAGCTTATTGTAGGTCTTGTCTGCTTCAACAGCCAGATTGCCCTTCCATAATGCATGTTATCTATCCAAGGTATCAGTTGGATTTGTATTATCAGTTCAGTGTATTGTCAGCACAATGAATCAGTGCAATCGTGGGTATCAGGAATGTGTAAAGCTATGATGAATGTCAGTAATATTTAGATGAGGATTTAGAAGCTGTCATATTTAGTTGTTCGGTAGGTATTCTCTCCAGTTTCTGTATCTATATGTGGCCAGGACATTTTAGTCATGAAAAAATGGTAACAGAATATTTTATTACCCTGAAACACACATACATGTATGTCTATGGGCTTGCTTGAGCTGTGAACCATAGCCTGGCATACCACTGTCCGGCATACAAACAGCAGGTTGAATATGGCAACTGTAGTATAAAATCCACAGCTGGTGCCTTAGGAAAATAAAGCAAATGTTTTGCAGTCTATACTATACAGGGACACTTGATTAAAGCAAATAAGTGCACATTTGAATATTTTGTCCCCAAATAACTCCTCAAATTAAGGACAATTAATGTCATGGGCGCTTGATGTAGAATTACTAAAACAAGCACATCTTGTGCAAAGGCCAAATATAAACCCTTAACTCATAGTATTATAATCACATCCCAGATTAAAAGGAGTGCCAGACCAGGTGGTTTTATACAGTGATTAAACAAACAAAAGCTACAATTAATATAAAATCACTGCAATACAACAGTTACCGTAACTAGTACTTCTGCAAAATCATTCATGGTATATGCAAGTATAGATGTGAAAATGAAACTCCACACCTGAATTAGAGAGGAAAATTTGAGAATGAACACCAGCTAAAAAAAAGTTTAAAAAAAGTTAAACTTTTGGTCATAAATCCATAATTAAACATTTAGAAGTGAGGTATAGCAGCTTAGATTCTTTAAATGAATATGTATTATGTTTTGTATTTCAATGTTTTTATTAATTTATAAACAGTTTAAGACAGGAGCAACAAAACACGCCCATGCAGGGGCTATCAATTGCACATAAAAAAAAAAAACAAAAAAAAAAACAGTGCTCTAACAAATATGTATTCTGTTTTATGTATTAATGTTATCTGACAATGTCTTTGTTTGGAATACATATTTTTTGCCATGCAATTTAAGAATTATCTGTCTGGACAAAGCTTTGCCATACCATTCTTTACCTCTAATATACAAATGTACAATTCTTTTTAGTCTATAATAAAAGGCATTACTTTGACATCATGTTGATAATCTTTAATAGTCCTTGCCCTTATTCATACAAGCAACACATTAAAAATACAAGCAGAAGATTAGAAATAGAGCAGTGCACCTTGTTAACAAGCTTCTATGAACAATGCATATTCTTAAGCATACTTGTACATGCTAAAGAAAACTAATCTTGCATGAACGAAGTCTGCTACCTTATCATTATTATTTCACCTGAAGACATAAGTATTTAGACATTAATGTTTCTCAGTCACTTCAAAAAATTCTCTGTAAGTGTACAAAAATCAGCAGCACTCACCATTTTAAATGTCACTCAAGACATAGACTGCCACTGGATCCTTCTATAAAGTGTGCTGGAAATGAGGAAACAACAGTCCTCCATGCATAACCCTGGCATTTTGTAATATCTTTAATTTGTGGGCTGGTTCTACAATGAAAGGAAGCAGTCATGCTATTTCAACATACTGTGCAATAGCAGGAAGTAAGTGGTAAATATCTGAGCATAAGGCAACGTTTGGTGACCTGAATTTTAAGTTCAGGCTATCTCTCATTAAAATACTTCTAATCTG
Source organism: Staurois parvus (assembly GCF_062004578.1). NCBI lineage: Eukaryota > Metazoa > Chordata > Amphibia > Anura > Ranidae > Staurois > Staurois parvus. The sequence goes on from NW_028318235.1 coordinate 4,207,371, forward strand.
AATATTCTACTATATCTGAATCTAGCTTTAGGCAGTAGACCTGCGAAGGGTTTATGTATGTAGAATACAATATATCGAATTTGGCAAATAGTCAAATAGATAATTTTCTGTTTTGTTGTTAAAAAAAACTTTTAAACCTTTATTTTTTTTTTAAATAGTTTAATTTCAGTAGATGTTTGAGAAATAAAACTATTCAAGTTCTTTATAGGTGAAAAAATTTAGTTTCTGGGTCTGCACTATGGCTAGGTTCACACAAAAATCCGTGCAGCCGACTACCCACACAGAGGAATGTGGACCCGCAGATGGGTGCCATAAATTCTAATGGCATGCTGCCTGCACTGGAAATAGCAACTGTAATGGGAACCGAGGTTCCCGTGTGGGCTGCGTTTTCAGAAGTGCAAGGACTTCTTCCCTGCATGTTCCGGGGCATGTGAGTCTATTCAAATGAATGGGCTCTTGTGCCCACGCAAAACGTAGACCACAGGAACATGGATATATGATCCAGGGGTTAGTCTTTCTGTTGGGTGTATTGTTTATGTTAGACAGGAACAAAGCTGTCTGGATTGCTGCTTTGTGTCAGTTGCAATGCCCTGGCTCTGGGAGTTAGTACTGTACTATTTCCAAGGGAGAATACCCTTCTGCATTGATGTACTTGAAAAGCACTTTTTCAGAAAAGGGCAACCTCCAGTGCTTTATAGAAGCCTTAAAGCGGAATTACACCAAAAAGTAAAAATGTAATACACTGCAGCTTACCAATTCAGGCTAGGTTCACACCTATGCAGGGTGCGGTTATTGCGTTTTTCCGGTGTGTTCTGGGTGCATTTTGTGTTTTTTTGGGGTTTTTTTTGCTAATAAAGTAGGACATTTCTGTTCATGTAGTGTGACTTTGATGCGACTTTACACTCTCTGGAACTCAAGTAGCATCAAAGTCGCATCAAAGTAGTGCAGCAACCTTTATGTGACCAAAGTCACATTTTAGGGTTAGGGGTAATATCTAGGGTTAGGGTTAAAGTTAAATGTTACACTACATGAACAGAACTGTCATACTTTTCTATTAGCAAGAAAAACAAAGCAAAATGTGGCAAAAACACAATACTTGTGTTTTTAGTGTGGTTGCATTGAAGTCTATTACACGCAAAATGCAATCTGCTGGGCTCAAAAAGCACAGATGAACTAGATCCCTAGGAAATCATGTTAAAAATGGACTGTCATGCATATTTACAAACTGGAAAACGCACTGAAATCCGCAAGTGTGAACCTAGGGTCATAGATGTTGTGGCTGCATTAGTTTCCATTTTAGGCCATTTTCCTCTTTTTTTTTTCACGTGTTTTTTTTTTTTTCAACTTTGTTTTAATTGACAAAGCTCTCTAGTATAAATGGCAGTTAAGAGGGTTAAGACAAACCATTTAACATTATCAGGGGTACTTACGATGATCAGCTTTTATAATTTTATGTAAAACCTTTATCCCAAAGGAAAAAAACTGTTGCTTTAACTGTATAAAAAGTGTTATCTGGGGTTTATTTGTTAGTTAAGGCCAATTAAATCTGCTAGTTTAACACTGCTCTCTCCCCAAATTGACAATACTACTGTCGAAAGGTTGCTCCTTCATCCAGAGTAGAGACCTACTAAGACAGTAAGTGTGTTACTGGTTTGGATCACCAAGTGAAAATAAAGGGATAAATAAGCCTTAAAAATGAAAACAAATGCAATTTTAAACCGGGACAGCAGTCCACGCAGTTTTGTGATGTGTTAAAGTAGTTACTGGTTGATTAAATTAAATTGTTTTAGCATTGCAAACTGTTTTAAAAACATTAACACTTGATAATAGAGATGTGCACAATGAAATTTCATCATAATCATTATGCTAGAATGATTTATTTTCTGTACATATTTATTATTTCGGGAGAGTTTACATTCGTTGTTCTGAATAGATTGTATTTTCAGAAGTTCTGGTATTCTTTTGTTATTTCGGAAAATTGGCTATATTTGTTTTAATGTGAATTTATTATTTTGGAAAATTAATTATGCACTCTGAGTCAACCCTGCTAGTCCGACCCACAAAGAAAGATTGAACATTGCATGCATTTGAAAGTAACGAATGGAAAAATATAAATTTTTAATTCATTTGTTATGTTATGATTCAGAGATCTTTGTGGATTCCCCTCCATCCAACCCAAACACAAAAAGTAGGAATCATCTTATTTCACTTTTATATCTCACTGTATTTATTGTAATATGTTTCCATTTCCTATATTGTGCATTTTTTTATAATAATGAAGAAATGTTAATGCAAAAAGAGTCAGCTAATTGTTAGAATATTCACTCTACGCTTACTGGAATAAAAACAAATGGATCCAAATCAATTTAGATAATTTGTTATGTCATTACATTATTTTGGATGCTTTAAACATAAATTTGTTGTTTTTGTTATAATTTATTTCAGATTTGTTGAAATTCATTACTATTGTGATTCTGAGATCCAGATACATCTGCATCTCCATATCACAATCATTTTGTCAGAATTTTTATTCGGAACAAAACGAATCGCATAGGTATACTAGATAAACATCAAGTAAATATTTGATCAGCAACATGTAACATGACTTCTGATTGAGCAGATGTTGGTGCCAAATTGTGTAAGTGCAGGCCCCGCTTCTTCTTGGATAGTGGAAGTGAACCGAACTGTTGTTGATGGAAACCTCTGCCATATTTTGCAGTACTGCTTGCCATAGGCTCACTCTCAACATCTATATGAGAATAAAGGAATGTCCACACATTAAATATATTTCCTGCACTTTACTGTAATTTCACAAATATTTTAGTGACATATATCATCACATTTGACATACTATCGGAATGCCACACACAGGAGTAGACATTTTGTAGTCATCATTTTTGCACAGAATGCAAGCACATATCTTTTAAGTTATCTTCTCTCTGCACCCCCACTCCCCCATGTATCCTAAATCCACAGCATTTAGCTTCCCTCACCAAGAAGGATCAAGGCGCCCTCATTAATATACCAGTCTCTTCCCAATATCCCTTTAATGGCTCTGCCCAACCGAGCACACTTATTCCCAAGCTTCACCACTACTCACATCAGAGCCTGGCCTCCAAGGCCCTATGCATCTCACTACAGGACCTGCAGAAAAAGGTCAGGGGAGACAGGGCGACTACAGCTGTTCCTACTGTGTTTTGTACTCTATCTCCTGGGACTTCAGCTGTGCAATGGGCCCTTTAGTCCAGTACTGCAGGAGAGTACATCTTGGCAGCTCTGAGGTTTATGGCTCCCATGCCCTGTCCCTCTCTAAGCTTTTCCCTCACTGGCATTTATATGGGCACTAACTATGAGCAATGGGCAATGAGATCACTAAGGAGGACTGTTCTGAAAGGGGATGTAACACACTATTACAACTTTCCCATTCCATACCATGCTGGACCCGCCAACAAACATTCATAAATGGTAAATGCATACTGATCCCCATTTTCAGCACCAGACATGAGATCACTATCTTGGACTTGGAGTGATGGGGAAAAAGCATCCACAATTAATTTTTTTAATAAAGATATTCGTAGGAGGGCCTATCTGGCATTATTAGAATTTTTCTATATCTATATTACATTGGTGATGGTGAATAAAGGCAATGGTCTATCCTGTTCAACCTGAGTGTGTGTGTTTATGTCACCATGATTTTCAATATTCCCCCCAAAAACACATCTAAATGTTTTTTATTTATTTTTCGAATTCATTCTATTACTTATAAAAAAATATGTGCAGCTTTATAAAAATATAAATCTAGTGGTTTATCTAAAACATTATACAATGCTCAAAAAAATTAAAGGAACACTTTTTAACCACTTGACAACCAGGCTATAGTCGAATGACGGATACAGCGCGGTTGTGCAGTTCTGGGAGTGCATCATATGACCATGTCTTGGTAGATCTGCAGTTGTCAAAGGAAAGCAAGTAACCACCTGCACTCAGAGACCCAGATCAGGCAAATTTGGACATACCTTCCTTAGAAATTGATCCACGAAATATGGGCAATGCTGTGCAGCCCTTTGGGAAGGCTGGGGAAGCCCAGGACAATGCTGCAAAGTAAGAACAAAATAAGAACACAAGAGCAGCATTAACAATGGAAAAGACAAATATTTGGTTCCACACCACTTCAAGGAAGTACATCAGGGGCATCATTCTGGGATCAAAGTTTTTGGTATTGAAGCCATCCCAAATGATTTAAACAATGGAAGAAGACACCAAAGACTTTGTATGAGAGAAAGCTATTGGATCTCCAAGCTGAACACTTTAGCCCCCAACGGGTTGAATAATGATTTAGAAACTCATACATTAGTACAAATTTTTATGCGTATCTGCAAAGGGTATCATGTCCCGTTCAATCAATACTTTCTAACACCAATTCTTACTCCATTATACCCCAAAAAATATCTTCATGTCATTCCGATATTTGTTACATACGCATGGGTTTCCTACGCATTCATTGTTTTTTTGTGGGTGCACGTGTGTGTATATATATATTTATGCACATATGCTTATATTTTCGTATCATTATTGCCTATTATATATATATTTTTTATTTTCAATTATTGTTTTTTATTATTTCATTATTTTTTATTTTTCATTTATCCGTTCATATCCAAGTATCTCATTGCATATATAAGGTCTTAATACCCACATACATAACATAAATGTTGTACAGATTTAATGCCATAAGCTTAGCTTACATTGTTAGCTTATTTTTATATACATATATTAATATATTTATCCTTTATGTGTGTGTATATGTATATACACCCTGCTCCAAATTATTATGCAAATTGATGTAAATAACAGTCAGCATAATTCTCATGTTATCAACTATTAAGAGTACAATTCAAATTTTATTGAACAAACTTCCTAATGATAACAGTATTTTTTTAAACATAAAAAACTTACAATGCACTGTTCCAAATTATTACGCACAGTAAGTTTCAAAACACTTTATAGGTTGTAAAGAACTGAAAATTGTCATTTGTTGTGTTTGCAGCATATTTACTGAAAGCAAAAGCTATTTCAATCAAACTTTTACCAATATTTTAACTTTTTAAACATTTTAACATAGGACCCCTTATTTGATAGCAGCTTCACAAGTCTTGCATCTATTGAACTTATGAGTTTTTGGACAGTTTCTGCTTGAATTTGTTTGCAAGATGTCAGAATAGCCTCCCAGAGCTGCTGTTTGGATGTAAACTGCCTCCCACCCTCATAGTTCTTTTGCTTGAGGATGCTCCAAAGGTTCTCAATAGGATTGAGGTCAGGGGAGGATGGAGGCCACACCATGACTTTCTCTACTTTTATCCCCATAGCAGCCATTGATGCAGAGGTAATCTTTGCAGCATGAGATGGTGCATTGTCATGCATGAAGATGATTTTATTACGGAAAGCATAGTTATTCCTTCTGTACCAGGGAAGAAAGTGGTCAGTTATAAACTCCACTTACTTTACAGAGGTCATCTTTACACCTTCGGGGACCCTAAAGGGGCCGACCAGCTCTGTTCCCATGATTCCTGCCCAAAACATGACTCCACCACCGCCTTGCTGACGTCGCAGCCTTGTTGGAACAGGGTGGCCGTCCACCAACCATCCACTACTCCATCCATCAGGACCATCCAGGGTTGCATGGCACACATCAGTGAACAGGACTGTTTAAAAATTAGTCTTCATGTATTTTTCTGCCCAATGCAGCCGTTTCTGCTTGTGAGCATTGGTTAGTGGTGGCCGAATAGAAGGTTTATGCACAGTTGCAAGACTCTAGGGGACTCCACACCTTGATGTCCATGGGACTCCAGAGGCACCAGCAGCTTCAAATATCTGTTTGCTGCTATGTAATGGTATTTTAGCAGTTGCTCTCTTGATCCGATGCATCGATCTGGCAGAAATCTTCCTCAATGTGCCTTTATCTGCACGAACCCGTCTGTGCTCTGAATCAGCCACAAATCTCTTAATAGTGCGATGATCACACTTAAGTTTTCGTGAAATATCCAATGTTTTCATACCTCGTCCAAGGCATTGAACTATTTCACTCTTTTCGGCAGCAGAGAGATCCTTTTTCTTCCCCATATTGCTTGAAAATGGTGCTCTGCTTAATAATGTGGAACACCCTCTAGAAGTATTTCCTTAAATTGGGCTCACCTGCCAATCTAACTATCACAGGTGTCCGAGATTGTTTTCAGTGATCAAAAGAGCCCTGAGATACAATGCCATCCATGAGTTAAACTGAAAAACTAAATATTTAATCTTTGTGACACTTAAATAGAATTTGAATAATAATTTGGAACAGGGTATATATATATATATATATATACGTACACATATACATATACACAGTTGTGTTCAAAATAATAGCAGTCAGACATCACTAACCTGATCAATCACTGTTTTTGGTAGAAATGATATTTCTACATGACAAATAATTTACTAGCAGGTGTAGTAGAGTAATAGAAATCCAACAGACCCAACAATCATGACATGCATGCTGCAGTTTCTGTGTAATTGAATCACTAATTGAAAGGGGCATGTTCAAAATAATAGCAGTGTGGAGTTCTATTAGTGAGGTCATTCACTCTTTAAAAAACAGGTGGCAATTATTGCCCTTATTTAAGGAAGGAAGGTAGCAAATGTTGTACATGCTGGTTACAGTGCATTTCTCTCTGAAATTCTGAGGAAAATGGGTAGTTCCAGACATTGTTCAGAAGAACAGCGTACCTTGATTAAAAAGTTGATTGGAGAGGGGAAAACATATAAAGAAGTGCAGAAAATGATAGGATGCTCAGCTAAAATGATCACAAATGCTTTAAAATGGCAACCAAAACCTGAAAGACGTGGAAGAATGCGAAAACTACCATTCGAATGGATAGAAGAATAGCCAAAATGGCAAGGACTCAGCCAACAATCAGCTCCAGGAAGATCAAAGAAGGTCTAAAGTTACCTGTGACTACTCTTACAATTAGAAGACTCCAATGTGAAGCCAAGCTATCTACAAGAAGCCCCCGCAAAGTCCCACTGTTGAAAAAAAGACATGTGCTGAAGAGGTTACAATTTGCCAAAGAGCACATTGACTGGCCTAAAGAGAAATGGGGCACATTTTGTGGACTGCTGAAAGTAAGATTGTTCTTTTTGGGTCTAGTGGCCGGAGACAGTTTGTCAGATGACCCCCAAACACTGAATTCAAGCCACAGTACACTGTGAAGACAGCGAAGCATGGTTGCGCAAGCATCATGATATGGGGATATTTCTCATACTACGGTGTTGGGCCTATTTATCGCATACCAGGGATCATGGATCACTTTGAATACATCAGAATACTTGAAGAGGTCATGCTGCCTTATGCTGAAGAGAAAATGCCCTTGAAATGGGTGTTCCAACAAGACAACGACCCCACGCACACCAGTAAACGTGCAACATCTTGGTTCCAGACCAAGAAGATTGACGTTATGGAGTGGCCAGCCCAATCCCTGGATCTTAATCCAATAGAAAACTTGTGGGGTGACATAAAAATGCTGTTTCTGAGGCAAAAACAAGAAATAGAGAAGAACTGTGGAATGTAGTCCAATCATCCTGGGCTGGAATACCTGTTCACAGGTGCCAGAAGTTGGTTGACTCCATGCAACACAGATGTACAGCAGTTCTCAGAAACAGTGCTTATACAACTAAATATTAATTGATTCAAAGGAAAGCAAAATCTTCAAACATTTTCCAGTTTATATAGTGAATGTTTGAGTTTGTAAAGAAGAATACAAACACTGATATTTTTTTGAACAGTCTAATCACTTTTCTTCAATTTGTTTAGAGGAACAGCACAAATTTGATATATTTTTCTTCATGTTTTGATTTGGAATAGAATGTGTAGTATTCCCAATGCATTTGTGTGTATGGAAATAAAAGCTATTAGAAGGATTTTGAGCTTTATTCACTTTTTTCAACACACTGCTATTATTTTGAACACAACTGTATATACACACACATATATTTTTTATATATATTTATTTGGTTAAATGTTTGGTCCATCTAAATAATTCAAGCTGATTGTGGTAGTGCTGCTTTGATCATCGACATCTCCCATTTATGTGTTCATTCCATTCAAATAGCTCTCTGTTGTAAATATTCTTTACCAATGTTGCTCTTGGAACGCAAAAACCGGAAGTGATGTTAACCGGATGTGATGTACACCGGAACCAGAAGTTGCAGCTGGAACGCATAGCAGAACTGCTCTTCTGGTCCCTTACAACAGCATGGGTTCCACAGACACATGGACACCTATCTTGGGACTTCAAGTGGACCATGTTGATGTTATGCTGACATTCTATACCTGTATCCATTTTGTCTATCACCTAAATCAAACATTTGTTTATTCATCCTGGCAGCTATTGCCCCCTGCCACTCAGGTGACTTGCAGTGATACAATACACCAGTATGTTATTTGTATTTCTCTCTATTTTTCATATATTTGAATATTCATATATTTGAATGCATATTTAACTAGAGATTTTAATTATGTATTTCTAGTAAGTGCTATGAGAAAAAAAAATTTCATTGATTTATACATTTATTTAGTCTAAACATGTAGAACGTGACACCCCTTCCTACTAATTATTCCATCCCACTAGTGGGAGGGATTTATAAACCATAATCAGGTATATAAGGGAGGATTTTACACCATATCAAATTGGCTCTGAGGAAGAGGAGATCTCCCTTCAAAATGCATTAGCCATTTTCCTAGCGTCTTCCTTCATCCGGGACTTGCACAGGACTCTTGTCTTAATGGCCAGTATTGGATGTGACATGCTTGTGATTTTTGGCGTTTGTAAGTATAAATCTATTTTATCTTTTAATAAATATGTTGTTGCTGAGGTAATGCGCAAGGCTGGTGCTCCTTGTTTTGTTGCTACTTTACAGGTTTGCAGTTGTGTCATACTCTTTCCATTTTCAGATGATGGATTTAACAGTGCTCTGTGAGATGTTCAAGGCTTGGGATATTTTTAAGATCTAACCCTGCTTTAAACTTCTCCACAACTTTATCCCTGACCTGCCTGGTGTATTCCTTGGACTTCATGATGGAATGTTTGTTCACTAATGTTCTCTAACAGACCTCTGCGGGCTTCATAAAACAGCTGTATATATACTGAGATTAAATTACAGTGGATATAAAAAGTCTACACACCCCTGTTAAAATATCAGGTTTCTGTGAGACAAAGAAATCCTTTCAGAACTTTTTCCACCTTTAATGTAACCTATAAACTGTACAACTCAGTTGAACAACAAACTGAAAGCTTTTAGATGGAGGGAAGTAAAAATAAAAAAACTAAAATAATATTGTTGCATAAGTGTGCACACCCTTAAACTTTTTGGGTATGAGTCTTATCAGCATGGCACATCTTGACTTGGCAATATTTGCCCACTCTTCCTTGCAGAAACACTCCAAATCTGTCAGAGGGCATCTCCTGTGCACAGCCCTCTTCAGATCACCCCACAGATTTTCAATCGGATTCAGGTCTGGGCTCTAGCTGAGCCATTCCAAAACTTTAATCTTCTTCTGGTGAAGCCATTCCTTTGTTGATTTGAATGTATGCTTTGGGTCGTTGTCATGCTGAAAGATGAAATTCCTCTTCATGTTCAGCTTTCTAGCTGAATCTTTCTAGCAGGTTTTGTGCCAATACTGGATGGTATTTGGAACTGTTCCTAATTCCCTCTACCTTGACTAAGGCCCCAGTTCCAGCTGAAGAAAAACAGCCTCAAAGCATGATGCTGCCGCCACCATGCACTGTGGGTATGGTGTTCTTTTGGTGATGTGCAGTGTTGTTTTTGCACCATACACATCTTATGGAATTATGGCCAAAATGTTCAACTTTGGTTTCATCAGACCATAACACATTTTCCCACATGCTTTTGGGAGACTTCAGATGTGTTTTTTCAAAACTTAGAGGGACTTGGATGTTTTTCTTTGTAAGAAAAGGCTTCCGTCTTGCCACTTCATCCCATAGCCCAGACATATGAAGAAAACGGGAGATTGTTGTCACATGTACCACACAGCCAGTACTTGCCAGATATTCCTGCAGCACCTTTCATGTTGCTGTAGGCCTCTTGGCAGCCTCCCAGACCAGTTTTCTTCTCGTCAAAATGAGTAGTCTAGGAGGAAGGGCATCCCAAGGCCATTTGCTGTGTTGCATCTGAGGTCTGTAAATTTTGGGGAAGGGAGATAGGTAATAAACATTTGTGCTGGAGATGAGAGGCTTTGTGCTTGGAGGATTTTTTTTTTTAGGGTGGGATAGGATTTATGCCAGGAGGGGGGATTGTAGAGAAATATGTACTGGAAGAAGGGATTGAGGGGGCTGTGCTAGGAGGGGGGATTTTGGAGGACATATTTATGCTAGGAGGGGAGATTAGAGGCGGAATTGCGCTAGGAGGGGAAATTTTTGGGGGGGAGGAGGATTTGTGCTAGGAGGGGGAATTTGTGATAGGAGGGGAAAATGGGAGAGGGGAATTGTGGTAGGAGGGGTGATTGGGGGGAAATGTGTGCTGGGAGAGGGTATTTTGTAAGGGATTTGTGCTATGTGGAGACTTTGGGGGAATAGGGTTTGTGATAGGAGAGGGGATTTTGGGGGTTGTGCTAAGATGGGAAATTTGGGGTTGAGCCAAGTGGAGAGATTTTGTTTAGAAGGGAGGTTTAGGGGGGTTTGGGAAGGATTTGTGCTGGGAGGGAGGATTGGCGGTAAGATTTGTGCTGGGAGGGGGTATTTCTCTGGATTAGACAGGAAAAGACAAATGGCAGCAATTTGTGTTGCAAAACTCAAAAATATGTTGAGGCTTCTAAAGATTTTTTTTAAGTTCCTTCAATAAGGCCAAGATCATATAGTCTCTGACAAGACTTCTAGTTTTGGAAGTTGTTTGGAGACAGTTCCTGTAAATAAGTCCTTCTTCACCTGGTCTTCCTTCTGGGTTTGCACACTCTGGCTTTATGAATGGCAAGGGCCATGATGTTGTCAATCCTGCACATGCACGAGGGAGCCCTGGTCCTGACATGGAGCTCTAAAGGTACGGCACAGGTATGCTGTACCTTCAGATCATATGCGCCAGTAACATCACCAACTGCATGCTGTATGAATATCTCATAAACATTGCAAGTTTAGGAGATATTCACAGTACCTACAGGTAAGTCTTATGATAGGCTTACCCAGGGGCGGACTGACCATTTGGAAACTCGGGCACTACCTGAGGGCCCGGGGTCAGTAGGGGGCCCCATGAGATGCCCCTGGTACCTTTTTCATAGGCTTTTTTGAGTTTGGGCAAGGACACAGGGGCCCCATGATCCCCTATTGCCCGGCGGCCCCATGAGTTGTCAGTCCACCCCTGGGCTTACCTATAGGTACAAAACTTTACCCATATCATATTGACATTTATAGAACAGCACAGGAGCACTCAAATAGTGTGTGCCCATTCTCCAAGGTTTAAGATTTGAATGAGGGCATCAGCATTCTAGAAAGGAGTTGTCCAAAATGGCTTGCAGTAGATAAGGAACTTGTGAGACTACGGATAGTGTGACAAAAATCATAGCTACCCTTGACAGTATATACATCAAATAATAGCCCTGTGTCCAGTTTCGCAACACTGAAGGGTAAGAGCGTGTACTCCTATAGAGAGAGATTTATCTGATGATCGCGTATAGTATGAAAATCACCTGCCATAATAAGAAGGCCCCTGGCAATATCAACAAGTTTATATATGCATATGCAAGTTTTTGTATCCAAATTAACTATACTATTTCTGCATAAGAACAATTATAAATGGAAACAGATGAAGGAAAAATGATTTTAAGTTCAGAAGAATTTTATTAGTTATATAAATACAACCAATGTTTTTTAGAGCTGTAATTGCAGTGGTATCATTCATAACAATTGCATCATATTTGACAGTCTATATGCATTAAAAGATACTTGTAATTTGTACTTTAAATATAACCAGTGTCCAAAGTTTGCACACCAAAATATTAACATAATCCAAATCAGCATTAATAGCAATTTGAAGCAAGCTATCATGGATTTCTGTATACAGTATATAGGATTTGTAATTGAAAATACTTGACAACACAGGCTGTTTAATCTTAGCTTTGTTTAAATGTCTTTCTTTTGCAATATATAATGTATACCTCCTGCGCTTAGAAGTGTACAATTCAAATAAGTGACGGCAGCTAACACCCACACCTATTACCTATAGGTGATTAATACTAAATAATAAATAAATGGTGTAGCGCTCATATATAAACAGAAATAAATGGTGTAACATACAAAAATATATATAATGACACAGTAATAACAAAATAATGACCTAATCGCATCCAATCATATGCAATAATAAGTGATATCTCAATAGTGCCCTGATCCCATCTGGGATCTGAAAGTATCAAAACACAGTGAATAAAACAACCAAAGAACGTGATCTCAAAATATGTCCAACGCCGGATATTGTGTCACCACCTCACCTACGCGTTGTGTCACGGCACACGTGATGAAGTCATTTATTATGCCGTGATGCAACACGTAGGTGACGTGGTGACACAATATCCGGCGTGGACGCCATATTTGTACTCCATACGAACCCATGCAGCTAATACACCCATAGCATGAGGTTTAAAAAGTGCCTGTATTCTTCTGACAAAAAGTGAGTGGAAAATTGGCTTATTTTTTGATCTATTTATGCATTAAACAATATTATACTATGGAGGCTCTCTCTTCCATGTCTTTATTATGAGCCCTGTGATAGCTGGCTGTATTACTCATACCTTAAGGGGAACTTTGATGTGATGTTATACTGCTATCTGGAAGGATTCCATTAAAAGGGAAATCGCACTTGGAGGATCCAGGGGTGACCCAAAAGCTTTTTGGCCCATTGGATTATGATAAGGAGGTGAGGAGGCAATTCAGATATTTTTGGATTTATCATCAGCGGCTGTAGTTCACATCCACAGCACAATTTGCATGTTTATTTGTGGAACACCGGGTTTACAAGCACTATTTGTGTTGGACTTTTTTTCAAGTGTTGTGATTTATATGTCAACATAAGTTTTGCTGTATGATTCATTTATGTTTTTGAGGCATAAATTTTGGGGATTTGATTGTGCAATGTTATAATATATATGTGATTTTTTTGAAGTTTGTTTCACTAAGCACTGTTCCCTTTATTTGAATGATTTATCCCCCAGTGCTGGGATCACCTGTTCAGTGACCGTTTCAATTTTTTTCACAGATTTTCTATGATCAGTCACTGATCCAAATTAAGGGTCTGGGTAGTTGTAGGCACATTCTTTGTATAAATATACCACATTGGGCATATTTTGAGATCACGTTCTTTGGTTGTTTTATTTACTGTGTTTTGATACTGTCAGATTCCAGATGGGATCAGGGCACTATTGAGATATCATTTACATATGACTGGTTGCGATTAGGTCATTATTTTGTTATTACGGTGTCATTATACAGGTGAAACTCGAAAAATTAGAATGTCGTGCAAAAGTTAATTTATTTCAGTAATGCAACTTAAAAGGTGAAACTAATATATGAGATAGACTCATTACATGCAAAGCAAGATAGTTCAAGCCGTGATTTGTCATAATTGTGATGATTATGGCTTACAGCTCATGAAAACCCCAAATCCACAATCTCAGAAAATTAGAATATTACATGTAATCAATAAAACAAGGATTGTACATAGAACAATATCGGACCTCTGAAAAGTATCAGCACGCATATGTACTCAGTACTTGGTTTGGGCCCCTTTTGCAGCAATTACTGCCTCAATGCGGCGTGGCATGGAAGCTATCAGCCTGTGGCACTGCTGAGGTGTTATGGAAGACCAGGATGCTTCAATAGCGGCCTTCAGCTCTTCTGCATTGTTCGGTCTCATGTCTCTCATTTTTCTCTTGGCAATGCCACGTAGATGGGGTTCAGGTCAGGCAAGTTTGTTGGCCAATCAAGCACAGTAATCCCACGGTCATTGAATCAGGTTTTGGTGCTTTTGGCAGTGTGGGCAGGTGCCAAGTCCTGCTGGAAAATGAAGTCAGCATCCCAATAAAGCTCATCTGCAGAAGGAAGCATGAAGTGCGCCAAAATCTCCTGGTAAATGGCTGCGTTGACCCTGGACTTAATGAAGCACAGTGGACCAACACCAGCAGATGACATGGCTCCCCAAATCAACTCAGACTGGACTTCAAGCATATTGCAGTGTGTGCCTCTCCATTCTTCCTCCATACTCTGGGTCCTTGGTTTCCAAATGAGATGCAAACGTTGCTCTCATCAGAAAAGAGGACTTTGGACCACTGAGCAACAGACCAGGTCTGTTTTTCTTTAGCCCAGGTAAGACGCTTCTGACGTTGTTTGTTGTTTAGGAGCTGCTTGACAAGAGGAATACAACATTTGAAGCCCATGTCCAGGATCCGTCCGTGTGTGGTGGCTCTTGATGCACTGACTCCGGCCGCAGTCCACTCCTTGTGAAAGTCCCCAACACTTTTGAATGGCCTTTTCCTGACAATCCTCTCCAGGCTGTGGTCATCCCTGCTGCTTTTGCACCTTTTTCTTCCACATTACTTTCTATTAATGTGCTTTGATACAGCACTTTGGGAACATCCAACTTCTTTTGCAATTACTTTTTGAGGCTTTCCCTCCTTATGGAGGGTGTCAATGATGGTTTTGTGCACAACTGTCAGGTCAGCAGTCTTTCCCACGATTGTGATTCCTACTGAACTAGACTGAGAGACCATTTAAAGGCTCAGGAACCCTTTGCAGGTGTTATGGCTTAATTAGCTGATTAGAGTGGGACACTTTGAGCCTAGAATATTGCACCTTTTCACTATATTCTAATTTTCTGAGATTGTAGATTTGGGGTTTTCATGAGCTGTAAGCCATAATCATCACAATTATGACAAATCACGGCTTGAACTATCTTGCTTTGCATGTAATGAGTCTATCTCATATATTAGTTTCACCTTTTTAGTTGCATTACTGAAATAAATGAACTTTGGCATGATATTCTAATTTTTTGAGTTTCACCTGTATATATTTTTGTATGTTACACCATTTATTTCTGTTTATATATGAGCGCTACACCATTTATTTATTATCTTTCTTTTGCAATAGTAACCTTGAAAGCCCTCTAATCTGACTCAGGACTACCTGCAGCTCAAAGACTCACCTGAAGCCTAAAGCTGGCATTAGATGAGGCCTGAACCTCCATCCTGTAAAACTTTGAGAATGTTTGAACAGAAGATCCATTGGCAGCCTTCAAAATCAGAGCAAGATATTTTGTGTTTTTGCAAGTATATTCCATTGGCCTAGAGCACCATTTGCCATTGTGTTAAATTAGTTTCTGAGACAAAAGCCTTGGACAATCTGGAAAAGCCCTCAGGCCATCTACCAGGAGTCTTATTAAGTCAGAGCATCACTTATGCTTGCGCCAAACCAAAAATATGAGAATCACCAGAATTTTCTCAATCAGACAAGAAAGGATGGTCAGGTGAGGAAAAACATCAGGGTGTACTGACTCCATGGAGCAGGTAGAGCATCTATTTCAACCTAGAGACTAACCTATCCATATTTTTGTGGAACGTGCAGGAGGTTAACATCTAGCATCCCCCACCTTTGACAAAGGCCCTGGAACATTTCTGGGTGTAGGAACCCGTTCCCTGTGTCTATGTGCTGTGAGCTGTGGAAGTCTGCCTGCCAGTAGTTCACACCTTATAAACATCAGATAAGGCTGAAAATGAAGTTTGCCCAGTACAAGATCCAATCTCTTTTGGTGTTATAAGAATCCTGATTGCCCACTGATGGCTGATATATGCCAGCACCATAATCAACTCAGAACTGGCAAAAAGTCACTGGTCTTTATAAAGAGTTGGGAACAAAAAGTAATTCCTTCAAGGTTGGAAACTCATACACACAAAAATACAAGGAGTACAATGCAGGAAAATGACAGATGGTACTTTGGGCCAATGAAATATACATGTAACAATACAAGGTTTTGGATGTAAGAAAATGGCAGAAGGTGGTCTAGACCAGTGGTGGGCAACCTTTTTTTTAAATAAATAAAGTGCAGCGCTAAAAATAAACAGAAAATTCGATCTAGAAAATTCTGGTCTAGAAAATTCGATCTAAAAAGTTTGTTCTGAAAATATCAAAAGTTCATAGAATCAGCGATAAAGTAGATATGACACAGCTTATGAGAAATCCGGAACAAATGGCAGAAGTGCGCACTCACCGACCGCGCATAGGAAATGCGCATATGTTTAATCAATTCTGCAGAGTATCGATCTCCCTCAGGAAGGGGTGTTATCATGCGATGGTCAGCTGGGCTCACAGAACCTCCCAAGGATCGGGATAGATCGGCCGGATACAGACTCCAGGTGAAGGCTTCCCTCCTCTGGATGAAGTGGAAAACGGTGTCTGCTGACCCCTCAATAAGGGGCAAAGAGTGGGAGAGTACCCATAGTGTAGTATTTCAAAAGATAATTTTATTGGTAATAAACAGTGCAGGGTATATCAGTAGTGATGCTAGGCAGAGGGCCAGACATATAAAGCGAATCACATAAAATTAGATTAAAAAGCAAAAACCACTGACCCTGAATGAAGAAGCCGCCAGACCTCCTCGTGGTCTAGGCGGCAATAAGGCGTCACAGGCTGTCAGTTCCTCCTGAGGCCTTTCGTGCTAAGGCACATCATCAGAGGGGATACTGACAGCTCTGTGACAGACGCCGAATCTTCAAATAGCAAAAAACGGGAGTCGCGCATGCGCACTGACTCGCCGCCATTTTCGGAGAGACCGTGCAACTGCGCATGCGCGCGCGGCTAAGCGCCATTTTGCCGTGGATATCTGGAACTGTCAGCTGTAATGCATTACATACCGCTGACAGAGCACATAGAACAGTGCATTTGAGCCAGAACTGATGGCTCACGATCCCAGGGGAGATAATCAATATGGGAATCCTGGTTTATATCCAGTCAGGACAGCTACAAACCACTTCCTTAAATGATGTAGCACCAAACTTGGTGACAGAAAAGGGGAATAAACTAATATACCCACGGTGTAAAGGGTGCTCCAGGTCCTCAAATCTTATTAATTAAAATCTTATAAAAATAAACGTCACAGAAAGTACAATGATACTAACAGTGAAATTAAAATGATACTTTTAAAAGAACAAAGGTACAAAGCTATAATGTGCAATAATCATCCTAATTCAAAGCAATGCCAATGAACCGGCATTTAGAGACTAAAAAGATAGCTGGGACATAATAGTACCCAGCGATCCAAATATAAAATGGAACGCTAAATGCTACTAATTAGTGGTATATTCCCGGGGATATGATGATGAGTTGCAAGTCCCCTTTATAAGTGATTAATCACCATTTGGTGAGATATTGGAGAAAACATTAGTTTGTCCATGGCACGAAGGTGCTCAAGATTCAACAATCAGTGATATGCATAAAAATACGCATTTAAATGAATAAAAAAATGAATAAAAAAGGAAGGAAATATATTCTAATGTAAAAACACCCTTATTAATACGCTAAAATCAGCTCATGAATTAATGAATAGGATAGCATAAAATAGTGAATAGAATAGCATAGAATGAAATAGGATAGCCACAAAAATGTAAACAAAGGTCAATATTTGTCAATCCTGAGTAAAAAGTCACAAAGTGCGTCTAGAGAAAAATGGGTATACCGGATGTTAATTGTTTGCTATAAAGCAGTTAATATCAATCTCAATATTATGTCCCCTAGGGTATAGGGTGTCTAATTCGTAGACCCATTTAGTTTCGGATTGCGATACGGCTCTGGTTTTATTCACGCCCCTCCAGTGTGGCGATATCGCATCAATGCCCACAAACTTAAGAGAGGAGGGGTCATTGTTGTGGAACATTCTATAGTGATTTGAAAGTGAATGTTCCCTGTAGCCCTTTTTAATGTTGGCCACATGCTCTCTTAAGCGATCACGGAGTCGCCTAGTCGTGCGCCCCACGTACTGTTTGAGGCATGGACATTGGAGGAGATACACTACATGTTTACTATTACATGAAATGAACCGATTAATTGTATATGGTTTCCCAGTTGTAAATGATTCAAATGTGTAAATTCTCCGTTTCCTAATGCCATTAAATTTACAAATGACACACTTATTACACGGAAAAAACCCTTTTAACTCATCAAAGAATGTGGTGCCAATGGGGGGGTTCACTACATTCGGTGCTATTTGATGCCTGATCGCTGTCGCTTTACGGAAAATAATCTCCGGTTTTTCAGGCAAAATCTTAGACAGTGTGGGGTCCAGTTTCAGCAAGTTCCAATTTTTCTTTATAATACCCCCAATCTGTCTAAATTGCGTAGAAAAGGTTGTGACAAAGGGGCAGACTTTTGATTCAGTAGGTCTTGGTCTGTCAGATAGCATGTTATCTCTGTCACATTGGGCAATCATCTGTATAGTGTTATCAAGGTTATCTTCCTTGTATCCCTTTTCTAAAAACCTTTTCTTCAGTATCAGAGCCTGATCGAGATAGGTCTCCACATCTGTACAATTACGCCGGATACGTGTGAACTGACCTTTCGGAATATTCCTCAACCAGTTAGGGTGATGGCAGCTACTAGTTGGAATGTAGCTATT
Source organism: Staurois parvus (assembly GCF_062004578.1). NCBI lineage: Eukaryota > Metazoa > Chordata > Amphibia > Anura > Ranidae > Staurois > Staurois parvus. The sequence goes on from NW_028318235.1 coordinate 4,226,073, forward strand.
CCTATCCGTACTCTTAAAAAACGATTTTGTGACTATTTTACCATTAAAATTAATAAGTGTAAGATCTAAAAAGTTGATTTCGGATTGACTGTATGTAAACGTGAGACTGATGTTGAGCTTATTGTTATTAAGGCTAGTAAAAAAGTTGACCAAAGATTCTTCCTCACCATTCCAAAGGAGAATAATATCGTCGATGTACCTCTTATACATAACCAATTCGGGCCAGTCTCTAGCGTAGATGAGGTCCTCTTCCCATCGAGACATGAAGAGATTTGCCAGGCTGGGGGCAAACTTGGCCCCCATTGCAACTCCTTTGGTTTGCAAATAATATGACTGGTTAAACCAAAAATAGTTGTGGTCCATTGCAAATTCAAGTAACTCCAATATAAAGTGTTTTTGTGCCACGGGTAAAGTGCTATGGTTGGTGAGGTAGAATTCTACAGCCTCCATGCCATCTAGATGGTTAATATTGGTGTAGAGAGAAGCTACATCGGCAGTAACCAGATAAGTATTAGACGATGTGTTTAAAGTGCTGATTAGATTTAACACCTGTTTTGTATCGCGAAGATAGGATGGAGTCTGCACCACCAATGGTTGTAGATAGTGGTCTATGTATTCTCCTATCTTAGAGCTAAGGGATCCGATCCCACTAATAATCGGACGGCCCGGTGGGTTGACTGGGTCCTTGTGTATCTTGGGCAAGATGTATAATATAGGCAATTTAGGTGCCAAGGGGCATAAAAATGCTTTCTCTTTCTTGTTTAAGATGTTTAAATCATAGCCTTTAGTGATAATCCTCTTAAGCTCCTTCTTGTAGCCAGACAATGGATCACGTGAAAGAAGCTTATATGTGGCATTATCACTAAGAATATTGTTAACCTCAGTGATGTATTGTGTCTTGTTGAGGACTACCACACCACCCCCCTTATCGGCTGGTCTGACAACCAGGTCCTTTCTATCAAGCAGAGACTTGATCGCCATATTATCACCTATTTCTTTATATGATTTCTTCACAGAGATATTTCTCAGATCTTTTAGGACCTTATCTCTGAAAAGATTGACACAAGACTGTGTTTGAGGTGGTGGATTATACGTAGACGCATTCCGTAAGTTGGAATGCACAAAACCGCTGGAACCAGTATTACTTATAATCGGGTTATTAAGGAAGTATCGAGATTATCACTAAGATTATCACTAAAGGCTATGATTTAAACATCTTAAACAAGAAAGAGAAAGCATTTTTATGCCCCTTGGCACCTAAATTGCCTATATTATACATCTTGCCCAAGATACACAAGGACCCAGTCAACCCACCGGGCCGTCCGATTATTAGTGGGATCGGATCCCTTAGCTCTAAGATAGGAGAATACATAGACCACTATCTACAACCATTGGTGGTGCAGACTCCATCCTATCTTCGCGATACAAAACAGGTGTTAAATCTAATCAGCACTTTAAACACATCGTCTAATACTTATCTGGTTACTGCCGATGTAGCTTCTCTCTACACCAATATTAACCATCTAGATGGCATGGAGGCTGTAGAATTCTACCTCACCAACCATAGCACTTTACCCGTGGCACAAAAACACTTTATATTGGAGTTACTTGAATTTGCAATGGACCACAACTATTTTTGGTTTAACCAGTCATATTATTTGCAAACCAAAGGAGTTGCAATGGGGGCCAAGTTTGCCCCCAGCCTGGCAAATCTCTTCATGTCTCGATGGGAAGAGGACCTCATCTACGCTAGAGACTGGCCCGAATTGGTTATGTATAAGAGGTACATCGACGATATTATTCTCCTTTGGAATGGTGAGGAAGAATCTTTGGTCAACTTTTTTACTAGCCTTAATAACAATAAGCTCAACATCAGTCTCACGTTTACATACAGTCAATCCGAAATCAACTTTTTAGATCTTACACTTATTAATTTTAATGGTAAAATAGTCACAAAATCGTTTTTTAAGAGTACGGATAGGAATAGCTACATTCCAACTAGTAGCTGCCATCACCCTAACTGGTTGAGGAATATTCCGAAAGGTCAGTTCACACGTATCCGGCGTAATTGTACAGATGTGGAGACCTATCTCGATCAGGCTCTGATACTGAAGAAAAGGTTTTTAGAAAAGGGATACAAGGAAGATAACCTTGATAACACTATACAGATGATTGCCCAATGTGACAGAGATAACATGCTATCTGACAGACCAAGACCTACTGAATCAAAAGTCTGCCCCTTTGTCACAACCTTTTCTACGCAATTTAGACAGATTGGGGGTATTATAAAGAAAAATTGGAACTTGCTGAAACTGGACCCCACACTGTCTAAGATTTTGCCTGAAAAACCGGAGATTATTTTCCGTAAAGCGACAGCGATCAGGCATCAAATAGCACCGAATGTAGTGAACCCCCCCATTGGCACCACATTCTTTGATGAGTTAAAAGGGTTTTTTCCGTGTAATAAGTGTGTCATTTGTAAATTTAATGGCATTAGGAAACGGAGAATTTACACATTTGAATCATTTACAACTGGGAAACCATATACAATTAATCGGTTCATTTCATGTAATAGTAAACATGTAGTGTATCTCCTCCAATGTCCATGCCTCAAACAGTACGTGGGGCGCACGACTAGGCGACTCCGTGATCGCTTAAGAGAGCATGTGGCCAACATTAAAAAGGGCTACAGGGAACATTCACTTTCAAATCACTATAGAATGTTCCACAACAATGACCCCTCCTCTCTTAAGTTTGTGGGCATTGATGCGATATCGCCACACTGGAGGGGCGTGAATAAAACCAGAGCCGTATCGCAATCCGAAACTAAATGGGTCTACGAATTAGACACCCTATACCCTAGGGGACATAATATTGAGATTGATATTAACTGCTTTATAGCAAACAATTAACATCCGGTATACCCATTTTTCTCTAGACGCACTTTGTGACTTTTTACTCAGGATTGACAAATATTGACCTTTGTTTACATTTTTGTGGCTATCCTATTTCATTCTATGCTATTCTATTCACTATTTTATGCTATCCTATTCATTAATTCATGAGCTGATTTTAGCGTATTAATAAGGGTGTTTTTACATTAGAATATATTTCCTTCCTTTTTTATTCATTTTTTTATTCATTTAAATGCGTATTTTTATGCATATCACTGATTGTTGAATCTTGAGCACCTTCGTGCCATGGACAAACTAATGTTTTCTCCAATATCTCACCAAATGGTGATTAATCACTTATAAAGGGGACTTGCAACTCATCATCATATCCCCGGGAATATACCACTAATTAGTAGCATTTAGCGTTCCATTTTATATTTGGATCGCTGGGTACTATTATGTCCCAGCTATCTTTTTAGTCTCTAAATGCTGGTTCATTGGCATTGCTTTGAATTAGGATGATTATTGCACATTATAGCTTTGTACCTTTGTTCTTTTAAAAGTATCATTTTAATTTCACTGTTAGTATCATTGTACTTTCTGTGACGTTTATTTTTTATAAGATTTTAATTAATAAGATTTGAGGACCTGGAGCACCCTTTACACCGTGGGTATATTAGTTTATTCCCCTTTTCTGTCACCAAGTTTGGTGCTACATCATTTAAGGAAGTGGTTTGTAGCTGTCCTGACTGGATATAAACCAGGATTCCCATATTGATTATCTCCCCTGGGATCGTGAGCCATCAGTTCTGGCTCAAATGCACTGTTCTATGTGCTCTGTCAGCGGTATGTAATGCATTACAGCTGACAGTTCCAGATATCCACGGCAAAATGGCGCTTAGCCGCGCGCGCATGCGCAGTTGCACGGTCTCTCCGAAAATGGCGGCGAGTCAGTGCGCATGCGCGACTCCCGTTTTTTGCTATTTGAAGATTCGGCGTCTGTCACAGAGCTGTCAGTATCCCCTCTGATGATGTGCCTTAGCACGAAAGGCCTCAGGAGGAACTGACAGCCTGTGACGCCTTATTGCCGCCTAGACCACGAGGAGGTCTGGCGGCTTCTTCATTCAGGGTCAGTGGTTTTTGCTTTTTAATCTAATTTTATGTGATTCGCTTTATATGTCTGGCCCTCTGCCTAGCATCACTACTGATATACCCTGCACTGTTTATTACCAATAAAATTATCTTTTGAAATACTACACTATGGGTACTCTCCCACTCTTTGCCCCTTATTGAGGGGTCAGCAGACACCGTTTTCCACTTCATCCAGAGGAGGGAAGCCTTCACCTGGAGTCTGTATCCGGCCGATCTATCCCGATCCTTGGGAGGTTCTG